>NC_080833.1:51034112-51342766 GCF_030435755.1 Ochotona princeps
GCCAGAGCAGCTGAGAGGTAATCATGGCAATGGGGAGGGCAAGTCCCAAACACTGGTTTCATTCCCAGGGCTCTTGGACAAAGGACAGTGACCGGGGTTGTTAAGGTGCTTATGCTTGTTCCATCCCAGGCTGTCAGCTTCTATGAACTTGGGAAAATACAACTGCGCCAGTTCTTCAGTCTAAAAGAAGACCCCAAGCTCTACACGTTGACATTTTCAAAGGAGACAATTGTTTTTTTCTGGTTTTTGGTGTTTCGATCCATTGGTAGGATTCAAGAAAAACATGAATGACTAACAGAATGGAATTTAAGGGCTTGGGGATGCTAGAGAGGGGTTGCCTGGAACCTGCTGCTTATTGATAGGGACACTGAGGTCATGGACAGTTAACTGACGCACCCTGATTCTCACTGATGAGAGGCCTGCGAGTAGAACTCACAGTGTCTGTGTCACGTGTATGTTTCTCTCCCCCACGAGAGACCATGGGACAATGTACAGCCGAAGCCACAGAGGCTGACAACAGACACTCAGGGTGATGCCCAACAACTGGGCAAATATCCCCGAGCTCCTCCCTGACCTGCTGTCTCTTTCACATGAATTGCTTCCCTAACCCCCTCCTCCCTGCATAACACATCATTGTGGCAGCAGCATCCGGGGCCTCTTGTATGCACACTCCCAATGCTGATAAGGCAGGGACCAAGGTCACCCCAGTGGAGCTAAGGGGCTAAAGCAAATGTCAGTGAATACCGGGAGTCCGTCGGTGATGGTCCCGGTCTCTGACAGGTGTTGGCTCAAGGCCCGGCAGGCAGTAAGAAACTCTTCTGAGGGTTGATCCCTAAAGAAAACAGACATATTCACTTATACAGATACCCTCCCTATTGACTTTTTGGAAATATTTATTTTCATTTGAAAGGCAGAGTCTTAGAAAGAAGGGCAGACAGAGTGAAAGAGAGAGATATTTCTTCCGATGGCTCATTCCTCAAATGGCTGCAGTAGCTGGAACTGGGCTGGTCTGAAATCAGAAGCCAGGAGCTTCTTTCAAGGTCTCCCACACAGGAGCAGGGTCCCAAGGCTTTGGACCATCTTCTACTGCTTTCTCAAGGTGCATTACTGGGGAACTGGATTAGAAGTGGAGCAACCAGGATTCAAGCTCCGGTCCATATGGGATGCTGGTGTCACAGGCATCAGTTTAACCTACTATGCCACGACACCAGGCCCCCTGACATTTTTTTTTTCTTAATGCTTTCGCTTTCAGCAGCTTGAATACTCAAACAGGGCAGCAACTACAGGGCAGGGCAACGTTGTTAGGAATCTGGGCTGCACACAGCATGCTGAGTGCACTCAACTTGCAAGCCCTTCCTAAGAGCACCGGGCCTCTTCCAACCCAAGCTGCAGGGATGGTGGGTCCAGGCAGCTCCCGACATACTGGGAAGTGGAGGGCTGTTTGCTGACCCTGAATGTTCTCCCTGAGTGACTAGAAAAATCCACAGCCTCCGAACCGTGCCAGCAACCTTTTCCAGTTATTCTTGTGTGAAGGGCACCGTGAGTACTCCCACAGCCAGCAGCACACAGAGGACTGCTGCTAGAGGTGAGGCCGCAGTGACAAGTGCTCCGCCCTAGTGGGGATGACAGCAGACTCCCTTGGGACCTCATGGCATCAATTACCTTGAGGCCCGCTTTGCTCACACAAACCTTGTCTACACTGCTGTGGTAGACCACCCCTGTGGTTCAACACTCCCCAGCAACCAGGCTGGGGACAGCGACAACGCTAAGCGCACTGCCCAGCTTTATCCTCCCACTGACTGAGAGCTTACTCTGCAGCTGGCACCATGCTGGCCATTTTGCTTGCTTTTTCTCATACAGTTCCCCAAACAGACCAGCAGGTGACGACCATTATCAGCGATGTGTAACGCCTGGGGGGGAAGCAGAGGCACTCTTTGCTCATAAGGATCCTTGTCCCAAGGACCACCACGGCAGGGGCAACACCTGAATCTAAGAGTCTGTGAAGGCAGCACCCTTCTTGTCTTGCTGGAAGGCCCCATCACTGCTTTTAAAAACAGATTCAGATAATTTATTTGAAAGGCAGATGATAGAAAGAGGAGTGTTCATTTCCCCAAATGACCACAATGACCAGGGCTGGACTAGGCTGAAGTTAAGAGCCTAGAACTCCATCTGAGGTCCCTTGTAGATGGCAGGTGCCTAAACACCTAGGCCATCTTCTGCCGCCTCCCCAGGAGCTTGATCAGAGAGACAGATCAGAAGCAGAGCTGGAACAACTTGAACAGGTACTCCAATAGGGCATGCTGGCACCGCAGGCAGCAGCTTAGTCTGTTAAGTCCCATTGCTGGCTCACACTCTGTCGCTTTAAAAGACAGAGTTGTGTCACTATGGCCAATGAGAGAGGCAGAAAAAATTGTGAATAAGAATCAAAAACACTTGGGCCAGAATCCCTGTTTTGTCAGTTGTGTCACTTCACTGCTCTAAGCCTGTTTCTCCACCTGTAAAGTTTGAGCTCTGGTAATTTCTACTTTGCAGGATTGTTCAATGGGTTGTACTTGCCAATAGCTGTAAAGTCCTTCCTATTTCTGGTGCCAGGTAAAATGTTGGCTTTATATGCAGACTTCTGGCTGTGATGGCAATGTCCATGAAGACAGCAGTCACCTCTGTTTAGCTGAGCTGGGGCCTGGCATAGAACACTGGTGAATGCATGGGAGAATGAATGAGCAAAGGAGCATAGGATGGAACCAGAGGCTGATCAAACATCCTGGTCCCTTTCAGAGACACACGTGACTCACCTCTCAGCCTTGGCATGGGGGGCTTCTTCCCCAGGCCCCCTTTCCTGCCCGGCACTGCTGGTGTCCCCAGGAGCACCCTTCCCAGGCTCAGAGCTTGAGTGGGCATTCCTGGCTCGCAGGTGCTCTGGGCCATCACGCTTCCTCTCAGCCTCATTGTCAGACAAGTCCTCTGGGGAGCTGTCCTCACCACTGGTCTCCTCACTGGAGGTGGTCTCGTAGCTGCGGAGGGAGACAAAGGGGGCCTTGTCTTATGCCTACCCAGTGCCCAAGTCCCCATCAAAGAGGACCAGGTGGGCCTTGGCTGGCCCTCCCTGGCCTGCCAAACACACCCTCCACTGTGGCCATTGCAGACGGGGGAATGGGGGGATCCCAGGGACCTTAGGTTCTGAGAAGCAGGCGGCCAAGAGGTCTGGCTCAAGTGCTGGCGGTGGTCTGGGAAGAAGAGATAATGAACAGTATACTTTTCAGCAAATGGATCAACAGCCTGGGCTGCAGGTGCTCTTATAAGCAAACAACCCTAGCTCTTATAGGATCATTTCCTTCTGGACTCCTCCCACAGGATACAGAGGATCCCCTCTCCACCTTCTGAGTGCCCCAAGCGGTCTGGTGACACTTCATGTCTGTGGATGACAGGGAGAGCTCCCTGCAGCCCTTTTGCTCTAGCCCAGCTCACCCTAGGCATGAACTCAGAGGTGCCCACTCCCCAACATGGCAACCACCTTTCTTAGCTACAGCAAAGGCGAGGGCACAGGCCCCTGCGTTCGCGGCTCTTTACCTGTCAGGGACACCCATATTCAGGGATAAGCAATTCCATGGAGGTGGTCCAACAAGGACTACAGAGCAGAGTCCAGGAGATCTGCTGATTCCTCTGCTGGTGTCAAGAGGAGACCCTGATGGTGAGTGCTGGTGTGCAGATGGCGCTGTCAGGCCATGAGGCTACTGGACACAGCTACAGGCCCAGTGGCTGTGGCCTCCACCAAACTGGCAGAGGCCCTTTCTCAGAACAGGGGTCCTCAGGTCCCCAGATTTGCACATCCACCTGCTCCTCTGTGTTCTCACATTCTAGCTGGCTCAAACCATGGTTATTTCATCCCTGCTTGTGCTTCACATAGCCTTGGCTGTTGTGATGCTGAGAGTGAACACCAAATCACACTTATTCAACAGTGTTCATCTTAGAATTGCTTCTGTAAAAACTTCACCTGGAAGTTCATTCATTCATTCATTCATCCAACAGACATTTATTGTGCCAAGGATTGTTCTAAATGCTACACCCAAGTCCCTGCTGTTGGAGCTTACAGTGTCATAAGCAGAGGTGGGACACATATGGAAATACCTTATATTCAGTGATAAGTGTGATGAATACACGGACTAGGGCCATGAGATGGAGTGATGGCAGGAAGGGCTATTTTAGTCACAGCAAACGGTCTCTACCTTCACAAGACCCTTGGGATAGGGAGAATTTCTAATACTTGGCTGCACTTCACAGTTGCTAACCTGGAGTCTTCAGGATTGGCACAGAGGCACCAGGATTTTAAAGAACTTGCCTGGTGTTTCCAATATTTAACCACAGGGAAGAATTCCTGTCCTAGAGTAACAGATCCAGTGGAATGGCCAGGAGAGGCCCAGCAGATACCAGCTCCCTAAGAGGGGCCTGCACTCCATGAAGTGGAGGGAAGGAGAGGAGATGGGAGGCAGCAACTGCCAGTGGGGCAGGCTAAGGCCACCGACTGGACCTTCCAGGCATGGATACAGAGTGGGGACAACTGCAGGTGTTCAAGCTGGGAGATAGGACCCATGCTCGGTTGATTTTTCTCTGTCCATGAACTGATGAAAGCTCAAAACAGCTCTGTCTCAGGCTACAGAAACCCACATAGCTCGCCCAGGACAGCCTATTTCATCATGGCTGATATTTTCCCAACCAGCACCTGGAACATCGCTGTCACCCCTTGCTTACAGCTGCTGTGACTTGAAAGGGCAGGCAGCTCCGCCAGCTGGGCTGGGCCCCTCCTCGTTGGGTTTCTGCAGCATCATGCTCCCCCATCTTGACAAGATCAGCATTTCCTACTTCTCTCGTACTCGCGAGCAGGATCTGTGAGACTTGGGTGCCCTCCCCTGCTCCAACCTGGCACACTGCTGGCATTTAATAAATGTTTGTTGAATGACTGGTTTAAAAAACATTCCAAATCCAATATTCAGCTTTCTAAACATGCTAAAGCTTGGTTATGTTCGAAGTCAACAGACTGCTGTTTTTTTCATCCCTCCATGAAACAGTGGAGTTTGGTTTACAGTCAGTTAAAGGAAGAAAGGGATCGAATGGATGAAATGTGAAGTTCACTAAACAAGGGGTTGGCCTCCTTTTAAGGCTGCGGTTCAGCTTAACTGCCTACCTCAAAGGGCCCGTGGAGCCCCTCAAACCGAAGCCCTGGCCTGAGGGGACCACAGTCAAGACATATTAAAAGCAGAGGTTTCCACACACCAGTCCAGCTGGCAAGGAGCCAGATCTGCACGCCCGAAGGGGTGTTTTAAAAGGCCACTGAGATGAATTCCCGCGCAGAATGAGAACCAGATGCCTCCCCCTAGGAAACGGAAAGGCCACGGACAAGAGCAGGGTGGGCAGCAGGGGAGGCAGTTGGGGCTTCACAAGTGATGCTTACCCACCGTTAACCCCAACAAACTGAAGGTTCTTTTTGGTCCCATTACCTCCTGCACGGAAGCCATAGTCTTTCTTTTTCATAATGGATTTAAGGCTGGTCGACGGAGAGATCTCTAGGCAGACACAACATCACAGATTAGAAGGATCTCTGGGTATGCCTGGCACTCTGACTTGCAGGGGAGAGGCTGCAGGTGTATGAAGGGGACATGGAACTTGGACAATATCAATTAAATGTCTGGGTTTTGAGGCAAGGTTAGCTTTCTGATCAGTGGCAGTGGAGCTGTTGGTATTAGCAATGCCACTCTGCATGTGGATCACAGAGGAGCGGTAGGGAACTGCTGGGACATTGGAGGTCCAGTGTCCCCCGCTGCTAATGGGCACCCCAGTAGTCTCTTCCAGCTCACATGCAAGTTGACACTTGAGAAATGGGGGTAGCCATAACACTGTGCTGACATGGGATCAAGGGCACACATTTTCTTATGCTGTACTCAATGGTATGGGACACCTTTCTCAATGAGCAGGACTAGAACCAGTGCGGGAACAAAGAAAATGCAGCCAACTTATGGTCTGTGGCTGAAAGCAGACTTACACACTGCCCGCTGAGCAAAGCAAACTACAGCCCCACTTTTCTCAACAGTGAGGAGCGTGTGCTGTGTTCACAGGGAAGGGCTGAGTTCCATGTGTGTCTGGTTCAGTCTCTTTCATGCACACAGAGAGAAACTATTCAGTGGGCCACTGTAGATCTCAGGATACACCACAATGCTTCAAAGAGTTCATGGAAAAACAACATTAAAAGTTTATTTTGGAGCAAAAATCTTTTGAAATCCACACATAGCTTTTTCATAACAGACATCTCCCATGAACTTTTAAAGGATTCCTCTTCTTGTTCTTCCAAAAGCAGGCTACAGAACACTTGTAATAGGTGAGAACAACCGAGAAACCAAAGGAGTCCAAGTGCCTAGGAAATAGTGAGGGAAGGCCAGGGCTTGAAGCATCCCTGGCAGGGCCACGGGTGCCCAGGACTCTGCCTTTGTGTGATGCAAGCAGCTAGGCATGGATGTAGTACTGCAAGCAGGGCTAGGCAAATGGAGTGTGGGCTGGCTTTCTGTTTCATTTTGTCCTTCCTAGCGGGCATCTACACTATATGTACAGCTGCATGCATGTATACAGTGGACATGTGCAACTGCAGGTGTGTATGCATTGTACATGAAACTTCAGGTGTGGGGCTGGTATGGTGGTATAGCATGCTAATCCTCTGCCTACTAGTGCTAGCATCCCACATGGGCTCCAGTTGGTGTCCTGGCTGCTCCCCTTCCCATCCAGATCCCTGCCTGTGGCCTGGCAAAGCAGTGGAGGATGGCTTAAAGCCTTGGGACCCTGTATCAACATGGGAGGCCCAGAAGAGGCTCCTGGCTTCAGATCAGCTCAGCTCTGACCATTACAGCCATTCAGGGAGTGAACCAATGGATGGAAGACCTCTCTCTCTCCATCTCTCCTTCTCTCTTTGTAAAATATGCCTTTCTAATAAAAAAAAAAACTTAAAAATAACTGTAGATGTGTACATACTGTACAAATGAATGTATATATCCAGTATATGCATGCACTATATGCATAACTGAATTATGAATGCACTACACACAATTGAGTGTATGTATGCGCCAAATGTGCAATCACATGAATGGGTGCACTGTACATGTGACTGTATGTATATACAGAGAGTACGTATGACTGTATATATGCATGTGCTATATATTTAATTGCGTGAATATATGCACTATATGTATTTTATATACATAGCACGTAAGATGTATTATATATACAAGTACATGTATGTATGCACTGCATGTACAACTGCATGTAGGAATGTACTGTAGATACAATGACATGCATGTATACACTGTATGTGCAGCTATGTGTGTGCACTGCATCATACAATCTCAGGTAATGTATGCACTTCATGGACAACTAAATGTATACTCACACTAAGCACAGCTGCACTACGTAAGCACTTACAACTGCATTCATACATGCATGCACTGCATACATGATTACATGTGTGTGTGCACCGCATGCATGTATACACTGTATGTGCAACTGCATAGGCTGACCTGACTTAGAGAATGGGCATGAGTAGAGGTACTGAACCTTTGTTGTTACACAGATCAGTTTTTACTCCACCAGGTTCCTGGCAATGCTGAAATCTTGAACAAACTCATGCTATTAAAACTTCCTCCCCCTCTGATTCGTGGGGGAAAGGAGGCCCAGGTCCCTGTCTAGGGCATCTGTATTTACCCGTCGGCGGGGAGGAGGCTGGGGGCTCCTTCTGCGGTGGAGCCTGGGCCGAGTAGGCAGACAGCAGCAGGTTGAGTGAGCTGAGCAGCTGGCTCTGGATGCTGCTGAGCTTGGAGGCTGGCTGCTTGATGGCGCTGGCCAGCTCCGGGTACCCATGCTCCAGGCAGTTCCACTGCTCCTGCAGGAGTTCCTGGATTTTCTTCACATACTGCCCAATCGTGGCATCCACTGGCGAGCTCGGTGGCCTTCCTGGGTGCTCCTTGCCAGGGAGCTCAGAGCTGACTTCCTCCCTCCGTGCAGGTGGAGCCTCTCTGTCGTTGCTCTGTGGACAGCCTCGTGCTTCCCAGGCCAGGCCTTCAGCTCCTCCCTGCGGGCTGCCCTCCAGCTCAAAGCCTCCTTCTTCAATCCTCAGCTCGGTGGAGAGGCAGCTGTGTAAAGGGGAGGCGAGGACCTTTTCAGGTCCCTGCGGCAGTGAGAGCTGGGAGGGTAGCACCCGCTTTGCTGGGGGCTGGTCCCCTTCAAACTGACTGTCTGGTCCCCATAGGAGAACAGTCTCCTCTCCCCTGACCCCCCAGTTTTCCGAGTCTGTGATGCCCAGAAGGTTGGCCCCAATGCTCTTGTCGCATGACTCCTTGGTCAAGAGTCCCTGAAGAGGGTCAGTGTTCATGGCAGCATCAGTCTGGCCAGGAGCATCTCTGGTGCTCCCTTGACTAAGCTGATCTTCAAGTTGGGCTACGGCACACTCTAGCTCCTGAATTCTCTGCTCCCTAGTCCTGGCTTCCTCTTCCTGCTGCTGCAGGGCAGCTCTGACTTGGGCCAGTTCCTTGGTTCTTCCATACAACTCACTCTCCAAGTCTAAGAGCTGCTGCTTCAGGCTGGAAATGCTGCCATGATCCAACCTGGCAAGCCCCAAGCTTTCCTCTGTTACCCAAATGCCAATGCTTTGTACCTCTACTTCTATGGGTGGCGGTGGCGGGATCTCACTGATGCTGAGCTCAATCTCTTCTAGGGGGAGCTCGTTCTCAGGGATGGGTGATGGCAGAGGTGGAGGGCTTGGTGTTAGGGAACTAGGAATAAACACCATCTCGGCTTCTCTGGTTTTGTCTTCTGCATCCTCTAAGACTACAAGTGTACTGGTGACTGGGGAGGGAGGACTTGGGAAAGAGAGGTGATTAACAGCTGTCATGTCACTTTTAGTAGTCCCAGCCCCCTCCAGGACCAGCTCTGAAATTCCTGGCTTCAGGTGTGCCGACTCTCCAACCTCTGCTTGGGTGATTGCTCCAGGGTTGGAGCTGTGAACACCTGCAAATCCTTCCAGGGAGCCAAGGGTGATGTCACAGACACTGCCTTCAGCTGGCAGAGGAGGGAGGGCAGGAGCGATGGGAGGGCCAGAGCTCAGGCTCGACTCCTCTGAGGCCCTGCTCTGCAGCAGTGTGGCCGGCATGCTGGATGCTCTCAGCAAGTGGGGTCGTGCACTCTCCGTGTTTTCAGGAGTGGGAGCTTCCCCCTGTCTGCTGGCCTCTGCCAGCAGGGCCTTCCTGTGGTAGCTCACTGCACTGTTGCCAGCTGAAGCCTGCAGGGGATCCCCCAGGGCCAGGGACTGGGTGTGCTCCTGCGTCCCCAGCAGTACCTTCCTCGATCCGGCTGGTGACCAGCTTTGCAGGGGCAGAGCGGCATGAGGGCGAGCCCCACTGTCTGGAAGGCTGAAGTTGCGGGGCAGAGTGCTGAACTTGGCCGGCTTGGCCCTTCTGTGGATGGGAATCCTTTTGATGGTGTTGCCCTTCTCAATGTCATCCACGTACTTGAGGAAGTCCAGGTCTAGATGAAAGCCGTACGGGGTCTCCACAGAGTAAGGATGGCTCTTGGGAGCGTCTTTCTCTTCATTCTGCAGAAAGGACTGGTCTTTGGCTGGGAGATATAACACATGAAAAAAATAAAACAAAATGAAACAAAAACAGTACCAAGTTAGTAAGAGCCACGGAGTGAACAGGCCAAACAGCCCACGTTCTGGCCTCTAAATTACACTGAGACACTTGGTCTTTGGAGCTGTACTGGGAAACCATCTTATTAAATCATCGTGCAGTCATCCGGTGTCTGCCAGGAAACAGGTAGAGGGAATGGTTCCTAGTTTGCAGTACGTCAGCTCAGCTGCTACTGTGGCATCTACCTGCAGCCCAGCACAGCGAAAACGTTGAATGCTGCTTTCCTGGGCCTGAGTGATGCCTCGGCAGAACTGAAGTGGTCAGGAATTTGCCAAAATCAGGGTACTGACCGGAAGTAACAGCTGAAGGAGGTTTTGCAGGGATGAGATCCACAGCCGTCTGAGCATTCAAGAAGAAACTCATCTTACCATAATAGGTATTAGGAAATTTTGCAAAAGACAAAGATATCAATGAGTTTTAACTTCAAGGCCACTGGTGTGGCATAGTACATTAAACTGCCTCCTGTAATGACCACATCATCACATATGAGTCCAAGCTGCTCCACTTCCTATCCAACTTCTTGCTAATGGGTTTAAAGAAGTAGTGGAGGATGGTCCAAATGCTTGGGCCCCAGCATTCCTGCAGAAGCTCTGAATGGAATTTCATGCACCTGGCTTCAGTTTAGCCAAGATCTGGCCACTGCAGACATTTGGGCAGTGAACCAATGATTGGCCAGTCTCTCTTCCTTTCTCTCTGTAACTTCCTTTCAAATAAATAAATATTTCTGTAAAATATGAGTTATGGAAGTTTCCTCGGACGTCTGAGCCTCCAGACATTTAGAAGGAACTGGAAAACAGTCTCAAGGGCAACCAATCCATTTGTTCTTTTTTGTAAGTTTTATTTACTTTCATTAGAAAGGCAGACTTACTGAGAGAGAGACAGAGAGAAAGATTTTCCATCTGCTAGTTCATTTCCCTATAGCCACAAATACAAATGACAGAGCTGAGCCTATCCGAAGCCAGGAACCAGGAACTTCTTCCAGGTCTCCCACGTGGGTACAGGATCCCAAGGCTTTGGGCCATCCCCTACTGCTTTCCCAGGCCACAAGCAGGGAGCTGGATGGGAAGTGGAGCAGCTGGGACACGAACCGGCACCCACGTGAGGTCCCAGCACTAGCAGGTGATTAGACAGTTGAACCAACATGCCAGCCAATGCTTCCTCTATTTGAAAATTGCTGAGTGTTAAGCAAACATGAAAGCCATTTTTAAAGACATATCAAATATGGAAATATGTTTTTCATTGACTTGGGGAAAAAAACGTAGTGAGGCAAAAGGGGGCACCAAGAGGTATGGGCCTCATGACTTCAAGGTAGCCTAGACCCTGGAGAATACCAAAGTGACAAGGCTCCCCATTGCTCAGGGTTTCTCTGGAAGCCTCTGCCCACTGAGCCCTGTAGAGACTCTGAGAGCAAAGCCATGCTTTGAAGGCAGGATGAGGAGGGGGAGACAGAGGGCGAGCGTTCCCATTCACAGGTTCATGCCCAACTCTCTATGCCACAAGACTGGCTGCCTCCAAAATGTATTCTTGCACGGGGCAGGAAGGACAAGCCAGAGGCCCTGAAAGCTGCTGTAAGACCAATGTCAAGGTCAGGGTGAAAGGAGTTAAAGATAAGCAAGGAAAAGAATTGGGTTTTGGGCCTGGCACATTTGCTCAACAGGCTAATTCTCCTCCTCTAAGTGCAGGCATCCCATATGAGCGCTGGTTGGTGTCCCAGCTGCTCCATTTCCCATCCAGCTCTCTATTTGTGGTTTGGTAAAGCAGTGGAGGATGGAGCAAAGCCTTGCAAGCCCACACCCACGTGGGAGACCCAGAAGAAGCTCCTGGTTCCTGACTTCAGATTGATCCAACTGTAGCTGTTGTAGCCATTTGGGGAGTGAACCAGCAGATGGAGGATATTTCTCTCTGTCTCTCCTCTCTGTATATCTGTCTTTCCAATAAACATGAATACATCTTAAACAGAGAGAGAGAAAAAGAGAGAGTGTGTGTTAAAAAAAAAAAGAAGAAGTCTTATTGGTGCATGAATAAGCCAGAGGGGGTGAAGGTTGGTTGGGCTTTGCCACAACATCAGCTAGCAGATGCTGGCACGGGGGGAGAGGGGGGTTGGGGAAACTCTGTTGAGCTAAACTGCAGTACCACCTGGAGAGTGCAAGATCCAGGAGTGGGAACGAGCCTATTAGGGAAACAGTGGGCACCTCCCTCTTGGGTTGCCACTCTGACTGCTGAGCATGAGAACTAGGACTGGGACAGGCATTGCTAGACAGAGCGGCATCCACCAGCACATGTGTGGGCTGGATAGTGGGGCTGGTTGGGTTGAACTAGGCTTCAATGCCCACTGACATGTATAAGAACTGAATGGGATGTGGGACAGACAGAACCAGTCTGCTGTACATACTGGCAAGCACAGGAACCAGGCCAGGAGGCAGGGCTGGTGGGAGTTATTGTAAGTCATTCTGACTAGGCTACAGCTCCCACTGGCTTGTGTGGGGGCCAAGTGTGTGGTGGATAGGATCAGGCTAGACTGCAACACCCATTAGTTTGCATAGAAGACAGGGCTGGAGACAACTGACCCAGCAATTGCAACTAACAGTGTGCATGTAGGCCGAATGGGGCGAGGGACTGTGCTGGACCCTGTATTGGTAAGCACACACAAGAATCAGATCTGTGATCACTTCACATGAAGTTTCTTTGGAATCTCCCCAAATGAATCGCTGGACTCAGAACTCCAACCATGGAGAAAATTGCAGGTTCCAAAGTCTGATCACGGAGTGCATATGTCAGAGCTGGGCCTCCTCAGTGGTTTAGGCTGAGCAGTGGACAGCATATTCAGGTGCACTTGGAGGATATGGCAGTATTCTGGAGCCTGCAAAGGACACCTGGCACCATAACAGAGAACGGAGAACAGAATAAACTGATCAACTGCCCCACTCAAGTGCTGGCAGTGAATACCTGAGCAAACAGAGACTTTAACGTGGACTACGTCAGCCAGTGGAGTCTGGAGAGATTTCATCGTGATTGGAGTGGCAAGATTGGCAGCAATACAGAAGTGCTGAATTACTGAGACCACTAGAGCAGGACCCTCGGAGCATGCCCCACATCGGGGACCTTGGGATGATTGGGCGGCTCGTTGTGGCTTTTCCCCTTATCTCTCCTGTTCCCCCAGATACAGGGAAGCAAGAAGAGAATGTGGAAACAATGGTTTCACACACTTTCCTCTAGCTTTTGACCCTTCTCACCCTAATCAAACATGTAAAAATTATAAAAAATTAAATTTATACAATTACAAAAAAAGAATCCAATAACAGGATTTTTTTGAACACTGTAGGGGCTGTTCCTGCCCTGCCCCCAAGCTGACAGCAGACCTGGGCTCAGCCCTTCCCACTTTGCCTGCCTGATCTCTTCTTTCTCCCTCATTTCCTAATGATGCTGCCAGGTGGGCGCTCCTGTGCTTACAGAAGTGCAGGTATCACCAGATAATGAAACGCAACCAACCAGACACACCCAGGTTATGAACTTGGGGGTCATGGACACAGCGCGGCTCCTAGCCCTCACTGTTAGGTGCAGCTGGGAGACTGAAGAACTCACAGGCAGGGCAGCTGTGTCACTGCCATCGCTGGGGAGAGGGTGGGCACTGATGCTGGCTCACAGGATGGCCCTTATTGAGCTCTGGAGCTGCTGGTGCCTGGGCTCCAGGTGGATGTGGAATAAATGCTACCCCAGCACCAGCTAAACTCCCAACTAATACTGCACACAATGCTTTTTATGAACTTTCTTCTTCTCCGAAGAAGCACACTAGCAGTTTCAGTAAATGAGAGACATATCTTTCATCACCGTTATTTTTCACAAGGTTCACCCTGCTCTCCCACCCTCCTGGTCCACTCAGCAGCCTCCCGAATCATTAGGGCAGGGCCAGTCAGAGAGGAGATAGTCATCAACAGAAGACAGATGGGCGGCCCAGAAAGCAAGCAGTGCTCCTGCAGGACAGACTGTTATCTGCTTGTCGCCTCTATTCCATGGACGTGCACTGACACGCCAGCAGCTCTGGGACCCGGTCCAGAGCACAGACACAATAACAGCATCAAGTAGGAATCCACAGGTTTGGAGATGAATCTTCCATAAGAGAGAGGAGAAGTCAGTTGGGCAATCATCCACCATCCTGGGGTTAAAATTTTAGTAAGTGCTTTTCTATGCTAGGACTATGGATGCTCTCTCTCTCCCTCACTCTCTCACACACACAGGGTAATCCACCATAGAGCCCTCCTGTTGCCCATGACTCTTTACTCCTTTTTCTCCCAGTGCAAGATGTGTGTTGGACCTGGTGGGGAGCTTGTGCTTTGATAAGCAGTGATGCCCATAAGCACTAGTCACTTTTTGCCCAGCTAATTCCACCTGGTGATAGGTATGCAGCAGCTCAGAGCTCCGGGATCAGGGCCAGGACCAGAGTTAATTAGCAGGATGGTCCCTTCTCAGAATGAAGGCCGGGTCACATGAACCAACACGAGGTCAAATTGGCTGGATCTGATTCCAGGCTGTGGTCTCTTGCCTAGGAGTTTCTGGGAAAATGATCTCCATTCCCTGGACCTCCACGTCTCTGTCTGTCATGTGACTTGCAACACTGCTGCCCTGAGTGTTATAGCACGTGGCAGAGAGCAACTGTCACCCAAGCAGCCACAGGCAGGACGAGCACAGAAGGAGTCAGGGAGATCCTCTCCATGGAATACTTTTTTTTTTTTAAAGATTTATTCATTTTATTACAAAGGCAGATATACAGAGAGGAGAGACAGAGAGAAAGATCTTCCGTTCGATGATTCACTCCCCAAGTGAGCCGCAACGGGCCGGGGCACGCCGATCTGAAGCCGGGAACCAGGAACCTCTTCCAGGTCTCCCACGCGGGTGCAGGGTCCCAAAGCTTTGGGCCGTCCTCTCCTGCTTTCCCAGGCCACAAGCAGGGAGCTGGATGGGAAGTGGAGCTGCCGGGATTAGAACCGGCGCCCATATGGGATCCCAGGGCGTTCAAGGCGAGGACTTTAGCCGCTAGGCCACGCCGCCGGGCCCTTCTCCATGGAATATTGAGCTCTGAGGATTACAGCTTCAGGGGGAAGGGGGACATAAGAAAATGAGGCAGGAAAACGAAGGTAAGATACAAGTGGTCAGCAGTGTGGTGCAGTGCCTTTTTTAAAGATTTACTTTTATCTATATTAGAAAGGCAGAGTTATAGAAAGAAGGAGAAAGACAGAGAGGGTGAAGAGAGAGACAGAGAGAGAGAGAGATGTTCTATCCATTAGTTCACTCCCCAAATGGCTGCAGTGCCCACAGTTGTATTAGTCTGAAGTCAGGTACGAAGAGTTCTTCCGGGTCTCCCACATGGGTGCAGGGGCTCAAGCACTTGAGCCATCCTCCACTGCTTTCCCAGGCCATAAGCAAGTGGTTGGATTGGAAACGAAGAAGCCAGAACAGAAACCAGCATCCATATAGGACTCAAACACAGCAGGTGGGAAGTTAGCCTGCTATGCCCTGAGGAAGGTCCCTATGGCACAGTGATCCAAGCCACCATACCACCTATATCCCATATTGGGGTGCTAGCTGCTATGCTTCTGATCCAGCTTCCTGGCAATGCACCTGGGATGTCTGAAGGTGATGGCTTAAGTGCTTGGATGCTTGGATGCACATGGGAGACCCGGATGGAGTTACTGGCTCCTGGCTTTGGTCTGGCCAGAAGCCACCTGCGAAGTGAATCAGAGAACATAAGATCCCTTTTTCTCTATTTCTCACCCTCTTTCTGCCACTCCGCCTTTCAAATAAATAAGGAAGAAAGAAAGAAAGAAAGAAAGAAGAAAGAAAGAAAGAAAGAAGAAAGAAAGAAAGGAAGAAAGAAAGAAAGAAAGAAAGAAAGAAAGAAAGAAAGAAAGAAAGAAAGAAAGAAAGAAGAAAGAAAGAGAGTATCTGAGATCCCCAGGCCCTGGTGAAGCACTTCGAGACATCCCATTAGCTTGAGAATCACACGGGGACTGAAGGGAGGCTCTGGGAGATGAGAGAGCATCTGGAGCAGCAGGTGCCTAAACCCAGTTGAGGTGTGCCTAAGGATGGAAGCAAAGCCCCAAAGCCTAGTTGCAGTTTCTGAAGGAGATGAGAAAAGTGACATTGGAGAGCAAGTGGCTCAAAGGGTAGCTGGCCAAAAGGGAGACTCAATGAGCATTTTTCAAAAGGCAGAGACTGCCAGGGAGCTTTGCCCTCTCTTGTGTTTTGCCTGAAGGAGGGGGCTGTCTTTAGCCAGCTGTGAGAGGCAGAGGAGCAGAAGGAGCAGGTGCAGTGAGGTAGGCAGGGTGACAGGCCCAAGGACATCGAGGACTTGGCTGGTGTCCTGTGGGACCCTTTCCAGGGACACGCCGGAGAATGTCAGACTCTCAGAATGCGAGATAGCTGTGTGTGCGGAAAGAAAGAGGCAGGGGTTGGGGCCGTTGTCTCGGCCCTAAATCCTGCGATTCAAGAGGCTTTATGGACTCCGCTTTACTGGATGCTATGGAAAAAGCATTTCCTCAGCAGTCAGAAGGGGTCTAGTCTGTGACGTGCATCACATTTCCTGGGGAGGGGAAAGGGGAACCTTCATTGAGACGTTCATGCTGCTAGAGTCACTGCGCAACCACTGTGTACGCATTATCTCTTCCAATTCTTTACTAAGTCTACGGACATTATATTGATACCCATTAACAGATGAAGTGTGGTAAGCAATTGCAAAAATGACCACACTAACATGCCACGTGTGGGCACTCCCCCTTGACCTGGAGTGGTTTTGATCAATGTGTCAACAGCCAACGTGCCTTACGCAAAAATCTTCACGAACTCTTCCATCGTCATGTGGACTGCCTCGGCTGATTTTCAGAAGACAGACTCATGGCCAAGTCATCACCAACATCCCAGGTGACAAGAGGTCAACCATCAGACTTGTGGCTGTGGCCATTCTTTTTTTTTTTTTTTTTTTTTTATAAGTAGGATACACAGAGAGGAGGAGAGACAGAAAAGATCTCCCATCCATTGATTCACTCCTCAAGTGGCTGCCAATTCGAAGCCAGGAGCCTGGAGCCTATTCTGCATCTCCCACACAGATGCAGGTCCCAAGGCTTCGGGCTGTCTGTGACTGCTTTTCCAGGTTACAAGCAGGGAGCTGGATTGGAAGTGGGTTAGGTGGGACATGAAAGCGTCCATATGGGATCACAGCATGCTGAAGGCAAAGGCTTTAGCTGCTAGGCTACTGCGTTGGATATGAGTGTAGCCATTCTTAGTCACTCAGCCCCAACCACATCACCCAGAAGACCATGGATACCTGAGTGAACCCATTAAAGACTAGCCAATCCAGCCCTGCCCTGAACAATGGCTGTGGAAGCCTTGAGAAACATTAAGTGTGTTTGTGTGACTAAATGTTTGAACGGTTTGTTGCACAGAAAGTTAATTGGTACTTGGGGAGGGCTGGGGTTTCAAGATGTCAAATGACTTGGAGAGCCACTCAGATTGAACAGAAGCTCTTCTAGCGCAGAGTGTGCGTCTTCCCCTGACCTCACATGCCACGTGTGTAAAACAAGAGTAAGAAGGAGCACATTATGCCTTCTTAGTGCATGAATGAGAGGAGAAAATGCTCTGAGAGTTGTACCATTTCACCCTGTCTCATTTTTAAGGTTTTTCTCTTATTCCCTATATCAGCAATAGGGAAACTTTAAATTTTTTCTGTCAAGGGTTATTTGGATACTTGCAACATCATTCATGCCATATAAAACTGTCAACTTAAAAGTTAACCTACTATACCTTTATTGCATTTCAAATCCTGCCTGTGGTAGCCTGGGTAAGGTCAGACCAAATGATTTTGCAGGCCTTATGTGGCCCGTGGGTTGGATGTTCCATTGTGCCCTGCTCTATATCCATTGGATGAGCATCATTTGGCCTCCCAGCACTGCCTGCTGGGCAGTGTCTCCCATAGACATCTCGGAGGCTCATTTAGGATCATGGTAACAATTCCTCCCCACCCACGTGCCCACAGAAAGTGGCCAGCCTACCGTCTGTCTTCTCCATTTTAGGGAAGGCCGTCCCTCTGCCTCTCAGGCACTCTTCCTCCTGTCCTTTTGCCAAGGATTCTGAAACAAACAAGGACAGAGTTTGAGTCTCACTGTCATTAGTGCAAGATGGCAGTTCAAACCCACAGCACCAAAGAGAGGAACACCCACCCTTGCTTTTTCCCCAGGGATGCACTGTTCTCCCAGCAGGGAGGTTAAAAGCCTGGGTACCCACCAGGAGCCCATCCTTTTGTGTCCTGTGAAGTGTTAGTAGAGGAGGCATTTGGCTTACCCACCCCCCCACTTGGCAGATGAACAAACTGAGGCTGAGACACTAATTTCTTTTAGATCTCATGAGCACAACCATGAAGGAGCTGGGGCCAGACCCAACTGGTTCTCCACAGTCTGCAGAGTTACAATTTATCTATCCAGGTCCTTCTTCTCCATTGCATGGAAAGGCTGGAATCAGAGTGTCTATATGTGATCTGTGACATCCCAGTCAAACACAACACAAAAATGAGACAATCTGCTATTGACAGCCGCTGATACATAGAGGTGTACAATGTGCTGAAGCTCCACCTAGGGGATAAGAAGGAATCAGAAACTATCCAAGCAGAATATCATCTTGACTCCACTTGACTCCAAAAGGCTGAGAAATGTTTCATCTCAACTCTGAATTAGAGCACCTTGCAATGTGTGATCACAATTCTCCCCACAGTATATGATCCAAATTCTTCCTTCAAATGATGACCAACCCAGCTCTTTCCTGCACTGATTAAGTCATCCACGAAATTGGCTGTTTATGATAGGAACTCCACATATATTGGGATAATGAAGTACAGGTGATGCCACAGTAGAAATGGGGTTACTTTAAGGAATTCAAATGCATTTGACAATGAACTCCAGACCAGAAAAGTGGATTAGTGATGAGGAAAGGATAAGGAGAAACAAAATGAAAGAGAAGAATGAGGAGTGATTCTCCCCAGCAACCAAGGAGGGAGAAAAGGGGAACCAACAGGTAGCCGAAGAGGGCTGTAAACACCAGACCTGCCAACCGGGAGGGAAATTCTGAAGTCTGTTCACTAGGGAGTCTTGTACGACTTGTCTGTGTGAGTGCTGCTTTTGCTAGCAAAGTCACTGTCTACCTTCCCGCACTGGTTCCTGCAAACCATCCCCCGTGCGGCTTCTCCAGGGCTAGCCCTAGCACTCTGACAGAATCCAAAGGGCAGGCAGGTTTTCTAGAAGCAGAGACCTTTTCTGTAACAGCAATACCAACATGAAATCCTTCACTTCCTCACTTGGCCAGCAAATATGAGGCTACTTCAAAAAGCTCATGGAAAATGGAATTGAACGACTGACTGGTGCAAAAACCTTCTGAAACCCATACCTAGTTCTTCCATCATACACATATGCCATGAACTTTCTACTGACCCTTGTTCTTGAGTTTGGTAGGATTTGGAAATTAGGGACAAGACAGGTGACAATGTGGATGGTCTTGAAGCTGAGTATAGCAATAAAGGAGGCATGCGATGGAGAGGTGAGGCAGGGTTGCCCTTCCGACTTTCTTCATAAGGCTCTCAGGCAGTGGATATTCTTGTTCCTCTTGACACCCTGGGCCTCCAGTCTTCAGTGAGCACTGCTGGCAGAGAGGAGAGGCTCGACCACATCAAGTGGTGCCTGGGTCAGATCGTAGGCCTACCTCGCCACCATCACAGCCCTGCTCTTGCTCTGTTCCCCTGGTCCTCCTACCATAAACCCTGGGTAGAGCTTGGAGCACTTGACATGCCATATTTATCTCAATTCTCATCCTAACCCAGAAAATATTTTTCGATTAATTTAATTGTTACAAGATATTTTAGGTATTTCGAAGGCAAAGTTAGAGAGAGGGGGAGGAGGGAGAGAGAGAGAGAGAGAGAGAAAGAGAGAGAAAGGAACAGACAGATTAACTGAGCAAGAGAGATCTTCTGTCTGTTGCTTCACTCCCTCAGTGGCTTAAGGGCTACGGGCAGGGCCAAGCTGATGCCAGGAGCCAGGAACTCCATCCAGATCTCCTGTGTGGAGTGTAGGAGTCCAAGCACTTGGACCATCTTCCGCTGCTTTCCCATGCACATTAGCAGGGATCTGGATTGGAAGTGGAGCAGCTGCAGCTTGACCTAGCACCTGTATGGAAGATTATTATTCTTGTCATTTTTTAGATAAGAAGACTGAGGCATGCTGAAAGTCACATTACAAATGTTTGAGCAGGATTTGCTCTAAAGTCTGGGTAACTCCAAGCCTGTGTTAGAAAGAGAAGATGTTCTATAAGCATTTGTCTGCCGTGAAAGCCAGCCCTGCTGTGGCTGACTCCTGATTCTCCTTGTGAGGGGCTATGTTTCTGAGCCTCCCCTGCTTCTCTCACGCTGACCGTGGGGCAGCCGGGACACCCCTGAGGCACAGTGAGATGCCCCTTGAACCTGCAGTCTTGGGTCAGAATGAGGAAGTCTACCCACTGTGAATCAGACCCTGTGATCACACGGTACGTTACATCAGTTCCATTAAGAGCTTGTTAAGATTTCTATTTAACTTGAATTCCATTCAAATCTGTGACTTTAAGACTGAGACAATCAAAAGGAGCCAAGGAAGGGGCTCAGCAGCTTGCCCTCTACAGGAGGGAACCGTCATGTGTGCAATCACCTCGTCCAGCTCCCACCCCGGCTGCTGCCCCAGCCTTTTCCACATTTGTCCATGATCCTTGGGGCATATGTGCTGGGAGTTTAGCACAGGAGCTTCTGCTGAGTGGTGATGTTTGATGTGAGGTGAGCGGAAACGGAGATTAAGCTGTGTTAACACATGGCACTCTGCGATAGAGCAGAATTCTCTTTGGAAGAGGAATTTTGGGCCTGGCACGATGGTTTAGTGGCTGAAGTCCTCGCCTTGCAACCATGCTTATGAGCGCTAATTCCTGTCCTGCTCCCATCCAGCTCCCTGCTTGTGGCCTGGGAAAGCAGTTGAGGACGGCCCAAAGCCTTGGGTCCCTGCACTCACGTGGAAGACCTGGAAGAAGTTCCTGGGTCCTGGCTTTGGATCAGCTCAGCTCCTGCTATTGTGGCCACTTGGGTAGTGAATCTTTTTTATTTCTCCTTCTCTGTAAATCTGCCTTTCCAATATAAATAAATAAATCTTTTTTTTTTTTTTTAAGGAAGAAGAATTTTGCAACCCTGTGACTCAAAGCAATGGTATCTCCCGTGCCAGATAAGTATAACCCTGTGATGCAAAGTAATATATCATTCATTCCGTGAAGTTGTATCCCCCAGGGTTCAGCACATTTCTTCCTTTTTTTTCGTTTTTCAAATTTGTTTAATTTATTTGAAAGGTAGACTTACAGAAAAGAGAGACAGAGAGAAACACAGAGTGACAATGGCCAAAGTTAGTCCAGGCCAAAGCCAGGAACCAGGAACCCCATCCAGGTCTCCCACATTGGTAGCAGGGGACCAAGCACTTGGGCCATCTTCTGTTACCTTCCCAAGTACATTAACAAGGAGCTGGTTTGGATATGGAACAACTGGGACTTGAACCAGCACTCATAGGGATGCCAGCATCACAGGTGGTAGCTTAATCCATTGTGCCACAATGTCAACCCTGGTTCAGCACCTTTTAATGTCTGGTGTTGTTTTGCAACTTTTCATTTGTGTGTGTTCTAGTCCAGGATCAAGAATTGCCAATTAAGAAGAAACTCAGCTAGTTGTATTTCAAATAACTGTGGAGTAAACATTCTCTCCCCTTCTCTCTCTCAGCCCCTCTCTCTTTCTCTGTTCCTCCCTTTCTCTTCTCATCTCCTAGTCTGTAAGTGTGTGAAGGTCAGAATTTTTGCAAAGTGCATTCCTGTGTCACCCTCAACTCCCTCTGTCTAACGTGACAGACCCTCAGCTCACAGCTCTTAAATAAACAACAAAAACGCAGCACAAAATAGCTTGGCTTCTGAAGGAAACCTATGGAGAGAAAAATCAGCAGGGGCTAAGCAGCTGCTGTGGGGGTCAAGTCCTGGGGATCATTTCTCACTTCACATCCATAAGGAAACCACCCTGGGAAACAGGGGTTAGGTCTAAGGGATTGACGAAGAAGCGGAGGCACAGAGAGGCTGTGTGGGCTGATGAGTTAGGGGGGCAGAATGGCTTCCATGACTCTGGTGCTCCACTGAGCCTTCCAAAGCCAACAGGACAATGCAGAAGTACAGACAGCCACAACAGGCCATGTGCAATCAGCGGGTCACAGAGACGCACCACCACGTCCATCCTGGGTGGGCGCCCAGCAGCAGACTTCCCTGGGCCAGCCCAACCTGTGTAGCTTTACCCACACCTCCCCCTCCAGCCTCACTCCTTCCACAATGCCACTCTCAGCCTCAGTTCTAACCCACAACCCCCAAATCCAGACACCCTCCCTGATTCCATCTTGACCCTGAAACCTGGCTCCGCACTTCTATTCTTGCCAAACCTTTCCGTATTCTGCTATGATCCAAAATGCTGTGTTTCATCCCGGAGCAGGCTGCATGCCAAAGTAAATAGCACCTTGGATTTCCTTGAAAAGAGTTCAGCTCAAAGCCCTGCCTTGCTGTCGTGAGAATTCTTGCAGAAGTCAACCTTACAAAGTCAAATATTGAGCAAGGTAGTGCACCAACCAGCAGCCCCTGCCAATGCCGGCACAATCACTCGAAAAGACAAAGCACTGTTGGCAGAAGAAAAAAAACAATTCACCCAGCCCCTGGACAGTCCCTGCCCAGCGGTGACAGCTGCCTGGCTCCCCATCCCAGAACCTCGTGTCTCCAAGAGGACTGGCTCCTGCACCGAGCAGGAGGTGTCCTCCGGTCACTGCTTAGCACTCCTGGAAATGATTCCTTCAGCCCACCCAGTGGGCTGACCAGGAAAACAAGACTTGATAAGTAGCACATCCACACAATCTCATCCACTCCATGCCCACATTTTTTTCTGCAATGCTTGTCTTTTTTTTTTTTTTTTTTTTTTTTTTTTTTTTTTTGCCTGCATTGCAGCAGCCGGCTCCGGAGCTTTTTGATGAAAGCTTTACCTTGCATCCTTTCCTGTGGAGCCTGGAACCCGAAGTGAAAATGACTTCCTTGTCTCCTTCCCAGAGAGCCAGGCTGGGGCTGCAGGACAGGCAGCTGGTTGTGTGCCTGTGAGTTCAACACAGCTCGGTCTGTGGCTGCCCAGCTGTTAAACAACTGGGTCAGGTGATCCGTGACCTTGTCGGAGAAACAAACCCTGACTTCCTTTTTGCCCCCAGGGAATAGGTGAGTAGAGGGTCCAAAAGGAATTAGTTGCTCAAAACGCCAATACTAGAACTTGAAGAAAGAGCAAGCACAGTCAAATTCCTTCTGTTGGAAAGTTAGTTCTCCGAGCTGCCATTGCTTCTCAGGGACACATGAAAAATACATGCAAACAGCGTACAATCTGACTCCAAACCTGGGAGCTGTGCTGGACAGTTGTTACTAACCACACTTGTCCTCCCTGCAGTTGATGTGACTCATGAATGAAACTGCTGCTAATGGGGACTGAGGAGGCAGTTGCAAGCCTGCGAGGCTGCACTTTCTTCTCTGCTTTAGAAACAACCTCCCTCTATCCCTTCAAGTAGTCCCAGGACCCCAGAGCCTTTAATGAGTGTATGGGAATCTGGCAGGGAAGGGCAGGGACAGAAACAATAACTAGTGAATTCCCCAGAGCCAGACGGGGCCACGCCCACTTCCTGATGCTTCCACCAATCTGCTGCCCTGGACACCCAATGCACTCCACTCTCGCAGCAAGAAAAAAGAAGGTACCCGCTGTGACCACCAAATGCTGAGTGGCTCCAACCTGGGCAACGTGGGCCCAGATGCTGGGGGTGGAGCAGAGCAAGGGAGGAGGGGCGGTATCCCAGGCAGGTGGCTAAGTCTACATCCAATTCAAACAAAGCTGTCAATGCAGCTCCTAGGAGCAGAGGCAGGTGTGGGGTGCAGGCATGAGGCTTTTGGATATCTGGCGATGCGGGGAGATGTGGGGTAGTGGGGTGGGGTGGGGTGGGGGAGTCACCAGGAGTCGTCTCTGGGTTTCTTTATGCAGGTTCAGCAAGCAGATTCCGGGGGCTTTGTCCCCTTGACCTCTATGGTGGCAGTGCTATAAGCAAGCAAGGTTGTCCTAGGAAATGATGTCTATCAGTAGGGCATATCAGAGCGGTTCTGACCTCCGGACACTGGCAGCAGGCCAGGGACAGGCTTCCCAAGGCTAGGCAGCTTCTGTCTAACCAGTGCCTATCCCCCTGGAATGCCACCTGCACCACTGTGGGTTCACCTGGAAACCACTTCCCTGTCCCAGATCGCATCAGTCCTCATTCCAGTGCTTACGGTAACCAGCCCAGAGATGATGTCCCTGCTGTACGGGCAAAACAAAGGACAGAGGGCTGACTGAGTGATGTCCTGTAGGGTCACCCAGGAGAGCACATCCCTGGAGGTAGAGTTCTGTGTTTTTCCCACAACATTGATCACAGCCTTTATCTTCCTTGGTAAATGCTACAGTATCTTGCTCAAGGTGGAAGTGGAGACACTTCTGGAAGAGCATACGATGATGTGACAGTGGACAAAGCTATGGAAAGCTGGCATGCATTTTTCTCGATGGTTAGTTTCTCGATGTGACACAGCAGATTCAACTGCTGTCTGTGGTGCTGACATCCCACATCAGAGCACAGATTTTAGTCCCAGCTCCTCCACTTCTGATTTAGCTCCCTGATAATAAGCCTTGGAAAGCAGAGGAAGATGGTCCAAGGGCTTAAGCACCCATCACCCACACGGGAGACCAGGGTGGAGTATCAGGCTCCTCCCTTCAGCCTGGCCCAGCCCTGGCTGATGTAGCCATCTGCGGAGTGAACCAGCCGATGGAAGATCTTTCTCTCTCTGTGCGTGCAAACATGTTTTCCCCTTTTCTCCCTGTCACTGTGCTTTTCAAATAAGTATTTTCTTTTTTAAAAAAAGTGTTTGCTTTGTCGTGGTGCCATGATGTTATATGTTAAACTTCTGCCTGTGGTGCTGGCATCATTGGCACGCTGGCATGACCCAGCTCCCTTCTCATGTGTCTGGGAAAGCAGCGAAAGGTGGCCCAGTTCTGGCTGTTGTGGCCATTTGGAGTGTGAACCAGTATATAGGAAATCTCTCTCTCTCTCCTCTCTCTCTCTCTCTCTTCCTCTCTTTTCCATGTTTCTCCTTCTCTCTGCGAATCTGCCTTTCAAATAAAAATAAGTAAATCTTCAAAAAACCAAAAATGTTTTTCAGTGATAACTGACAAGACATCAAAGCAGAAAAGTGCATTTTAGAAATGAACCCCGAACTCTAAGGTTACAAAAAGAACATCTTAAGGAGCCGAATGCACCTGTGATGCATTAGAAACGACCACTGGGCATCCTCTGCAAACCAACTGAATGGACGCATACCGCACCTCCCCAGGAAGCAGCAAGCAAAGCCCTCCATCCCACTGGCTTGCAGACCTTGCCATCCCCCTTAGTCCCCTGTGATCTCTCTGTGTGACCAAGACAAGCGTTCTTCTCTCAGAATAAATTTTTCCTTTTCAAGGGTTAAGAGGTGAGGGGGCTGTCTTGCCTTGCCTGTATGAGCCAACCCTCTGCTGGGAATACTGGCCCACCTGCCTGTCCACACTGTGGCCAGGTCCTGCCGGCTCACACCTCCCCAGCAGGTGTCTCAGCCCTCCGTCCTGCTGCGCCGCTGCTGCTGGATGCCTCTGAGGAAGCACGCTGGGCACCTGCTCCGTAGAACTATGAAGCTGGTGACTTCTCCAGAAGTGCCCTCCATGGCCAGAGATCACTGCTGCGTTTCCCACAGGCTTCAGACTTCTCACCAGATTAAAAAAGACTGCACAACAATTCCTGTCCCCTGGCTTAGCTCAGGTCAAATGTCAGCAACTAAGACATTCAGGGAAGAAAAAGAAAACAAGAAAAAGATGCCCTTTTCTCTCTCCCCACCCGTAAAGTGAAGTTTCCTTGGCTTGCTCAGATGTCCTCCCTGGGGGTGGGGGTAGCACTTGCCTTTCTCAGGCTGGGCATGTGATGCTGGGACAGGCACTGTGCCATTGCCCAGGTCTAGGAGGAGGAATTCTCTTGTCTTGGTGTCTTTGTAATTCATAAGTCAAGCAGGGAATGTTGTCTTCCATGTCCCAGAGAAACAGTCTGTTCCCAAGGTTACAAAGTCAAAAGAAAAAGGTTCGGCTTCCAGTTTCCAGTTACTGCACACTCTGAGAGGCAGCAGGTGATGGTTCAAGTACAGGGGTCTCTGCCAATCCACAAGGGAGATGTACTGAGTGCCAGGCTCCTGGCTTTAGCCTGGCCCAGCCCAGGCTGCTACGGGCATTTGAGGAATGAATCCATTGGAGAAGAGAGTGCTCTGCTTATGTCTTTCATATATAATGTTTATATATAAATGTTATATATGTTTTTTAAAAAGCAAAAATTCAACTCAAACCCAGATTTTCTGTCTTCCAGGCCAGCAGTCTTCCTGCTAAGCCACACAACCTGAATGGGGCCTGCGGGTGAATAAGTGAGCAGGGACAGGCCAATGTCAGGATACAAATGCGCAAATGACATTGTCCAGCAGAAGGTGGTGCCACCCTGAGAAAGGGTCTTTCCACTTCCAAAACATATTTTCAACTATTTTTATTTCTTGAAGCACAAAGCTACAGAGATGATAGATTGGGGTGGGGGGTAGAGGAGAGAGATCTACCAGTTTACTCCCAAATGTCTGCAAAAGCCAGGGCTGGATCAGACCAAAGCCAGAAATCTGAAACTCCATCTGGGTCCTCTATGTGAGTGGCAGGGGCCCAGGCACATGGACCATCACCTGCTGCCTCCCAGGACTCAGGATGCATTAGCAGGAAGCTGGATCAGCAGCAGGGCACCTGCAATTACACGGGCACTCTGTTAGGGGATATATGCATCTCACACAGCAGCTTCACCCTCTGTGCCGCAATGCCAGCTCTCCATCTTGAGGGGAGTCTTTGCTTCTTTTGGACACTCTCTCCATGGTTTTGTCATGCCTGGGGGCTCAGGACACCAGATCCCCGCTCCTCACCCATACAGGTCTTAAGACACAAGGTCAACTTCACCTTACCATCAAGCCCCGTGGAGAACCTCCTGGGTCAAACACTCTCACCCTCAAGGACAGTGCTGACAAGCATCGCTTGGTCGAGGGGAGGCTTGGTGCCTTCTGCTATGTAGAAATCCTCCACCTTTATGACCCAGGTCCTACCTGCTCCCTGAGAGAGAAGAGGATGAACTGACAACAGGGCAGGGCGTGAGACAAGAGGAAAAAGACACTCAGCTGGCTGGGGAATGTGCCCCATCTGAGCGCTCCCTGAGGCCTTTGCTCCCTTCTCAGGTCAGCTACTGGCAGCTGGTGCAATTTCACAGGGCGCAGCAGAGGCACACTTTCAGGAATGAACAGGACTGAAACACAGCTTCTCGGAGCAGACCCCTCATGGCCACAGTCATGCTCACGGAACACACCTCAAACATGCAGGAAGAAACCAGCAGGGCCAACCTGGGGGCACAGGTGGGCTCCTGAAAGCAGGAGGAACATTCTGGAGCAATGAAACGGGCTGAATCCCAGGGAGAGGGGAGGCTGCCCTAGCCAGCAAGGAATTCTCCCGGGAGCAAAAGAAGAGCACTGGGGTCACAGGAAAAATGACCTCCACACCACACCTCTCCTTTCATCGAGTCGCTTCCAGAATGTTCTCAGGACTTGGGTTAGACAGACTGTAAGATCAAGAGACCAACAGACACTTGAGGAAGAGACAAGAGCAAGAAATTCCTCAAAGAAGAAATACAAATGGCTAAGATTTGAAAGACATTTAGGCTGGCAATGTGGCACGGCGGGTAAGGCCTTGGAGTGAGCCAGCGGATGGCAGACCTCTCTCTCTCCCTGTACTTACATAACTCTGACCTTCAAGTAAATAAATACTTAAATTAAAAAAAAAAAAAATGGAAGAAAAATGTTTAACCTTACAAGTTAATAGGCAGTTTAAGTTCATTCTGAACACTATCCGATTCAATCTGACCAGTGGCCATAGTTCTTCTTTTTCTTCTTTTTTTTCTTAAAGATATATTTTTTATTTATTGTTAAAGTCAGAATTACGAAGAGCTGAAGGGAGAGACACAGAGAAACTCTCCACATGGCCACAGTGGCTAGGGTGGGGTCAGGCCAAAGCCAGGAGTCATTATCCCTTGCTTCTCAAGTGAATGGCCGGGGTTCAAACACTTGGGCCAGCTTCCACTGGTTTTGTCAGGCCACGAGCAGGGAGCAGAACTAGCAGTTGAGCAGCCAGGACTTGAACCGACGCCCACATGGAAAGCTGGTGTTCCTGGTGGCGGTTTTGCCTACTATGCTCCAACACCATTATTTCTATCACTCAGGGACAAAGTGCAGGCTCAGAGCACTCAGCCAGGTGGTGAGAAAATCAGTGCCAACATGCGAATCCACATCTTTCTAACATTCTGCTCCGAATCATGGCACAACAGGCTATCCTACAAATCAAAGAAAACCCTCACAGATGTTAAGTGTGGGATGAGAAGGAGACACTGTCCCCAGAGGACTGCGGCGGAGCCAGAGCAGCTCAGTGGGGGGACTGGTTAGTATGTGTGTGTGCACAGGAGAGCCAAAACAAAACCCAGCAAAATAAAACGGTGACGACTGAAGGAGGCAGGAAGGTCACTGTCACATGCGATTTCTTGTCTGGCTCTGAAAATCATTAGTATTATGATGCAGTTTTTTTATTTTTTTAAGAACTATTTGAGGGGGAAGAAGATGGAAAATCAACATAGTTTTGTCACCTGTACACATCCATTTTGGGTATTTTAAGCTAATGGACATGGCTAACAGCCTTGGCTCTAAGTCAGGTGGTCATGGCTTGCCCCTCAGCTCTGCCACTGACTGACTGGGTACCCTTACACAAACCACCCTAGCTCTCGGAGACCCCATCCCCTTGCTTGCAAGTAGAATTAGTACTATTTCCTCCGTGTCATGGAGCTACAGGCAGATTCAACAAGATGACAATGCATATGACCCACTTAGGACAGAGTCTGGCATATAGTCGATGTTCAGTAAATAAGCATGCTAGCTGCTAATACAATGCATTTGACAATGAATTCCATTTTGTATTTCAAGCTTGTCACAAAGGCAGGTGTGTGACACAGTGGTAAAGACACTGTTTGAAGTGCCCACTTCCTATTTGTGAGTACCAAATTGGATCTAGCTCCAATTCTTTTCTTTTTTAAGGCTTATTTATTTTTATTGGCAAAGCAGATCAGATTTACAGAGAGAAGGAGAGACAGAGAGGAAGATCTTCCCTCTGCTGATTCACTCCCCAAATGGCCACAATGGCTGGAGCTGAGTTGATCTGAAGCCAGAAGAGTGGAGTAGCTGACACATGAACTGGCACCCATATGTGACCCTGGTGCTTGCGAGGTGAGGATTTAGCCATTGAGCCATTGCGCCAGGCTCCCAGGCTCCCATTCTAATTTCAGCTTCCTGCTAATCCGCACCCCAAGAAACAGCAGGTGATGGATTAAGTAAAGAGTTCCAGATATTGCTGAAATCAGCCTGCTCCAGCCCTGGCTGCTGTTTGTCTTTGAGACTGAATTGTGGATAGGAGATCTCTTTCTATATCTGTTTCTATCTCCTCCTTTCTCTCTGTCAAGTAGATGAACTAATACAATTTTGAAAAGATTTATTTATTTATTTTTATTGGAATGGCAGGTTTACAGAGAGAAGGAGAGATTGAGAGAAAGCTCTTCCATCCATTGGTTTACTCCCCAAGTGGCCACAATGGCTGGAACTGAGCTGATTTGAAGATAGGAGCCAGAAGCTTCTTCCTGAGCAGCTGCACGGTCCCAAAGCTTTGGGTCACCCTCTACTGCTTTCTCAGGCCACAAGTAGGGAGCTGGATGGGAAGTGGAGCAGGCAGGACATGAACCAGTGCCCATATGGGATCCCGACAGTTACAAAACACAGATTTCAGCCACTGAGCCATCATGCTGTACCCCAAATAAATTAAAAATTATTTTCTAAATAAATAAAATTCTATCACATAACCTATTTGTTTAAAAGATTTATTTATTCGTATTGCAAAGTCAGATATACAGAGAGGAGAGACAGAGAGGAAGAGCTTCTGTCTGATGATTCACTCCCCAAGCAGCCGCAATGGCCGGAGCTGAGCTGATCTGAAGCCAGGAACCCAGAGCCTCTTCCAGGTCTCCCACACGCAGCTGCAATGTCCCAAAGCTTCGAGCCATCCTTAAATGCTTTCCCAAGCCACAAGCAGGGAGCTGGATGGGAAGTAGGGCCGCTGGGATTAGAACCAGCACCCATATGGGATCCTGGGGCACATCAAGGCGAGGACTTCAGCCACTGAGCTACTGCACAAGATCCCACATAATCACTTTTAAAGGTGTCATTTTACCTTCCTTTTCATGCTTACTGTAACTGGCTACATAAGACTCTGCTGACTGATGTCTTATTTTCCAAACCCACTGCCTACTGGAGGTCTGTGCACCGCATGTCTAACTCTCCCTCCAATGATGAGTCAGCTTGACAGGGGCCTGAAACCCAGCTGTAAGTGCATTGGCATGAGAGAGCCTGAGTTAGGATTGTTGGAATCCTGGCTGTGTGACATGTACAAACTCCTTCATGGCGAAGAGTGCAGCTAAACACACGGAGCACCGCAGGGGACAAAGCACACAAGACAATTCCACTGGTGCCTGGTCTATAAGAACACCCAATGCATTTAGCTATTGTTATTTTTAAAAAATTCATGATGTAAAGCAGGAAAGGGCGGAGATCACGTTTGTTTTATTCACTGTCCTATTTCTAACTCTTGGCATGCCAGAAACTCAATGAGAGTGTATTGGATCAACAAATACACAAATGAATGGGTGGAAGACTCAGACTGTCAGATCTGGAGTTAAATAGTCCTCTATTTTTTTTTTTAAGATTTATTTATTTTCATTACAAAGTCAGATATACAGAGAGGAGGAGAAACAGAGAGGAAGATCTTCCATCCAATGATTCACTCCCAAAGTGACTGCAATGGTCGGTGCTGTGCCGATTGGAGCTGGGAACCTGGAACTTCCTCCAGGTCTCCCACGCGGGTGCAGGATCCCAACGCCTTGGGCCGTCCTCAACTGCTTTCCCAGGCCGCAAGCAGGGAGCTGGATGGGAAGTGGAGCTGCCGAGATTAGAACCGACGCCCATATGGGATCCTGGCGTGTTCAAGGCAAGGACTTTAGCCACTAGGCCACGCCGTCGCAGGGCCCTAAATAGTCCTCTATTTAAACAGTCTGACTGAGATACAACTTACTCACAATGTGGATAGGTGTGATATATTAAAAAATGTGTAAGCATCACCACAATTTCATTTTCAAAAATGCACATTAATATTTGTGAGGTTAAGTATTTGGAAGTGTACAATGTAGTGTCATTAGCTGCATGCCCAACACTGTGTGTCCATCACTACTGTCTATGCACAGGGTTTATGTGTAGTCACACAAGCACCCACTGAGAGACAACATCCCCATTTCCTCCTGCCTCTCCAGGAATTTCTTTTTACCTTCTGTCTCTCTGAATCTGCCTATTCTAGATATTTTATATAAGTGGCATCATACAATTGGAGTTTTATTAAAATTTTTAAATTTTTATTGAAAAAGCAGGTTTGACTTACAGAAAAAAGGAGAGATCTTCCATCTGCTGGCTCACTTCCCCAGTGGCCACCATGGCTGGAGCTGGGCTGATCCAAAGCCAGGAACTAGGGGCTTCTTCCTGCTTTCCCACATGGGTGTAGGTGCCCAAGGGATAGGCCATTTTCTACTGCTTTCCCAGGCCAAAAGCAGGGAACTGGATGGGACATGGAGGAGCTGGGACACACACTGGTGCTCAGATGGGATTCTCGTGTTTGCAAGGTGAAGATTTAGCCACTGAACCTCTCCTTCCTGCTATGTGTGAGCGATGGATGTTGTGGCTTGGCCCACTCCATATCGTATTTTTGGGTGTGTCTGCGGGTGCTGCAGCCTGCACCAACCCAGTCTGTACCCAATCCCAGCACCCATGAGTATCAGTGATTCCATGGTCATGCCTAGCTCAGCCTGTCACCACCTCCAGCTCCAAGCAAACCAGTTGAAATTGCAGACCAAAGGGGTGGACCTACATGTCCCCCACAAAATCTACACTCAGACCTGGTTCACTTGTGTACTGGTTAATGCCATGGCTCAGACTAGCATTACCTGTCCCCTGTTTTGATTCTTGTTTGTGAGTACTATAATCCAGCCCTGCCAGGTAGGCCCCCAGCCCTAGCTTTAGTGTGCCCCAGCAGGTGGTATTTGGCATTGGTCAAAACTAATTATCCTAATTTTCCTATCCCTCTAGGGCTGCTGTGTTGGTCTAAACCCCAAAGGTCCATGCAAATCCCCCTCAAGATCCCAACACTGGGTGGTCCAGGCACCAAAGGCACTGGGAAAAGCCCACAGACTACCTGACCTGAGCCCTGTTGGGAGCTCAGAGCTGAGACTAGTCAACCCATTCCGGCTCTAAGCAGCCAGCAAGCCAATCAGCTCAGGCCTCTCTCCAGACCCAAACCCCATCCCTGGGTTGACCAAACCCACCTGGCTCTGAGCACATGGCAAGCCGATGAGCCCAGGTCTCTTTTGAGACCCGAGCCATGTCTAGGGACTGTCTGACCCACCTGGCTCCAAGCCCTGCTGCCTGGCTAGCCGACTCTGAGCAGTTGGCAGGCCAATTGCCCATGCCCATTTATTAACTGACTTGTTTGTAGCTGCTAAGTTGTAGGCGCTTTTTTTTTGGACATTGACCTCTTATCAGATACTTAACATGGGAATAACTTATACTGTAGGGTGTCTTTTTTTTTTTAAGATCTATTTTATTTTTATTAGAAAGTCAGATTTACAGAGAGAAGGAAAGACAGAAAGATTTTCTATCCGCTGGTTCACTCCCTGAGTGGCCTGATGGCAGGACCTGGGCTGATCTGTAGCCAGGAGTCAAGAGTTTCTTCCAGGTCTCCCACGCGGGTGCAGGGTCCCAAGGCCTTGGGCCTCCTTGACTGCTTTCTCAGATCACCAGCAGAGAGCTGGATGGGAAGTAGAGCAGCCAGGATATGGAGCAGTGCCCATATGGAATCCCGGTGCATACAAGGTGAAAACTTTAGGCACTACGCTACGGAGCTGGACCCATATTTTTGCTTTCTTAACGGTCCTTTGTTGCTCAGAAACCATTGATTTGGATGAAGGTCAATGTATCTGTTTTTTCTTTGTAAGGAAGAATTACACAGAAAGAGAGAGAGACAGAAAGCTGGAGGGAGACAAAAATTTTCCACCTGCTGAGTCACTTCCCAAATGGTTTTAAGGGCCAGAGCTGAGCCAGGTATAAACCAGTAGCCATCAGCTTCATCCAGGCCTCTCACATGGGTGCAGGGCTCCAAACATACACACCCATCTTCTACTGGTCATTGAGGCACTTTAGCAGGGAGCTGGATCAGAAGTGGAGCAGCTTTGATTTAAACCTACACTTTCATGGAATGACCAAGTCACAGGTCGTGGCTTTACTCAATACACCACAATGCTGTCCTCCCGCCCCGTGTCTGTATTTGCTTTCTTTACCCATGCCTTGATGTGATGTACATGAAATTATTGCCAAATTCAAAATCACAATGATTTTGCTAACACTCTCTCCTGAGTCTTTAACAGTTTTATTTCTTGGGTTTTGGTCTTTTACCAGTTTCCAAATCATGTTTTGCATATGGTAAAGACAAGGGTTCAGCCTCATTTTTCTGCCTGCGAATATTCCGTCTTCCCAGCACTTTTGAAAAGACCACAGCATATTTTTAGAACCTTTTTAGTATTCCAGGAAGAACACTGCTAACAGTCAGTCTCAATCCCTCCACTCTCGCTCCAGCCCTAGGCAACCACTAACCTACTTTCAGTCCATACAGTCTTGCCCATCCTGTTGGACATTTTATATACATGGAATCATGCAACACACAGTCTGCCGTGACTGGATCCTTTCACTTACCACAATAGTCTCAAGGTCCATGAGAACCTGAGAGGATTTTTGCAGCTCATCTGCTCTTAACTCTGATATGAGAAAAGACACATCTACCCAGTGACCATCTCAATACGTGAGTTCAGTCCAGTGGTCTCGTGCTCTGTGATCATCACCCTGACCCTAGAAATATGTCAGCCCACAGGAAGCACGCCAAGTTCTGACTGGGAAGTTCACTCTGAGCCGCTCCATACAGGCTTTACTTGATTTGTTTTTCCTACGGGAGGTTTTAACTTGAGGGGCAGGCGTTTGGAGCAATGGTTAAGATACACTGCTTGAGGACCCGGCAGCATGGCCTAGCAGCTCAAGTCCTTGCCTTGAACGTGACAGGATCCCATATGGACGCCGGTTCTAATCCCAGCAGCTCACTTCCCATCCAGCTCCCTGCTTGTGGCCTGGGAAAGCAGTCAAGGACGGCCCAAAGCTTTGGGACCCTGCACCCGTGTGGGAGACCTGGAAGAGGTTCCTGGTTCCTGGCTTCGGATCAGCGCGCACTGGCCCGTTGCGGCTCACTTGGGGAGTGAATCATCGGACAGAAGATCTTCCTCTCTGTCTCTCCTCCTCTGTGTATATCTGACTTTCAAATTAAAAAAAAAAAAATCTTAAAAAAAAAAAGATATACTGCTTGAAATGTGTCAGAGTGTCTGGTTTCAAGTCTCAGCTTCACTTCCAATTTAACTTTCTGTAAATGCGCATCCTGGGGGGCAGCTGTGATAGTTTAAGCACAGAGGTCCCTGCCCCATGTGGGAGACCCAGAGTCTCAGGCTGCTGGCTCAGCCTCGCCAGGCTGTTGTATGGTGGGAGTGAAACACTGGATGCAAGACCTCTCTTTGCCCCCCCCTATCTTTGTCTCTCTGCCTTCCAAATTGTTAGCTGTCCAGCAGCGATGTACTTGGTGCGCGGAGCCTGAGATTAACACGTGTGGACTACTGACCAATGGTCAATAGCTGCAGTTTATTTGTGGCATGACTTTTACTGACTGAGGGTCACGGAGGATAAGGGAGGAGGTACTGAGCTTACCTATGGGACTCATGAATTGCTTCCACACCCTTGTTTGGAACTCCTTTTTTGTATATCCCACCAAGTGTTTTCATTCAAATGCTGTCCACTCAGCTGTTCTCATACAAATGATATCCAATCTTTTACACAAATGGCATCCATTCAGTTGTTTTCATACAAATGTTATTCTAGCAATTGCAATCCAATGCTCGCTGACCTTCTAGAGTCACAATGTCCTTCTACACAAATAAATTTTTTAAAAATAAATAAAATAAAAAGGCTTGATTTTGAGTTTTCCCTTACTCAGACTGTACCCTTGGGCTGGAACTCACCTCCCCTCTTCTTCATATCCCTCCCACCCTTCCCTCCCCATCAGATCCACCTGCTATCCTGATTCTCCATCCTTTGCAACCCACAGTAGAGAAACGCAGTTTAACGTGTTTGCGGTCACATGGAACCAAAAATCTACTTTCCAACCAGCAGAGTCTCTGCCAGCTGAGAAGGACAAACACTCACTTTGGAGGGAGGTAAGCACTGGAAGGCTGAAGAAAATTTCAGTCTGCTATACCTGGACATATCTCTGATCATCTCACGAGGAGCTCAGTGCCTCCATGATCTCTTTCTCAATCTGTTGTACAGGGCCGTGGCCAAAGTCAGCTCAGAGGGACAAGCTTTGGGCTTAGCGGTTAAGATACTTCCTGCATCTCAGACAGGAGGCCCAGGGTTAGAGTTCCAGTTCTGCTCCCAAGTCCATCTTTCTGCTGATGCGCACCCCAGGAAGCAACAGGTAATGGCCCAAGGACTTGGAGCCCTACCATCCATGTGGGAGAGCTAGACTGAGTTCCAGCTCTTAGCCGAGGCCTGTCCAGTTCTGGCTATTGAGGCATTTGGGAAACAAACCAGGAGGTGGAAGATTTCTGCCTCTTTGCCTTTCAAACAAAATGAAAATAAAAATAATAAAGAAATTCAGATGACCCATGAAAGTATTTGCTAAAGAATAAGTCAGGAGGCACCGTAGTGAAGTGGTTTAAGCTGCCGCTTAAGGTGCCAACATCCCATGCGAATACCAGTTTGAGTTCTAACTGCTCCAGTTCTAATCCGGTTCTCTGCTAATGGCTGGGAAAGTAGTGGCTCTGCCATCCATGTGGGAGGAGTATTCCTGGCTTCAGCACTCGCCCCAGCCATCGAGGATATCTGGGGAGTGAACCAGCAGCTGGAAGAGTTCTTCCTCTTTTTGTGTCTCTTCTGCTCTCCATCTCTCTCTCTCTGTAACTCTATATTTCAAATAAATAGACAAATACTTAAAAAGTCAGCTTTGCAATCTGATAGACATAGGTTCAAATGTTGCCTTTCTTATTTATCAAGATGTTGGACAAGCTAATGAAGCTACTACATGGTGCCTATCTCCTGCTGCTCTCTCTCCCTGCCACTGCGCAACTGTCTGATTCCTCTCATTAGACTGGAAGCTTCTAGATGGCAAGAAGCAAGCCTTTTTCACCTGAATCACTCACAGATCGCAGTGCCCCCAAGAAATGCTTCTGCTGTTTAGTATGTGTGTCCGTTCTTGAAATCTGCAATTCTCAAAGCAAAGTCCCTGGTCCAGTGGTAGAAAGTAAGGGTTTCCCAAAGGGTCATGGACTGATCCTAACTCACGTTACCCTTCAGGTCGCACAGCTGAGTGACTCCAAATACAGGAGACTTTATTTTTATAAAGAACTGAGACATAACCTGTGAGATAGGGAGGATTAATAAACTCTGGCATTAAATAAAAATTCGCTCACAATGGTTTACTGAGAACAAGAATCACCTATTTTTTTTTTTTTTTTTTTTAAGATTTATCCATTTTATTACAGCCAGATATACAGAGAGGAGGAGAGACAGAGAGGAAGATCTTCAGTCCGATGATTCACTCCCCAAGTGAGCCGCAACGGGCCGATGTGCGCCGATCCGAAGCCAGGAACCAGGAACCTCTTCTGGGTCCCCCACGCGGGTGCAGTGTCCCAATGCATTGGGCCATTCTCAACTGCTTTCCCAGGCCACAAGCAGGGAGCTGGATGGGAAGTAGAGCTGCCGGGATTAGAACCGGCGCCCATATGGGATCCCGGGGCTTTCCAGGGGAGGACTTGAGCTGCTAGGCTATGCCGCCGGGCCCAAGAATCACCTATTTTACAAAAAAGGGTGACATCCTACCCATTCTTAACAAAAGTGCAAAATCACAGTGCATGCGCAGGCCAGGGCTGGAATTTCTGCACTTCTCAGGGGGTCCTGTTAGGAGTGCGGGAGGCATTTACTGTGCTACCCTCGGCTGCACTGCACCTCGTGAGCACCCTTCCTATGCTTGGGTGACTTTCCTGCTTAGCAGTCCTGCCTCTCCAAGGCTAAAATCAGAATTCACAGTGCCAACCCCGCGGCAGCTACAGCCCAGTGGAGTGACCTTGGCTTAGCAGGCAGACTCCAATTTCAAGGTGGAAGAAAGCATTCTAGGAAAGGAACATTTGCAGCCAAGGGATTCTGGGGAGGGTGGTGGATGGCACTCGGGTACTTGATACCCTTGAAGAAACCCCTCTTCCACAGTCTTCTCAATAGCGTCTCCTCTTGTTTGTGACTGTGACCCTGGCCAACTACAGCGCTGCATGGCTGTGACCCTGGCCTGCTACAGTGCCGCATCCGTATTATCTTGGTTTCTTATTTCTTCTATTTTACTTATTGGTATTATTAATAAATTACCTGCAGGAGTTACTATGGATTGCCATCCTCTATGTTTGCTGCATTCCCCTTGGGTTTTCTCTTTCCATTTACTCTTTTTTTTTTTTTTAAAGATTTATTTATTTTGCTACAAAGTCAGATGTACAGAGAGGAGGAGAGACAGAGAGGAAGATCTTCCATCCGATGATTCACTCCCCAAGTGAGCCGCAACGGCCGGTGCGTACCGATCTGACTGAAGCCGGGAACCAGGAACCTCTTTCAGGTCTCCCACACATGTGCAGGGTCCCAAAGCATTGGGCCGTCCTCAATTGCTTTCCCAGGTCACAGGCAGGGAGCTGGATGGGAAGTGGAGTTGCCAGGATTAGAACTGGTGCCCATATGGGAACCGGGGCGTTCAAGGCGAGGACTTGAGCCGCTAGGCCACGGGGCCGGGCCCATTTACTCTTTTGTTATGATCAAATTCTTTCCCATGGGCAAGTGGGAAGCAGTGGCCTCAGTGGACTACAGGGTGTGCTGCATCGAGAGCCACAGTCAAGAATGCTGGGGCATCACAACTTGGAGTCAGTGTTCCATAGGAGACCCACTTCCGCTGCGAGGGCTCCTGCAGGGACCGAGTCTCCAGGTAGGCACAGACATGCTTCAGGAGGGGCACCGCCACTCCCATCCTCTGTGGGCTGCTTCCTTTGTGACTTTGGTTGGAATCTAGCTGAAGCCATCATTGGCACCAGGCTGGCTTCCCAGCATGAGCTGCAGGTGCAGACAGTTCAGAGCTTGCGTGGGCTATGGTTCTGCCTTCCGGGGTTGGGAGAACGGTTTTTCTTGGCTTAAATACACAGGCCCTGCACATTCAGGAAAGTCCATTTAAGCTAATCTGAGCCTGAGAAGCGATCGCCAGATACCTGGGTGGAGCCAGAGATGTCAGATTTTTTGGGCAAGTTGGAAGGCTTTTATTACTATTTCACAACATCCCACCAAGCCCTCTAGCAAGTTCAGCCTGGAGAAGAGCAGGTATACGTGATGTAGGTCAAACAAGGATGAGGAACACTTGGCCTCTGCAGCAGGTGGGCAGGCAAGCAGGCATCGCTGGAGTGGACCAGACTGACACGAGAGAAGGGCTGGACAAACTTCTGCCAGCTTCAACCTTGCCTTGAAGGACATGGACTCATTTTTATCCAACGATACAGATGAAGGTGCTACACTGGGTGGTTTGTGTTTTGCTTTACTTTTTAAAAAGACTTTTTGTTTGTTTGTTTGTTTGTTTGTTTACTTGAAGGGCAGAGTTGCAGACAAAGAAGGTTAGACAGAGAGAGAGACGAGCGAGATCTATTTTCTGGTTTACTGTCCCAAATTGCTGCAATGGTGGGGGCTGGACCAGACTAAAGCCAGGAACTTCTTTAAGGTCTCCTATGTAGGTACAGAAGCCCAAACACCTGAGCCATCTTCCTCTGCTTTTCCAGGTGCATTCGCAGGGAACTGGAACAAAAGTAGAGCAGCTGGGAGAGGTTTAACCTACTATGCCACAATTCTGGTTCCTGCTGTTTTAATGTGGCTAAAATTATATTAAAGCAAAGATGTTGTCAAAATTCACACTCCAGATTTCTATCAGCCCACAGCAGTTCAAAGGCGTCACGTGACAGACATCTGGAGCTTGTGCGAGGTAACTGCTTACACCTTTCTTCCAGCTCCTCTGCTTCTGCGCGCTCCCTGTGGGAGTGCTCGGTCCTGCAGAGTATCCACTGCGGGGGGAAGAGAAGCATCAACAGGACCTTGGCCATCACTGTCGTTTACCAGTGGGGAAGTGGAGGCTCCATGGCTCGCTCGTACTCATGCTACGCATTAGGGGCAAAGTCCGAGTCGGCTTTCCTTGGCAAGCCTCACGCCGATGGCACTGGGCTGCAGGGTGACAGCAGAGGATACGGAACTGACGGTTCCTTCAAAATACCAGACCACAGGTGTCCCCGATTTGACAGTGGCTCAATGGGGGTTTTATTGCAGAAAAGCATGCCAAAGAACAGTGTACCCTCCTGCCTGAGACCTTTGTGTGTAGCCTAGAGCCACAGGAAAGGTAGGATGCACAATGATGCAGTTGTCACCACCGACTATACATCTCTTCTGTACTGAGTAGGTCTGCTAGCCAGCCCTACCCGGCGCCCAGGAGATACTCTATGAATAGTTCTGTAAACGAGGCAAAGATGGCTGCTGCGTCACGTTCCTGACTGAGTTCAGTGTTGTGTTCAAAGAAACAGCAGCTAAGGAGAAAAAAATTAATGGGAAGCAATCCAAACCTTCACTGCAGTCTCGAGAGAACTACCAAGGGAAGTGCATGCTTAGCACAAAGCACTGAGTCTGACATTTCTCCTTTTCCTGTCTGCTGTTCTCAGTATCTATTTCCAGTCAGGCAAAGGCCCCAAAGCAGCATGCTGTGCCCCCCTGCGTTCCCCCTCGGCCAGCGGTAGATGCCTCCCCCTGAGCCCTCACCTCGGCCCCCACTCACCCACCTCCTGCCAATTTCTCTCTTCCCTCTGTCCCAGGCATTGCAACAGTCATCCCTGAGTCTCCACAGGAACCTCGTGCATACCAAACTCCATAGATGCTGCAGTCCCTTACGTAAAACAGGGTAGTATTGGTGCATAATCTATGCATATCCTCTCATAGGCTACTAATTATCCCAAGGTGGCTTATAACACCATATATGATTCAAAGGCTGTGCAATCATTGTCATCCCATAGTGTTTATGGAATAATGGCAGGGAACAAAAGTCTATACATACTCAGTACAGGTGCCAATTTTCTCCTCCAATTACTTTCAGTCCACAGTTGGTTGCATTGATGGATGCGGAGCCTGTGGACACAGAGGGCCATCTGTATTGGCTCCAGATACTCAGGCCTTTCTCATTGCTGGGGAACCCAACCTACCCAAAAGTGGAAGAACAACAGACAAGCAATCTCTACTAGAGATTTTCTTGGAAGGGAATTACTTAGAATGTGCCATTAACAAAGATGTTTTTGGAGTTGGCATCATGGCATAATGAGTTAAGCCTCTGCTTCCAATACCAACATCCCATAAGGGTGCCAGTTTGCATGCCAGCTGCTCCACTTCTGTCCCAGCTCCCTGCTAATGCTCCTGCAAAGACAGCAGGGACTGGAGCAAGGCTTGGATCCCAGTACCAATGTGAGAGACGTGGGTGAAGCTCCCGGGTCCTGTCTTTGGACTGATCCAGCTCTGACCATTTCAGCCATTTGGGGAGAAAAAGCAGTGGATAGAACATCTTTGTCTCTCAGTCTCCCCCTCTTTCTTTGTCAGTTTTAAAAATAAAAGTAAATAAGAGCTCAGCGTGATAGTGTAGTGGCTAAGATCCTTGTCTTGAACACACCCCAGGATCCCATATGGGCACCAGTTTTAATCCTGGAGGCCCCACTTCCCATCCAGCTCCCTAACTGTGGCCTGGGAAAGCAGTTGAGGAAGGTCCAAGGACTTGGGACCCTGCACCCACGTGGGAGACCTGGAAGAGGCTCTGGGCTCCTGGTTTCGGATTGGCTCAGCTCCAGCCATTGCGGTCACTTGGGGTATAAACCATTGGACGGAAGATCTTCCTCTGTCTCTCCTCCTCTCTGTACATCTGCCATTCCAAAAAAATAAATAAATCTTTATAGAATAAATTTTCTGGGGTCCAGCGACATGGCCTAGTGGCTAAAGTCCTCGCCTTGAACGCCCCAGGATCCCATACGGGTGCCGTCGGATTGACACAGCACCGGCTGATGCGGTCACTTGGGGAGTGAATCATCAGACGTAAGATCTTCCTCTCTGTCTCTCCTCCTCTCTGTATATCTGACTTTGTAATAAAAATAAATCAATCTTTAAAAAAATAATAAATTTTTGGAAAAAAAAGTTTTGAATACTCACATGTTACTGCTCCTTATTCCCTGTGACACCCATTACATAGATAAACAAATTGAGGCTTTACAGTAATAACATAATCATTGTTATTATTACGTAGATACTGTTCTGTTTTGTAGAAATGCTGTCATTTAATTTCCCAATGGCTGTGTCAGCAGCTGCTGTAATGTCCTTTCATCAGGTTGAGGGACCACATCTACAAGTGGCAGGGCTGCAACGTTTGTCTGACTCCAGGGAGTAAGCTCTCAACCAAGGTGTCGGGCGCCTTTTGGGGTCTATTTCTTTAACTGTCTACAGAGCAAGTTGCCAGTGACGTCTCAGCAGGGAGGCAAGGAGCAAGCATCTGCAGCCGGCAAAGGAATGAGTCCAGCATTCAGCTCCGTCACTGGCTCTGCTGGGCCCATTCAGTACCAGGTGACTACTAATATAAAAACGACAGGGAGGGGGTGGTACACAGGTCTGGGAAGAAGACACATTTACTGGTAAAGGAACAGGCTGCAGTGACTTCTAATTAACTTAGCATTATCTAATCAATAAAACACAATTACTGTTCAGATCATCTCTGGAAGTTCTACGGAGTCTGGAGGTGTTTAATTGCGATTTAACCAGAGAGCAGCAATTGAGTTACACAGATATCCATTTTATACAACATGTCCTTTGCAGCTCCTGTACTCTGTGAGGTTTTCCATCAGAAAGACATATTTCTGGGCCAGATACAAGGGGCTGAGGTTACAAATTAATTTTGTTGCTGTCATTTAGCAGGCGGGGTGTGGAGAGGCTGTGACAGCTGATGCGGGTGGCTATGGCTGCTGCTGGGGACACAGCTGCAGCTCCCTGCCATCAGACAGTTTCCCCACATTGCAGGGGACCCAGCTCAGCCCCCCTCCCAGCCAGTGGTTCTGGCAGATACCAAGGCCTTCCAAATGGTTGTGAAAAATGCATATGATAAAAAGTTATTCCTGGATTTCAATTATTTATCTATTTATTTATTCATTAATTTTAAAGATTTATTTCTTTTTATTGCAAAGTCAGATATACAGAGAGGAGGAGAGACAGAGAGAAAGATCTTCCATCCAATGATTCACTCCCCAAGCAGCTGCAACGGCCAGTGCTGCGTCGATCCGAAGCCGGGAGCCAGGAGCTCTTCCAGGTCTCCCATGCGGGTGCAGGCTCCCAAGTCTTTGACCTGTCCTCAACTACTTTCCCAGGCCACAAGCAGGGAGCTAGATGGGAAGTGGAGCTTCCGGTGCCCATTTGTGATCCTGGCATGTTCAAGGCGAGGACTTTTGCCACTAGGCCACTGCGCTGGGCCCAATTTCATTTTTTTAAACAAATTTATTTATGGATTTGAAAGGCAGTTAGAGAAAGGAACAGATATTTGCCGCTTCACTCCTCAAATAGCCTCAACGACCAGGGCTGGCACAGGTCGAAGACAGGAGCCAGGAGTTTTTCCAGGTCTCCCACATGGGTGCAAGGGCCCAAGCACTTGAACCATCCTCTGCTGCTACCCCAGGTGAATCAGCGGGGAGATGGGATTCAAACTAGAACGGCCAGGACAGGAATGGTCACCAAACAGAACGCTGCCATCACAGAAAGAAGTTTTACCCACTATGCCTGAGACCTATGTATCTACCTCGTCTGCTCTAGGGCATTTGTGAAATGAAAGCAACGAGAAATCAAAGTATTTACAAAATCAGGCCTACTGAGTAGGAGTCTGGATTATACTCTAGTTGAAAAATGCTATTCTAGTGTACATTTAGAAAAATATATATATTCTATTTATTTGAAAGACAGATTTATATATAGAGAGATGCAGAGACCTTCCATTTGTGGGTTCATTGCCCAAATGGGTGCAATGGCTGGGGTTGGGCCAGGCCAAAAGCCAGGAGTCAGGAGCCAGGAGCCAGGAGCCAGGAGCCAGGAGTCAGGAGCCAGGAGTCAGGAGCCAGGAGCCAGGAGTCAGGAGCCAGGAGTCAGGGGCCAGGAGCCAGGAGTCAGGAGCCAGGAGTCAGGAGCCAGGAGCCAGGAGCCAGGAGCCAGGAGTCAGGAGTCAGGAGCCAGGAGCCAGGAGCCAGGAGTCAGGAGCCAGGAGCCAGGAGTCAGGAGCCAGGAGTCAGGAGCCAGGAGTCAGGAGTCAGGAGCCAGGAGTCAGGAGTCAGGAGCCAGGAGTCAGGAGCCAGGAGTCAGGAGCCAGGAGCTATTTCCTGGTTGCCCATATGAGTACAGAGGATCAAGCTATCGCGCCACTTTGGTTACTTTCTTAGGTACAATAGCAGGGAGCTGGACCAGAAGTGGAGCAGCCAGGGCTAAAACCGGTGCCTATATGGGGTGCTGGCATTGCAACACAATGCTGGTCCCTTATGTTTTTTTCAAATAGCAATAAGAACAAAAGCACAATGTTTTAGTTTTAAAATGTATGTGTGGAGGGATGACACTGTGGCAGAGGATGCTGAGCCTCTACCTGCATCATATATGGGTGTCAGTTCAAATCGCAACGCTCCAGTTCCAGTCCAGCTCTCTGCTAAAGGCCTTAGAAGGCAGCAGAGGGGAGACCAGGCTCTTGGGTTCCTGCACGTACATGGAAGACCTAGAAGAAGCTCCTGGCTTCTAGGTTTGGATTGGCTTAGCTGCAGCCATTGTGGTCATTTGAGAAGTGAAATATTGGATGGAAGATTTCTCTTAGTCTCTGTCTCCTCTCTTTCTTTAAGATACCTTTCAAAATAAAAATGAGCAAATTTTACAAAATTTTATTTGCTGAAGCAGAGAGAGAAACAGAGCAAGCTCCAATCAGCTAATTCACTCCCTAAATACTCATGACACAGCCTGCAGATCACATGATCTTGGGCCCTTCACTCTATCCTGTGGGGCCTGTTTCCTAATCCGAGCAGGTAGAAGAGAGCAGCATTCGATCCACAAAGCTATCCGGATGGTTCCATGTTGGTGATGGTGTTGGGTTGACAGCACAGAACCCCACCATGTTCCCCCATTCAAGAAACCTCAAGGCAAGATTGCTTTGGGGTGGAGGGAAGGCAGGTCAGCAAGAAGCAGCAGGTTGCATAGCACAAGGCCTGGACGTCTGGGAAGCCAGATGGATACGCAAGAAGCAAGAGCTGGGTTCTCCCTGGTTCTGCCACCCAGTGCCTTCAGGAGTCTGTTGGCCTCTAGTGCAATGTCACAGAGACAAAGTCCTTGCATTCAAGAAGATTGGTGAATATTTGGAAGGCAACAACTGATTTAAAACCAGCAGGCAGGATCTGTTTGTGGCAGAGCGATTTCCACTTTTAGACTTTTTTTTTTTCCTCTAAAGCAGCTCAAAACACCAGAATGATTAGAATATTTCCCTTGGCTCGCTGCCAGTGTGCACAATGCCTCCTTTTCCTGCTGGGTCAGGAGGCGCTGGGCCCAGCTCCTCGGCATGTGTGTGCAGCCCAGAGCCCGTCCCACATACTTGCTCACTTGTGTTCTGTGGCACAAAGGCTCAGGGCCTGCCAAGCCTGACACAAATGCCCCCTTCACCGTGGCCCTCGGGCATGTGAAGCTTTACCCTCCTGCAAGTGCCCTCCAGGGCCAAGGTGAGGCTCCATGTGGCTGGAGGTCCCCACGACTGCTTGGGACAGAAGCAGCATCTAGAAACCTTCACAGGCCATGAGGCAGAAAGAGGAGTTTCTGTATTCACAGACCTTCTCAGGCCTGTGGTGGTGATTCAGCCTGCATGGCTGCTCTGCTCCTCTTCTGATTCGGCTCTCTGCTAATGCACCAAGGAAAGCAGCCGAGGATGGCCTAAGTGGGCCCCTGTACCAGGAGACCCAGAAGAAGCTCCTGGCTCCTGGCTTCAGCATGGCCCAGTTTGAGCTGTTGTGGTCATTAGGGGAGTAAACATGCAAATAGAAATTTCTCTCTTTCCCTTTCTCTCCATAATTTCACTGTTTAAATAAGTGAATACATAGATAAATCTAAAACAAACAGGCTAGCACTGTGACATAACGGATTAAGCTGCTACTTAAGACTCTGGTGTCCACAGAGGTGCCAGTTTGAGTCCCAGCTGCTCTGCTTCTGATCCAGCTCTCTGCTAATGCACCTGGCAAGGCAGCAGAAGATGACCCAAGTGCTTGGACCCCTGCATCCATGTGGGAGACACAGGTGAAGCTTCTGGCTTCCACCAGACCTAGCTTCAGCTGTTGTGGCCATTTGAGGAATGAACCAGAAGGTGGAAAATCTCTCTCTCAGTACCTCTGCCTTTCAATATTCAAATATTTGTTAAAAGATTTATTTATTTTTATTGGAACATCAGATATACAGAGAAGAGGAAGACAGAGAGAAAGAACCTCCCTCTGCTGGTTCACTTCCCAAGTGACCACAACAGCCGGTGCTGAGTCAATCTGATGCCAGGAGCTCCTCCGGGTCTCCCACACGGGTGCAGGATCCCAAGGCCTTGAGCTGTCCTCAACTGCCGCCCCAGGCCACAAGCAGAGAGCTGGATGGGAGGCAGGGCAACCGGGTAAATAAAATAGATTAAAAATAGTAACTAAGCAAACAAAAAGCCAAAGACAGAATGTGTGCAATCATGCACTCATCAGAAATGTCCTTCTGGTGCTGGCTGCATTCCGTGGACAGGTTCTTCCTCTTAAGAAAGTCATGCTCCAAAATGGGACCCAGAGACCTAGCAAGGATGTAGAGTGTCAGAGGGGTGAGGCAGAGGCATTCCGAGCCTCGGAAAGCATCGGAGACGTGGTGTTTGCACTGGGCTTTCAGTGCGCCAGGCAGGTGGGTAGAGCTGAGAATGCATGAGGCGAGCAGAATGTTCAGCCGGAAGGTAGGGTGGGGGGCAGAGAACGTGGAGGGCAGGTCTGGGACACCAGCTCATGCTCTTGTGTAGAGCAGGAAACAGTTCTACTGGAATGGAGAAGACAAAAGCAGGGAGCTGGATACAACTCTGACCATGGTTGTTCCCCAGACACCAGTCCATGAGTAGACATGCTAAGTTCCTATGGAAACGACTGATGGGGCAGGCGTGGGGCACAGCAGTGAAGATGCTGCTTGGGACACCAGCATCCCGCACCAGAGTGCTCCAGCGCCAGCTTGCTGCCAACGTGCATAGATTTCATTGCTTTTGCACCAAAGTGAATGTATCTGTTTGTTCCATTTTTCCAAGAACTGTTTTCAAGAGCCCTGCTACTTACTCTTTCTCTCAGTCATCTGTAGATGAGGTGGGTTGATCAGGGTAGTTCTTATGCCGTGTGACTCCGCCCACACATGCCTTGGGACTCTGCCCACCGTATGCCCCACCCACAATGGGTGCCAACAGAGGATGTGCACAGAGTACAAAAACCCTTGTCAAGGAGCTGAAAGTCACCCTGAAAGCATGGACAACATTTGCAAGGTGGCCACCTGCCCATTCCAGGGCACAAAGTAATTATGCCCGCAGTTTCAGATTATCTGCATTTGTGATGGTTCGGTGATGGAGAAGAAAAGCTGCTGTTCTCTTAAAAGAAAATAAATAAATAAGTAAAAAGAGCATTTAATGAAAAGCATTAAGTCTGGCTTGACTTCCTGTCAGACTTGCCACCCTATTCCCTCTCAAAATCAGCCTTTGTGTTTTTTTTTTAATTCTCCAAATTATTTATTTTAATTGGAAAGAAGAGAGATACAGACAGAGATAAAGGAAGAGGGAGACACAGAGGGCATCCATTGACTGGTTCACTCCCAGGATGCCTGGAGCAGGTGGGCGAGGCTGAAAGCCAGGCTGGGAGCCTGCTCTGGAGCTCCCAGCAGTGGCAGAGACCCAAGCACTTGAACCATCACAATTGTTGCCTTCCCGGGTGCCCCAGAGATGGTGAGCCCATTGGTGGATCAAGAAGCTAAGGGTGGGGCCCGGCGGCGTGGCCTAGCGGCTAAAGTCCTCACCTTGAAAGCCCTGGGATCCCATATGGACGCCAGTTCTAATCCCGGCGGCTCCATTTCCCATCCAGCTCCCTGCTTGTGGCCTGGGAAAGCAGTCGAGGACGGCCCAATGCATTGGGACACTGCACCCGTGTGGGAGACCGGGAGGAGGTTCCTGGTTCCCGGCATCGGATCGGCGCGCACCGGCCCATTGTGGCTCACTTGGGGAGTGTAACATCGGATGGAAGATCTTCCTCTCTGTCTCTCCTCCTCTCTGTATATCCGGCTTTCCAATAATAATAAATCTTAACAAAAAAAGAAGCTAAGGGTGGGCGGGCTCTGAACCAGCAAGAGGAGCTGATGTAGGTGCACCTGCCGGACTCTGGCGTTTTATCCCATTTCCTCCGCTACAGCCAGGGGAGTTAGCTGCCTTTGCCAGTTTATTTCTTACTTTATGCGGGGGGCCACAGAGGGACTGTTAGACACAATGTCCAGGTTGCTCCTAAAAGTTGGGGCTGGCACACAACTCAACTGGTTAATCCTCCACCTTCAAGCACTGGCATCCCATATGGGTACTGTTTCACATCCTGGCTGCTCCATTTCCTACCTAGCTCCCTGTCCATGGCTTGGGAAAGCAGTGGAGGATGTTGCAAAGCTTTGTGATCCTGGACCCAGGCGGGAGACCTGGCAGAAGTTCCTGGCTCCTGGTTTTGGATCAGCTCTGCTCTGGCCATTGTGGCCATTTCGGGAGTGAACCAGTGGAAAAATGATCCTTCTCCCTGCCTCTCTTTCTGTAAAACCTGCCTTTCCTATAAAAATAAATAAATCTTTTTTTAAAGGAGTAGTTTTTTTAAAAAAAGATTCATTTATTGTTATTGCAAAGTCAGATATATATATATAGAGAGAGGAGGAGAGGCAGAGAGGAAGATCTTCCGTCCGATGATTCACTCCCCAAATGACGGCAACGGCCAGTCCTGCGTCAATCCGAAGTCAGGAGCCAGAACTTCCTCCAGGTCTCCCACGCTGGTGCAGGGTCCCAAGGCTTTGAGCCGTCCTTGACTGCTTTCCCAGGTCACATGTAGGGAGCTAGATGGGAAGCTGAGCTGCCGAGATTAGAACCGACGCCCATATGTGATCCCGGTGTATTCAAGGCAAGGACTTTAGCCGCTAGTCCACCACTCTGGGCCCCAAAATAAATAAAACTTAAAAAAGAAAAGTCACGTTAACACCTCACTGCAGTGTGACAGCGCTGGGGTGAGCCTTTGGGAAGTAGGCAGAGGGGTATCAGTGCCCCCAGAGGACAGTCCCCTTGGCCAAGCGGGGACCTCAGGGAAAGAACTGGCTCCACCCCAGGAAGAGGCCCTCACCGCACACTCCATCTCCCAGCGCTTGGATCTTGCACTTCGCAGCTTCTGGAACTGAGTGCAGTACATTTCACTTCTTCTTCTTGCTCTCACATGCCCAGTGCCAGGTGGTTTAGGAGTGTGGCCTGAACAGGAAACTTCCCCAGTTTAGCAGCTGCAGGCACTGAGGTAAAGCCAGAAGCCCTGGCTCTGGAGTCTGGTCTTTTACCTCAGGGGCAGGTCTGATGGAGAGAGCTGCCCAAGGTGGGAAGGGAAGGTTCCCGGGCTCTGGCAAAGTGAGGCAGGCGCAGGGAGTGGAAGCTACTAGGCCTCCACCTTCTCAGCAAGGCAGGGGGAGGCCACGCGGAGGTGGGCATGCATTCCAGAGCTCAGGGACAAAGAGGAAGGGAGCCACAGGGCAGGGATATCAAAGGGCACAGACACGAAGTGGACCCGGGGTCCCAGGTCAGGTTAGAAAGAGAGGATGGTGAAGCTTAAAATAAAAGTTGTTGGGAGGGGGATATGTGGCGTACAGGTGAGGACCACCAACAGCGTGAGCACAATGGGGGAAGAGGAACAGGTTTTCACTGTCACATCCTCCAGGTCCCCACGAGGGGACAGTGCAGTAGCTATGATGACCGAAGTCTGCTGTCAACCACCCCTGCCAAATGCCCCCTGACCACCCTGCCATCCCTCCTCCTAGTACATGGCCTCCTGGTTTAATGGAGAAGGCTCCTAACTTAGGGCTGCCAGCTCCCAGGGGCTCCTGCACACTTGACATGTTAGAATGAAACTGCTCAGGGAGTTTAGATTAGTGGTTAAAGCACTGTTTGAGAGGATGCTGTTGAGGTGGAGCAAGTCAGCATCCCTAGGGGTGACAGTTCGAGTCCCAGCTGTTCCACTTCAGATCCACCCCCCCCCCCCCGCCGGCTAATGCACCTGGAAGAGAGTGGAGGATGACCTAAGTGCTTGGACCCTTGTGCCCATGTGGGAGACCCAGATGGAGCTCCAGACTCCTGGCTTCAGCCTCGTCCAGCCCAGGATGTTGTGGGCATTTGGGGAATGGACAAGCAGGTAGAGGATTTCTTTTTCTCTGTCTCTGTGTTTCTCTCTCTCTCGGTAACTCTGCCTTTCAAATAAATACTTAAAAAAAAAAAAAAAAAAAAAAGGCTGGGCCCAGTGCAGTGGCTCAGTGGCTAAAGTTCCGCTGTTGCATACACCAGGATCCCATATAGGTGCCAGGTTATGTCCCAGCTGTTCCAGTTCCCAACCAGCTCCCTACTTGTGGCCTGGGAAAGCAGTCAAGGATGGCCCAAAACCCTGGGACCCTGCACCCGTGTGGGAGACCTAGAAGAAGCCTCTGGCTCCTGGCTATGCGTCAGCTCAGCTCCCGCCATTTCAGCCATCTGCAAAGTGAACCAACAGATGCAAGACCTCCTTCTCTCCTTTCTCTGTTTTCTCTTTCTCCTTTCTGTAACTGACTTTCAAATAAATAGGACTTTAAAATCTTATGCGGAGCAGCCAAGATTTAGGCCAAACCTGCTCAGCAGACCAAAGACTAAAGAAGTCCTACCCCAACTCCCCATGACATTGAAGACTGAGTCCCAACCCCGGCAACCCAGGCTCCCACACGTCAGTGTCCTGACTCCCCAAGTCCCCTCCGCTGACTTCGATGTGACCTCCAAACCCATCTCCTTCACTCACTCCCAGCAGGCACAGCCAGAGCGCTGAGCCCTACAACCTCCTGTTTCCCAGAAGTCACTCCCAACAAGTACTAGATGGGCCCTAATCAAGGCTGACTATGGCCTCCCAGGCACTTCCTCACAGGAACCACCTGCCAATAACCGAATGAAGGAGGCAGCATGACTCTGCCTGGCCAGCGTGGCTTGCAGGCCCAGAAACCCTGATCCTAACCCAGATTTATCCAACTCTTGCTGTGTGAATGCAAGGCGCATCACGACTTCTCTGGTGCCCAGCCGCTTCCCCTACTGTTAAACTGACCCAGATCTATAGAGCTGGCAGAGGGTTCGATAAGGTGACGGGAATCACAGGCATGCTCTCACCTCCAGCAGAAGAGGAGGTTCTGTTTGCCAAGACGGGGCCTCAACTCCGCTTGCATTAAGCAGGGCTGACTTTGCCACCACAAGAGTTCCCCACTCCCACCCAGCCAGCACAGGTCATGGCCTTCCTAACAGAGAATTCCACATACCTAGTTTCAGGAAATTTCTTGCAGCTGAACAAACAGAAGCAATTCCAGGGAAAATGTCCTATACAAAAGCTGCATGAGGCTCTTCATGAGCAGTCTAACTCATCCCAGATCCTCTCTCCCTGAGCACACTCCTCAGGAGGAGAACGAGGAATTCCGAGACCAGGATGGGTAGCAAGGGTTTGCTTAGTCTGTAGTGCAAGAGACTCTATGCCTGACACTCACTGAGGTGCGTAAGGCATGATCACGTTATACTTGCCCGCTCCTCGGAACCTGTGAAGGCAGGAACTCTCGCCCTCAGGTCACAGGCGCGGGCACTGAGGGCCTGAGGGGCTCACAGGGGAATGTAGACTAACCTTTCCTTACCAACAGTGAGTGGATCCAGTTGCACAGTTGCCTTACAGGGGAGGGGCTGGGCACTAAGTCACTGTTGGCCGTGCCACAGGAGGAGGGAAAGCGCAAGGCCGAGCCCACACCAGGGTTCCATTCCCTCCCACCCAACCCTTCACTCCTGGAGATTCCCACCCGAGCCCTCAGGCTGCAAGCCTCCTGCCAGCTGCGCCCAACTGCTGCTCTAACCGCAAGTAAAACTTTCCCTGGAAGTGATGAAATCATTCCCTAATCTGATAAAGAGGTTACCATGCTAATGATATGGAATTTTCTTTCTCCTCCCCTGCACCACAGTAGAATTTCATGTGGAGCTGTCCTGGCACACCTGGCATCAACTCTCAGTGACCTGGTGCTGCGGATTCCAGGCAACCCAGTGGCTGTGGGCCGCTGCGCACCTGCCGGGCGGGTGTGGCTAAGCTCCTTGTTCATTCATGGCTGATGTTGTGATTCTCTCTTTTTCACAAGCAGCCAAGAGTGTGGATTTATGTAAAATGTGATTTTTACAAGGGAACTGAATTCTTACATAGTATGTAGGTCAAACTAAGCTCAAATACCAGGCAAATGGCACCCTCGTGCCAACCAGCAGGTGCTGAAGTGGTCTCAGCCTGCTCTTCTCACCTCCTCTCTGATTCCTGCAACATCCACAAATACAGCCCACATGAGCCCTGCTCCCTCAATGTGTGTGTCGTCACACCTGGGCCTTCAAGCCTGTGTCCTCACACCAGTACGTCCCCACACCTATGTGGCTTCCTACCTCAGTGCCTTCACACCTTATAGCTTCACAACCTGTGCCTTCACACTGTGTCCTCACACTTAGGCCTGCAAGTTGTATGCCTTCACACCCTGTGCTCACACATTGCTGAGTCTTCTGAATCTTCACACTGTACTGTCACACCTGAGTCTGAACACCCTGTGCTTCTCCATCCCATTCCTTCATGTTCCTGTGTCTTCACACCAGGGCCCTCACACCTGTGCCTCCCCAGCCTATTCCTTCACATACTGTGCCCTCACACTTCGTCACCTTCACCTCTATTCTTTCACACCTTGTACCCTTGGTCCTGCATGTTGTCCCACCCCTGTGCCTTCACACCCTATGACTTCACCCCTCTGCCTTCGTTGAACCTGCTCTAAAAGATGCCATTGTGATAACTCCTCCATCAGCACCTTTCCCCTGTGCAAGAATCTGCTTAACTCAAACTTCTCACCTCTTCCAATCTGAAGTAACAGCCTCAAGTCACACTGTCCAGATGATTCCCTCCAAAAGCGACTTTCTGCCCCAGCCATTGCATTTCCGAAATCTCTCACACCCACTACTTTTGCATGTTTAAAATCTTTCTGGTAGCCCGCACAATGACAAAAAAGGGGAAGGAGTTTGCGGCACCGGTTACGGCGTTGGTGCTAATATGCTCATTTTGTCACAGAGAAAAACCAAAACTCTCTCCTGGACCAGTTGGAGCTTTCTGTGCACCCCGCAGCTTTGCCCGCCTTCTAGGTGTCGCCCTGCTCCCTCTCTGGGGACTCTCCTCTGTTCTGCATTTGTCACACCTACTCTACCCTCAAGACCATGTAACCTGCCAGCAGCCTTCTCCCCACCTGTCCCGACAGAAACCCAGCCACACGGTCCCTCCTTGCACTCTGCTCCCACAGCACCATCAAAGCACCATCAGAGTCCTGTCCAAGGGTCCTGCAACTCACCATTGGATGGCTGGTCTCTTCTGTGGGACCCCAGGTCCAGCCCAGCCCCCAGCCCCCAGCAGGCGATCAGCCACATTTACTAGATGGCAGGAAGGGAAGGAGACTACAGGACACAGTAACCAAGATCTGTGAGTCCCAGCGAGCCGCGGGACTCTACGGCCTACCTCTGGGCAGGAACTGGCAGGACCACGAGCTGCATGCTAGAGACAGGCAGCAGGCCCCTGGGGTGGGGCAGGCAGAGCAGGCAGGCAGAGCAGGCAGGCAGCGGCAGCTCTGCTCTCCATCTCCAGCCCCAAAGATGAGAGATAACTCAGCAGCAATCAGGCTGTACTTGGAGGAAGGAAGAGTCACTTATGATGGGTGAGGCTGAGCCTTCCTCTGTGACTGGCCAGGGACTGGCAGGCTCCCAGGGCATGCTTGCACAGGAAAGGGCAGGCAGGCATTCCCACTGCCCCCTTAGGGCAGGAGGACTGAGGAGAGCTGTCCATGGCTCAGGAGATGCTCCTAGGGGCTCACTTAAAGAGACCACATGGTTAAGGGCAGCTCTGATCTCCTCCACCACGCCAATCCAGGGCAGGAAGACCAAGGATACTGTTACTCAAGGAATTCAGAGAACTCAGCCTAGGAGGCCAAACTTCTGGGGCAAGGACAGTTCCGGGTCTCATATGGACACCAGTTTGAGTCTCGGATGTTCCACTTCCAATCCAGCTCCCTGCTAATCCGCCCCAGAAAGCAGCAGAAGATGGCCCAAGTTCCTGGGCCCCTGCACCCACATGGGAGACCGGAAGAAGTCCCTGATTTTTGCCTTTTGTCTGGTCCAGCTCTCACCATTGCTGCCATTTGGGGAGTGCATCAGCAAACAGAAGACTCTTTCAATCTGTCTCTCCCGTTTTCTCTGTAACTCAACCTTTCAAATTAAAAAAAACAAAAACCTGGGGAAAAGCTCACAGGGTCTGCCTCTGCCCCACCCAGAGGAGAATGGGCTTCTCAGGTCTGCTTTTCCTGTCCCCTCATTGCCTTCCCAAATGGCCATAACGGCCAGAGATGGGCTGGTCTAAAACTGGGAGGAAATCAGGCATTTCCTCCAGGTCTCCCACATGGGTGCAGGGCCTACCATCCTCTGCCAGTTTGCCCAGGTACGTTAACAGGGAGCTGGATGGGAAGTGAGCAGCCAGGACTTGAATTGGAGCCCATTTAGGATCCAGTGTGGCAGGCAGAGGCTTAGCCTACTAAGCCATGATTCCAGCCTTAAAGCTCAGATATTTTAACCTACTCTATAGCAAAAACAAACTGAAATCCAAAACTATTGTGTAATTAGAAAGAAAAAACTTTAGCATGAACTAAACAAATATACTTAAAAAAAACATATTTAAACTAACAAGGTGCAGGACTTCAGACAGGGAACTGGCCAAATAATCCTGCCAAATAATCAGCAGAGAGCTGATTTAGGGAGCATGGACTGGCCACAGGCTCGATGTGCAAGCTTGCTTCCTCCTGGGGCAACCCTCTAACACAATCTATTCTTGTCCCCACTTCTCAGATAGGACCTGGGGGGAGCAGAAAGCAGTCCGAGTTCACCAAGGCCAGGAAGAAGTCCTTCCACATGGCGGTGGGTTTTCAGGCTCCATATCTGTATGTGGACGCTCTCTGAGAAGAAGGAGGCATCGGAAGGAATGGCAGGAATCTGGGGCCTCTGCTCTGCCAGTGGGCGGAGCTCTCAGGGCATCAGCAGTCATCCCCTGAAGGCGGCCACCCAGGGGCCTGGCTACCACAGGGCGGCACTGAGCAGCTGGGCACGAAGACACCTTGGTGCAGGGACAAAGGAGATGAGGACTGGATCAGGAAGGCCTGCCTTGAGGCAGGTGCAGGAGGGAATCAAGCCTACCCAAGAACGTGCTTTGGCTCCAGGACTTCAGCCCACTGAACAATGAGAAGAAAGAGACACTGCCCCAGCTGCCGCTGATGTCAGGCAGGAAGGGTTCTTGTCGAGCTTGGCCAGCCCGGTCCCCCACCCTAGCTGGTCCTCAGCAGCCCCCACCAGGATCCCACAGAGGTTGGCCAGGGAACCAGTGAAGCCTCCCTCCTCTGGCAGCAGGGCAGGGAAGCACTTACCACAGAGTCGTAGAAGCACCAATGCCCAACAGAAGGTGCTGCGAGGCGTATGGAGTGCAGAGAGGCAGGAAGAGGGAGTAGCCAGGGCTGAGGAAGGGGAAGAGCCACTTCCAGCTATGGACACAGCAGAGGGATTCGGAGGAATTCAGGGCACCAGGACTGGGCAAGACAGTCTTAGGGGGTTGCTGAAGGCCACCACTCATATGCTGTGATCAGGGTCTCACAGATAAGCGTGCCGCACCAGGTACCCACTACGACAAGTGCCTCATCAAGGCCCAAGTGCCCGTGACAGGAAGTGAGACCTGCTGCCCGTAGACCCTCCTAGTTCAGCCCACATGTGAAAAGGTGGAGATGGAGTGGACGTTCGGCTCTAGTGGCCTCAGGACACTCACATCTCATACTGAGGGGCTGGGGTTCAAGTCCCAGCTCCGCTCCTGATTCTGCTTCTGACAAATGTGTGCCCTCCCAGCAATGGGTGATGACTCCTGTACTTGGATTTCTGCTGCCCGTGTGGGGAGACTCAGGCTCAGTTCCTGGCTCCTGGCTCCAGCCTGACTCAGGCCTGGCTACTGCAAGCACTCAGGGAATGAACCAATGGACAGGTAATGGCTATCTCTCTCAGAAAAGAAGGTGGGATGGTGGAAGAGAGAGAGAGAGAAAGGAGGAGCAGGAAGGATGGAATAGAGGGAGAGAAAGATGGGGACAACCTGGAGGATTGGTGCTGTGGTGTAGCAGGTAAAAGTAGGGGTGTTTTAACAGAAAGATTCATCCCAAACAGCTTGGCAGCACTGGTCAGGGGACAGACCAGTGCAGGAAGAAGGCATCTTTCGCCTTATTTCATAGATGTACAAACCAAGGCTCAGCAGGTCACCATCACGTGTCAGTTGTGCTGGCCTCCATTGTTTGCACTCACCGTTTTTATCCAACTCTTACTCTTGCAAGTGGGTTAAGGATGAGGAGGAGATTTGAGAGGGTGTGGCAGTGTGCAAAAGGATGGAGAGATGGACCTGGGGAGGCAAAGGTGGGAAGCAAGCCCTTCCTAAGGAAGCAAAAGGACAGCCTGGAATTTTTTTTTAAAGATTTATTTATTTTTTATTGCAAAGTTAGATATACAGAGAGGAGGAAAGACAGAGAGGAATATCTTCCATATTCTGATTCATTTCCCAAGTGACTGCAACTGCTGGTCTGCGCCAATCCGAAGCCAGGAGCCAGAACTTCCTCCAGGTCTCCCACGCTGGTGCAGGGTCCCAAGGCTTTGAGCCGTCCTCAACTGCTTTCCCAGGCCACAAGCAGAGAGCTGGATGGGAAGTGGAGCTGCTGGGATTAGAACCGGCGCCCACATGTGATCCCGGCGCATTCAAGACGAGGACTTTAGCTGCTAGGCCATTGTGCTGGGTCCAGACTGGGAGTTTTCAAATGCACTTTTCTAGGGTTGTCTCTAAGGTTCTAGAATCAGCCAAACCTGGACTAAGCTAGTGACCTAGGGCAAGTGCTGAGCTTTGCTTTGCTCATTAACAGAACGGAAGTCATGCCTTGCTGGAGAGGTATATCCAAAGGACCTGACATACATTAAGCACCCAATAAAAGGGAGCAAAACCTAATCACTTCTCTAACCTTGTTCCAGTGGACCCTCCCTCTCCCCCTGCATCTGGTTGATTCCCCCACCTCCTGCGCATCCCATCAGGACCCACATCACAGCCACGTCTCCCTCCTGGGTGTCCACTCTGCACTTGATCCAGTGAGTCATCAGTTATTCCACACAAGCGCCTGCACCTTTCTGGACGGAACCGTGCGTGTGCAGGCTGCCTCCCTGGACGACTTGTCCAGTGTTGGCCAAGAAATTAGGGCAGGAGTGGTTGGCTGAGGGGGAGTTAGTTAACAAGTCACCGGGCATGTAAATCAACCTCTGGCTGCAAATCTATATTTGTTATTAAAAAAAAAAAACACAAATTCTGTGCCTTTGTAAATTTGCAAAGTCAGTAAATGGAATTTACTATTGCTTAAGAATGTGTCCCACTATTAGCCAGAGGTAGATGGTATAGGCATGGTTAGGCGGTGGGAGGTCGGGGAGGGAGAGAGAGGAATGAAGTTTACTCACATCCTGCCAGGGGTCTGAACCTTTTTCTTGTGCCTTTGCTCCTCTGGCACATGAAGACTGGGGATGCCCAAAGAACTTTTGTTTAAAATGCACACAATAAAATACATAATTCGACTATAAAGAAGACCAATAACAATGAAATAGAACTACTAAAACGAAGAAATAAATATGTAATAGAGCATTATCTGTTCTTTATTAACACACTAAATAACCAGCTCTAGCAGTAGGTGCAATGACTATAGTAATTTCTTTTTCTTTTCTTTTTTTTTTTTTTTTAAAGATTTTATTGTTATTGGAAAGCCGGATATACATAGAGGAGCAGAGACAGAGAGGAAGATCTTCCGTCCGATGATTCACTCCCCAAGTGAGCCGCAACGGGCCGGTGCGCGCCAATCCAATGCCGGGACCTGGAACCTCTTCCAGGTCTCCCACGCGGGCGCAGGGTCCCAATGCATTGGGCCGTCCTCGACCGCTTTCCCAGGCCACAAGCAGGGAGCTGGATGGGAAGTGGAGCTGCCGGGATTAGAACCGGCGCCCATATGGGATCCCAGGGCTTTCAAGGCGAGGACTTTAGCCACTAGCCATGCCGCCGGGCCCGACTATAGTAATTTCAAAGCCACAATAGACATGAAGACTATTTTAAAGTGACTGTAGGCGCTACTGACAACAACATTGCAGGCACTGCAAATGCACTGCTGTTGTTCACAATCAAAGAAAATGCTAAATAAAGATGGTCTTTCTCCTCAGACTCCTCCAAGTTCTTCTTTACATTTACTTTTAAATTTTTGTTTATTTTTTCTTTATTTGAAAAGCAGACAGACATAGATAAATTTTTACCCGACACACACTGGTTCCCTTCCCAAAAGCCTGCAGCAGCCAGGGCTAGGGCAGGCCAATGTCAGGAGCCCAGGGCTCCAGCAGGGTCTCTTGTGTGGATGACAGGAGCCCACATTCCTAAGTCATCATCTGATGCCTTCTAGGACACACAGGAGCAGAAGCGGAGGAGCCAAGACTTGAACCCGGCACTCCACTATAAAATATGGGCATCCTCATAAGGGTCTTAATCACAGCAATTAAAATGCCAATCCCCAGGGTTCTCTAAGTTTTACATATGAGTGCCTTGGGGCTGTTGCACCCTAAGTTAGGAATTCCTGCTAGAGTCTTTCAAATTGAAAAAAGTTTGTAGAAAATGCAAATTGTGGAAAAAATATGCATAGACTTCAAACTTGATCACACCAAAATATATTCAGATTTTAATTCCATTGAAATTTTCTTTGTTTCTAAGATTTAGTCATTTATTTGAAAGGGAGAGAGGGAGATAGATCTTCCATTCCCTGGTTCACTCCCCACAACAGCTGGTATTGGGCCAGGCTGAAGCCAGGAGCCTGGAGCTTCTTCTGGATCTCTCACAGGGGTGCAAGGGCCCAAGCATTTGGGCCATCTTTCACTGCTTTCTCAGGTGCATTAATAGGCAGCTGGCTCAGAAATGGAGTAGCTGGGACTCGAACTGGCAACCCTATGGGATGTGAGCACTGCAGATAGTGGTTTTACCAGCTATGCCACAGTGCTGAGCCCTTCCAGGAACTTTAATAGTACCCTCCTGTTTGCATCAAGGACCTTCCTGAGTGCCAGCTGACCCTGGCCTCCTCTGTGAACACTCTATCCAACAGCCTCCTGGCTGGTCCAGGGAAGATGCCCACCTCATTTATGTCCCAAGCCCAGACAACCAGAGAGCACCACGATAAAGCCCTCCAGGAAACTCAGAGCTTCCAGAGAACCAAGCTCAGACAATGGCATCTTCTTGAAAACTTGAACTAAGCAATGAAGGTGAGGTTTGTGTAACGAGACGTCAAAGAGGTGGGGTGGGCAAGTGCTGAGTGGAGTCTATGGCATCACAGGGAGTACCACAAGGTGACAACCAGTGACTGGCTGGACCGACGGATTGACCTTGAACTCAAGGCCGTCTCTAAGGTATTATCCACTTGCATGGCTTCCTTCAGGCCTGGACGTGGCTCTCAAGCCTGCATGTTCCGCTCTTTCTCTCCCTTCTTAGAAGCAGTTTCAAGGAGCCTGTTTGGTGCATCCCAACAGCCCAAAGTCAGAGTTCTCAGCGCTGCCTTCCAGAGGAGGAAGTCGAGGTTAGGAAACCTGAGTGTTGCGTTCAGGCAACCTGGCCAGTCAGTGTTGAGTCCACGCTCCACTTCTTCCCCTCCAGCTCTCCCTTTAAGTAAGGAGTGGCTGGAGCATCACCTGCATCATTTATTGATTTAAAATTGCATGAAGGCAGCCAAGTGTTGCAGAGTAGCGGATTGAACCAACATCCTGTATGAATGCCAATTTGGATCCCAGCTGCTCTGCTTTCCACCAGTTCCCTGCTGACGTGCCTGAAGAGGCTGTGGATGATGCCACTCACACTGGGAGAGTGGGACAGAGTTCCTGGCACCCAGCTTTAGCCTGGCTCAGACTTGGCTGTTGCAGGCATTTGGGGAGTAAGCCAGAAGATGGACGATCTCTCCTCCCCCTGTTTAACTCCGCCTATCAAATAAGTAAGTAAATCTTAAAAAAAAAAAAAAGAAGTCCCATAAATGGTACCTGAAAACAACATTCTACAAATGTACCCCCACACCTAACACTGTGCTTAATATCCATGACCAGCTTATCTAGCCACCACCCAACTTTACCTTCTGTCTTTTAGACCTTTCCCGGAGAACAGGATGGCTCCATTCCTCAGGGTGGAAGGGGATTGGTGGGTGGGAGTTGGAGAACAATCCAGCTGACAAGCACAGCACTTGAAAACAGTCTGCTGGCCTCTGTGTGCTCTGACAGTCCCAGCCACTGGCGCTGCCGGCAGCACGTCCGGGCCACTGAGTGGAAGGCAGTAGTGCAGCGGCTTGGTCCTGAAGGCTGCTCCGGGATCTCTGCAAGGAGCCCCAGTCTCTGCCCCCTCGTCCCCTAACCTCTGACGTCAGAGCCACACACAGACCAAAGGAAATTCTGCAGACACAAAGGATCTATGCACACAAAGCAGGGGAAGCCGCAGCCTCATTAAAAAAAAAAAAAGGTCCAGCCAACAAGTTATATTTCTTTTGGGGGGGAGTGGGAAGAGAAGGAAAGCAGGCGGGAGCTGGAATTGGGTTTCCTGCTTGCTCCCACAGTACCTTGTCCCTAGGAAGGCATCGGAGGAGCAGGAGTCTGGGGCCAAGGCAGCCAGTGAGGTGCTCGCTCCCATAGAAGGGTGGGGACTTTGCAGGAGCTCTTAGACACACTGATCTATAACTGCCTGCGATCACATGAGCCCTCACCGCCAAGTCTCGGGGCAGCATTTATTTTACCTGGAAGCTGAGACAGGCTTATTTTTAGCACGAAGGCCCTTCTTGCCTTTAACCCTCCCTTGAAACATTAGCTGTGTGGACTGAAAGTCTTTCACAGAAAGGCCCTGTCGGAAGCCTCGTAGCCTCTGTGGGGAGATCAGCATCCTGTGACATGAGGGTTGGGCCTCCAGGCGTAAGTCACACAACAGTGGACAGGAGATCCAGGATGCTGGGGTCGGTCTCCCAGCCTGCACCTCCCACTCCCCACCCCCCCTACAAAACAGTCAAAAAGGAGTCGCTGCTGTCTGACCTCCAGAGACAACGCCTCAAATCTTTGGTTTGTGATTTACTCACCCTGTGGCACTGGGGAAGCTGGCTACCCTTTCCGAGCCTCACTTCGCTCATGCACTGGTAGGATACAGGCAGAACTCTCTCTAGGGTCACCGTGAGGATCAAGCGTGCTTGGGCTTGATGCATGTATGTGCAGTGGGTATACCTCCTTACAGAGTCAAGCAGGTGGAGACAGGACAAGCACCCGGAGACAGGCACAAAAAGACTGCGACCAAACCCATTTGGCAGTTGACAAGATCAAGTCCAACCCCCAAGACAACTCAGCCTACACAAGATCAGGCTTTAAAAGTGAGCACATTGGCAACATTCTCAAGCCCTAAGTGTCCTCCCCACAGGTGACTCAGGTGCAAACCTTCCCTCCCCCTTCCCCTGAGACATAGAAGCAGCTATGTAGTGACACACATTCCATAACCCTTCCTGACACACTGCCATCAGCACAGTGCCTGGCACAGAGCATAGGACTGGCACAATCTCAACGACACAGGATCACTGAAAGATCAGAGATGCTGGGCTGCAAGTTAGCATGGTGGAGCCTGCAGCAGATGTCTTGGTACAGAAAGCAGGGGGCGGGGCACCAGCAGCAACACCTCTGATAAGGCCAGCTTCTGGGTGCCTGGTCTCAAGTGGTCCCAGCCAGGGTAGCTCTCAGTCTGGCTCCCAAGGCCGAATCCAGGACCCACGTAGTTCCCTTCCAGCTAAAACAGATGTAAGAATACTGTAAGCAAGGGGTGCCACATAGGCCGGGGAGATGGCCCATCTGTCTTCTTAACTGTCATCTCTGTCCATAATAAGATTTTTCTCCCTGTCACACCTTAGGCTGCTACTGAACTGATGCAAAACCAAGACATCCATCATCCAGCCCTGAGCCATGGCCTTCATAGCATGCCAGGATGAAAGAAAGTTGCTTGGTCAAGGGAGACAGGCAGAGCTGGAGAGAGCACAGAGCAGGAAGGCAGGAGCTCGGGGACCCCTGCTCCAGTGAGCTGTGGGTGCTTGCAGAATGGCTGAACTATCCTGAGCCTCCCATTCCTGACAAATTAAGAGGGGGCTGTGAATCATGTGATACTGCATGAAAGACATTTAAAAAAATATTTAACTGTTTATTTGAAAGGCATAGGGAAAAAGTTCTTCCATCCACTGGTTCACTCCCCAAATGGCCGCAACTGGGGCTGGAGTTGGGCAGATCCAAAGCCAGGAGTCAGGTGCTTCTTCCAGCTCTTCCACGTGACTGCAGGAACCCAAGGACTTGGGGCATCCTCTGTTGCTTTTTCCCAGGCTATATGCAGAGAGCTGGACTGGAAGAGGACCAGCCAAGACAGGAACCGGCACCCATATGGGATGGCAATGTTTGAATGTGGAGGATTATTCAGCTGAGCCATTGCACTGGCCCCTCAGTTTAATCTTTTTCTTAAGATTTATTATTTATTTGAAAATGTCGCACAGTGAGAGGAAGAAACAGAGGGCAAGACAGAGAGATCTTAGAAACATTGATCACTTCCCAAATGGCCTCTGTGGCCAGGCCCATGTTAGCAGCCACGAGCTTCATCTGTCTCCCCTGTGTGTGCAGGGGCCCGAATATGTTATGTGGACCACCTTCTGTTGCTTTTCTAGGAGTCTTAGCAGGGAGCTGGATTGGAAATGGAACAACCCCTCCCTCTAAACAAGTTAAGAAATATTGAACCAGATGGTTCCCATGCAGCAAGTATTGAGCGAGCATTTCATGAGCCCTACTGTGTGCTGGGCACCTGAGACTCAGATTTGCCATTAGGATGCTCAGCACAGCTGAGCTCACTGTGACAGAAGCATGTCCAGGCAGTTTCAGAAAGAAAGACAAGGCAGTGTTTGGCTGGGAGGGAAAGGCTTCCGTGGGCAGCAGCGGGATCTTGGGTTGAAGGTTGAAGTTGGAGGCTGAGTGCGCTGCGTGCGAGAGTGTGTTAGACAAAGAGCAGCATGTGGTGCAGGAACCACATGAAAGGCAACTATGAATGGAATATGGCAGGGACTGGGGTGGGTCTGGGGTGCAGAAAAAAGGCTAGCAAGGCGGGAACCAGATGAGGAAAGGTTTGCTTATGGGCTCTTTCTGGATGTCAAGGACTGGCAGGAGCCACCACACCCAGCAGGACACTCCCTAGAAGTTAGGCAGAAGCTTTGGTCAGCTGGGAGCTGACTGGGCAATAGTGGAGGTCAGAATGGGTGTTTTTGGCATGGAGAGTGGGCACAGGCTTATGACCAAGGGGCTGGAGTTAAGCGCACATGTGAGACCAAGTGCAACCCACTGTGGCACGTCTCTTGCTCCATTGCTCCTGCAATGTTAGCTAGCCATAGGGCCTGGTGACTGCCAAGAGAAGACACTGGGATGGGATATGCTGGAGCTAGCGATATCCCATCCCATCTTGGCAAGCCAGTTTCAGTCCCAGCTACCCAGCTTTCCATCCAGCTCCTTTGTGATGCACCTGGAAAATAGCAGACAATGGCGCAAGTATTTGGGTTCCTGCCACCAACACAAGAGACCTAGATAGAATTTCAAGTTCCTGGTTTCAGCTTGATCCAGCCCCAGCTATTGTAGCCATGTGGGGAGTGAATCACTGGACGATCTCTCTCTCTCTCTCTCTCTCTCTCTCTCTCTCTCTCTCACACACACACACACACACACACACACAGAGTCTACCTTTCAAAAACAAACAAAAAACCTCTTAAAGGGGTAGGAGTTGCTGCTCAGTGATTTAGTAGGCTAATCCTTTGCCTACCAGTGGCAGCATTGTATATATGTGTGCTACTTTGTGTCCCAGCTGCCCCACTTCCTATCTGGCTCCTTACTTATGGCCTGGGAGAGCAACGGAGGATGACCCAAGTCCTTGGACCTGTGTGGGAGACCAGGAAGAAGCTCCTGGCTTTGGACTGGCCCAGCTCTGGCCATGGAGGACATTTGAGGAGTGAACCAACAGCTGAAAGATCTGTCTCTATCAGACAAAAAAGAAGGAAGAAAGAATGACAGCGACAGTCGTTAGGATGCAGAACAAAGGGACATGCCAGTTTGGGTCACTGTCACTTGGCAAACTAAGGTTTCCACTCCTCTGAGCCGCACAGAGCAGGGGTGCTCTCACTTGCCAAAACTCTTCGCACTCTCCTCACTTCCTCCTCTCCACACTGACACGGGAGCATGCGGGTTCTCAGGGCATCCTCTCCCTCCCACTGCTGGTTCTGTGTGCATAATGGAGCCACTGGCCTCAAGGCCTTCTTGGCCACTGCACAGCCCGCTCTGGGCCAGAGAGTGCTAGTTCTGCTCTCATCAAGACACAGAATGGGTGTGGCTTGACCCCAAGCCTGATCTGGCCTCTGAGCCAATCCCTGTAACTCACCTCTCCTGGCCAGCAGGCTGGGGAGTTGGGCTGGAACAGCGTTGTCGGAGTGGCCCTCGCTCTGTGTTCTGACCTGTCCAGAGAGGCTCTGAGAAGCCAGGATTTTCTGTTCCCAAACAGATCCCTAACTGAACCACCTGGCTGAATTCAAGATGATTCCTCCCCTGAGCTCATCCTGATCACTGCGGCCACAGACAATCCCCTGTCCCCAGGCAGCAGACAGAACTCTCCCCAAGTGACAGCGGGCCAGCCTCGGGGAGAGGGAATCGCCCCCTCCCTCTCCTGGGGAAGGACCCCTCCCCACTCTGCAGGCCATTATTCCAGAGGTTTGGGCTCTAACACATGGTTTTGCCGTAAGAACAGCCACAGGCCAGGCTTTCCTTCTCTCACACTAAGTAACCGGCCATGCAGCTCGGAAGAAGTACCTGGGGTCACAGGTTTGACATTAAGAGACAAAAGACAGGGGCTCACCACTAGGCTCAAGGCAGGACAAGCCAGGCTCAGCAAAGTGCCTTTCCGCGGACGTCCAGCAACGTCGGGCCCCCAACCGTCCGCTTGCATGCCCCCAACCGTCCGCTTGCATGCACCCAAGGTCACGGTCCCCGCAGAAGGCGGCAAAGTTCAGTCAGAGGCTGAGGGGCACTAGAATGGGAACTAAGGAGAGACTAAGTTCCATTCCAGGTAGTACCTGGGCAGGGGGCTCCCGCAAACTGCGTCCTGGATCGCGATGTCCCGCCTGGAAAGGCTAGGCAGGGGCTGCAGCACCGGGGCTGCAAGGACGGCGTGGCCTCCCCGCCGCACCGAAGCCCTCCCTCCACAGGACTGAGAAGGGAACGGCGCCCACGTTGGGCGATCCGGGGATGCCCTTCTTGCGCGTCTTGGACTCCAGGCTGCGAGGTTGGGGCACCAGATCCGCCCGGTGTATCGCAACCTTTGCTTTTATAGGGGGCCGGAGACGCGGCGCTGGGGAGGGGGCGAGGCGGGCGGCGGAGACGACAGGAGAGTGGCCCAATGCCCGAGCCAAGACCTAAGTGGCGCAGGGCGGGGTGGCCGCCGCGTCCGCAGACGCACTGCGCGCGGGGCTGAGGTCGCGAAGCCCCTTACCTTGACGAGCTGCGGGAGTCGACGGGAGGCGCCCGCGGTGCTTGGGGCCGCACGAACGGGCGCACACGCGGCTTCGGGGCGCACGCAGCCTGTGGTGCACGGTGAGCGGTGCACGGTCCGCGTTCCGGCGCGCTCGGCGGCTGGCGCACCTCGTAGTCCCAGGCGCGCACCCCCTGCCGGCGCCCTCTCGCCTGCGGGCTCAGCCTGGGCAGGGCGCACACCCCGCGGGCACACCCACCGTGGCGGAGGCGGGACTGGCCGTGCGCCCCGCGTTGCAGCAGCCGGTCCTGGCGAGTCCCCGCCTCCGTTCGGGGGGAAGAGTTCTCCTGCCGCGGCGCGGGCTTGGGTGTGCAGGAAGGGGCAGAATTGCGAAAGCGAGGGGGGAGGGTCTTACTCTTGCCAAACTCAGATCCCAGAACTGGCTTTAGAGGAAAACTTTCCAGAGACCAGAAAACTCAAGGCCTCTGTATGACGCTTTTCACATTTTCAGAATGTGTTTCCCTCGGCTTCCCGGGACATTTCTAGCCTCAAGATAAATGAGGACCAGCATCAGGCAGGACACGAATCAGGGTCTGGGACTCCACTTGCAGTGAAGTCTCAGCCACAGAGTGTGTGGGAGTGTGTGGGAGTGTGTGGGAGTGTGTGGGAGTAAGGTCACACTCACGGCAAGAACAGAACCCCTACCTCTCCTATGCAAGTTCTTTTTTCCTTTCCTTTGTTTTCTTGCCCAGTCATTGCTGCAGCCTAATTCAGGAATGCAAAGTCTTTCACTTCTTCCCACTCGTCCCTCCCATGAAGGCCTTTTATCAATTCAAAACAGTTGCATTTTACTACTTTTTAAAAAGATTTATTTGTAGGGCCATGCCCTGGTAGGTTAAGCCTCTCCCTGCAGCACCAGCCTCCCATATGAGTACTGATTCAAGTCCAGGCTGCTCTACTTCCAATCCAGCTTCCTGCTAATGACCTGGAAAAGCAGCGGAGGGTGGTGCAAGTTCTTGGGCCCCCTGCACCCATGTGGAAGATCCAGAAGAGGCTCCAGGGCTCCTGGCTTTGCTCTTTATATATATGGCATTGTGTGTGTGTGTGTGTGTGTGTGTGTGGCAGGAAGGGATGGGGAAAGAAAAAAATTTAAGAGATATATATTTTTTAAAAATTTATTTATTTCATTACAAAGTCGGGTATACAGAGAGGAGGAAAGACAGAGAGGAAGATCTTCCCTCCGATGATTTACTCCCCAAGTGAGTGCAACGGCCGGTGCTGAAGCCAGGATCTAGGAACTTCTTCTGGGTCTCCCATGCAGGTGCAGGGTTCCAAGGCTTTGGGCCATCCTCAACTGCTTTCCCAGGCCACAGGCAGGGAGCTGGATGGGAAGTGGAGCTGCCAGGATTAGAACCAGCGCCCATATGGGATCCCGGTACGTTCAAGACGAGGACTTTAGCCACTAGGCCACACTGCCGGGCCCAACATGTATTTTTAAAACGATTTATTTATTTTTATTGGAAAGACAAATTTACAGAGTGAATAAGAGAGAAAGATCCTCTATCTTTCCCCAATGGCCACAATGGCCGGAGCCGAATGGAGCCGAAGCCTAGAGCTTCCTCCGGTTCTGCCAAGAAGGTGCAGGATCCCAAGGCTTTGGGCCATCATCTGTTGCTTTCCCAGGTCACAAGCAGGGAGCTGGAAGGGGAATGGAACAGCTGGGACATGAACTGGCATCCATATGGGATCCCAGTGCTTGAAAGTGAAGGATTAGCCTGTTGAGCTGATGTGCTGGCCCCAAGAGAAATTTTATATTTGCTGACTTGCTCCCCAATGTCTACAACATCTATGGCTGGGTCAGGCATGTAACCGTGTTTTGGTCTCCTAAGTGGGTGACAGGACCCTAAGTACTTGGGCTGTCCTCTGCTACTTCCCATGTACATTCCTAGGAAGACAGAAAGGAAGTGATGTCACTGGGACTCCTCCCTTCCGTGCTCCCATGGGGAATGCTGGTGTTCCCTGCATCTACATCCTGACTCTGCTATCATGTTCCTCTGCATTTTCTGATTGCATGGAGAACTTGCTTCTTAATTTCTGTGCATTGGGAGCCAAGTTAGGCCAGGGGCTGGCACCGGGGTATGGAGGCAGTACCTTTCCTAGGAAGTTGGAGCAGGAGTGCCAGACTGCTGTCCTCGAAAGCAGGCGCACAGTCGGATGACTCACAGATGAAGCTATCTTGAGGGTAAAGCTGAGTCACGGTGAATGAGGTCTGCCCGGGGCAGCCAAGGGCTCCGAAGCTCAAATGAGGTTGAGAACCAGGGGGCAAAAGAGGCTGAGCAAGGTCCACCCCCAAATCTCCTTCCCTGCACACCCCAGACAGGAAGCTACCAACACAGAGATGCCACTGACACTTTGCCTATTTCCACTGTCACACCAAGAAAACAACATAGTGGATTCCATGGGAAGAAGAGACCCTTTCAGGTAGTACGTCTGGGCGTTTTTTGGCCAGGGACTAGCTGAGGTCTCTTAGAGTGTGTGTGCACGCTGATGGTGAGGGTGAAATGACTCAACAAACATTGCTTGTGGCCTGAAGCTCACAGAGGTCAGAGCAGTGGAGAATGGGAGAGCCTATTCACTTGGCCTTGCTGGAGGGTGGTGTGGACTGGGAAAGTGCTCACACACATTCACTCTCTCCTGTGTGCTGGGCCCCATGAAGCGACACACACACGACTTCGTTAGGAATCATAGCAGTATGTTGTCCTATTGATATGATATCTGGTGACCCCAGGCTGAGGACACACAACTAGTCCGTTAGAGAGGCGAGATCCAAACTTGGCTCTTGGTAGCCCACAAATGGACTCTCTCCTGGAAAGTAGGGTGAATATGGCCATGCATAACACTGGACCCCTCTAAGACAGAATGATTCCCCCATGTGACTACTGGACAGCCCCCACCATGTGGTGAGTCCTATGGGGTTGGCCTGATCTAAGTGGGAGAGTAGATATTGAACATGCAGCCCTATGGATGGGGAAATGCGTGTGTATGTATGTGTGTGATATGCAATCAATTCACCTTCATCTCTATGCAGTGGCTTCAAGCACTGCATACATCAAACCGTTGCTCCTAGGGAAACAGAGTTAGGCTCCTGTGAGCCCCTGCCCCCAGTGTGTCACCTCATCAGTGTATACAGTGGCCTCCCAATTACCCACAGGGGACACGGTCCAGGATGGTACCAACCCTTGCATATACTATGCCTTTTTCAATACATATGTGCCTACAATAAAGTTTAATCTAAAAATTAGCTACAGTGAGAGATTCATAATAACTGATAACTGGAATAACATACTACAATGTTATGTGAATGTGGTCTTTCAGAATGTTAATGTGCGGTACTCATTTTCTCCTGATGATGTAAGATGGGGAAATGTTTGTGTGTTGAGATGCAGAGGGTGAAGGATGTAGGTGGGCATCATCATGTGTTGTCAGGCAGCTGTATGAGGATGACATGAACACAAGTCCTACAACGCTGTCACATTTGAGCCAATAACTAAAGTGGGTACCAGGAGACCTGTGTAACTAATAGCCTACATGGTGTGGATATGATAGACAAAGGTTGGATTCTCTCCTTGAATGGAGTAGAATAGGACAGCACAAAAATTTATCACACCACTCAGAACATCGCACAAGGGAAAGTCTATGAGTTGTTTATTTCTGTAACTTTCCACTTAACGTTTTTAGACTGTGGTTGACCATGGATCCCTGAAATTGTTGAAAGTGAAACCACAGACAAGAAGGAGAAATACTGCAACCTTCTTTTGATGTGTGTTTTTGTTCAAAGACATTTGCACTGTATATTGTTGAGTCATTGTCCTTGAACTCTTGCTAACAGCACCAGAGCTCATGCCCAAGCAAAGGTTACTGAATGGCCACTGCTCTCTCCAAGGCACATCACAGCCTACATGGGCTCCTTGGGAGCACTGTAACACTGTGCCTTGAGATGCTTTTAACAGAAAACAACCAACAAAGAGCACCAAACTAGGGAAACAGCAACTCTTGACAGATGCTGAGAAACACGCTTGTTTACAGTCTGGAGGCTGGAAAAAGAAAGGAGAGAGTCATGTGCCATTTAACCTGCACGGGGGGACCAGCATGTTGGGCAACTCAAACTTCCCCATACCTTGAATGGGTCATGAATGAACATAAAAGCACAAGTACTGGCTGGGATTATTAGTGCAAATGTATTTAAGCATGTTGGTAAATTTGCAAATACTGTGCTTTCTGCCAATAGTGAGGAGTGACTCTCCTTGTATCTTTGTGGGCATGTGTATGTCAGTTGATTATACATTTTAATGATATAAAGCAATTTTGTGGACAGTTTACAAATAATAATGAAATATACAGTGCACTTGGTTTTACATTCCATAAAGTCAAGGATTCTCACAGAAAAATTTTGTTGATATTCCTCTCCAACTCTAAAATGGATATCCAAACTACTGGTTCCAATATGCAACTAACAAATGAGTGTGGGTCTGATAGAAATATTGGTTTATGTGTTTGTTCACAGTAAGAATTAATATGACAATAAAATGACAAAATGTGTGTTGGGAACTTCAATCATTCTTCAATAGCACGAGTATCTTTTTTGGTGAATCAGTTTTTTTCTGTTCTTCACAATGTAACACTGACAGACATGACACATTTGTAAGATTAATCTACGTTATTAATCTTTCTTGGGTCTAGAGAATGGTACAGGCTTTTGTGTCAATACGAATGTTCATTTCTGAAGAACAAACAGGAGTAGGAAGTCTGCTGGCTTACACAGTCAGCATATATTTAACCTTTTAAAAAGATGTTTTTGAAACATTTATTCAGAAAGGCACAGTGACAGAGAAGGGGAGAAACAGAGAGAAAAATCTTCTACCTACTTCTTTACTCCCCAAATAGCCACAACAATCAGGGGCTGGGCCAGGCTGAAGCCAGGAGCTCAAAACTTTATCTGAATCTCCCATATAGGTGACAGGGCTCAATATTTGGACCATCTTTTGCTGCTTTTCCAGGCACATTAACAGAGAGCTGGATCAGAGGCAGCCCTCCAGTGTTGGATACAAGCATCAGAGGTGGTGACCTCACCTCGGTGCCACAACTTTACAAGGCCCTGCCAGTGTCTTCCAGAGCAAGCTATCATTTACATTGCAACTAGCAATGCTTAAGAGATCAATTGTTCCTTGTCCTCTTCAGCACTTGCTATTAATGTTTTCTTTTAAAGCTTTGAAATGTGAATGTGTTGAAGCATCTCATATCTTTAATTCATGTTTCTCTAAGAGTTAGACATCTATTCGCATCCTTATTTGCCATTGCTGTTGTATTTGTTTCTAACATATTTTACTTAACTGCGAGTTTAAACACATTGATTTTTAACAATGGCAGTGTTTAACAGCCGGTTCCTAAAGGCACTGAAAATTTGACAGGTAGGAATTTGAAACCAGTTCACGCTAGCTCTGGGAACCATCTTCCCTTGTCTGGCTGAGGTCTCCTCTCTTGAGGCAGCTTCCAGACAGTGCCTGAACAAAGAAGTTTCCTCCCGGGAGGAGCCTTAGCCAATGGGTATTCTTCACCCCAGGGTCCTCCCTTGCGGTTGGTGGTGGAGACTTCTGGGATCTGCATCGCCATCTGCTGCCCAATAATTTCCCCTGTCCAGTTTTGCTGCTGTCCCTTTTCTTTCATAGGTGCTGCTCCCAATAAAGCTCTCATACTCGACTCCTCAGACACACATTTCCTGTGAGTCCAGCCAGCATCGAATTCTTGTCCTGGGAGGCTGCGACCTCCCCCGTGCCCCTGCTCTGCACTCCCTGCCACAGTGCCCAGGACCTTTGGCACCTCTCACTCAGACAACCACACACCATTCCAGAGGGCAGCTGCAGCACCAGCATGCCCTGGGTGTGTCAGTGGGCAGACGCAGCACTGCTGTGAGGTGAGACCAGTTCTGTCTGCTGCTGTGATCCCGGTACAGGTTCCTACAGCCACTACAATCCAAGGGGTCACTGCAGTGTCTACTCCTGGTGTGTTAGCTCTCCATGACTACGGTGAATACTTCTGACTAGTTGCTTCCAAAGAAAGGAGGTTTATTTCAGTTCGTGGTTTTGGAGGATCACAGTACGAGATCAAGCAGGCCCAGTGGTATGGCATTCACCTTCTCTCAGTTTGACTTCTTTAATCTTTCCCCAGAGAGAATTTGCCTTTGGATTTTGTCTCATACTTGGTTTTCAAAGGCACCTGAGCTAAGGCACTTCTGTGGTTTGAATGTGTCCCCAAAGTTCCTGTGTTGAAAACCTAATCACTAGTAGTGAGAGGTGGGAACTTTAAGCAGTGGTTTGGTTGTTGAGGACCCTGGGCTCGGCCCTCATGAATGGATTCATGCTGTTCTTGTGGAGTGGATTACTGACAAAAAGAGCTTGCTCCATATCTACCCTGCCTCCACCCTCTCCACTCTTAACATCTTCCTCTCCTTCTGCCGTCTACCAGGGTACAGGGGATGACACAACACAAAGGCACCTGCTAGATGCTAGCACGTGTTCTTGGGCTTCTCAGCCATGAGAACCATGACCAACACCGTTGTGTCACTGCCATTTTATCCACTGTTGCCCTTTGCCTCTTTCGTGTCCACAATCTACCCTTCCAGGCTTATCTCCCTTTGTCCTTCAGTGACTCCCAAACACTTCCCACACTTGCCTAGTTTTGTGATTGAATGTAGGCTGTTCTCTTCCTTTTCTACATTTCAGCTTATGCATTCTCTCTCTCTCTCTCTCTCTCTCTCTCACACACACACACACACACACACACACATACACACACAAACATACACACACACCTGGCTTCCTATATGCAGATGCTAAACCATCCAGCTGTTCTTCCTCCATGAAGGCTTCCTGATGTCTCAAGCTAATATTTCTTCTTCCTTGGAGACGTCACAGCATTTTAAAGCCTCATTTGGGCACTGCCTATTTTCTACTTTGTCTTACAAGGCAGCCTCAGAGATCTCAAAATTCACAATTCTCCTCATGCCATTCCCTTTCAACTGAATCCATTGCTTCTTAAAGGAGCCCAAGCTCCTTTAACAACCAAACCACTGCTTAAAGTTCCCACCTCTCACTACTAGCCCAAGCTCCTTTAAGAAGTCTAGTCCCCAGGGCCTGAGAGGCCTAGTGGCTAAATCCTCACTTCACATTGGCTGGCATCCTATATGGATGTTGGTTCATATCCCAGTTGCTCTATTTCCCATTTAGCTCCTTGTTTGTGTGCTGGAAAAGCAGTGGAGGATGGCCCAAAGCCTTGGGATGCTGCACCTGCATAGGAGACCTGGAGGAAGCTCCAGGCTTCTCTCTCCTTCACATAAAATTCCTTAGCTCCTCCTGTCTGGGGTTCTTCCTGCTGGAGTCCTCTATATATGTTTTTTTTCCTCCAACTTTTTTTCCAAATAATGCATATTTGTCTCATGTGCCTTTGTCCATCTTGTATCACTATACAAAATGCTTGAGACTAAGTAGTTTATAAAGAGAAGAGGTTTATTTGGCTCACAGTTCTGGTGAGTGCAAGGTTCTGACAGGGTGGTTACCCTAGCTGCATCACTGTGTGTTCACAAAGCAAGAAGGGACCCTGCTGTGTGCATCAAGGTCAAGTGTGTGAAGTGCCCTTGATTTATAACCACCTGTTTGCCAGAGAAGTAGCATAGTCACAGGAGATCTGACCCACCTGCATAATACTGTGTGCATCCATTTACAAGGGTGGAGTCTCCATGACCTAATTGCCTTAAGGTCCCACCCCTTAAAGATTCCATCAACTCAACATCATCACACTGGGGACCAAGCTTCTAGTACACGAACCATGAATCTTTAGGGGTCAAGCTACATCCAAACCACAGTACCACGGGTCTCAACTCACACACCATTTCTGCATGGAATCTCTCCGATGCACTCCTAACTCCTGGAGGAAATCAGGAGTTTATTGCCTCCACTCCCATGGCATCTCTGTTCTTCTTACTTTATGCTCAGCACAAATTAAATCATTTATTTGTTGCCCATGTCTCCCACCAGGTGGGGGCAATCTCTCATCCAGTGCTTCAATGCCTGGTTCAGATCCTGACATAGGTAAATGTCAGCATTGGTACTCAATATCCAATTCTGCAGTAAGAGCTTACTCTAAATTCAAAAGCATCATTATTAAATTTGTTACTTTAGGCCATACATAATAATCATTTAGATAATGTAGATTAAAATATAAAAGGTCAGCAATAAAGTTTGTAGAGACAACACAGAATACTCACATTCTAAAAGTAGGCAAATACTTCTTAAGCACTACACAAAAGCAATAATCCCAAATTAAAGAATTAATAAATTGGGAATATATTGAAATTAAGAACTTCCGTTCATCAAAATGTATTGACATAAGAAGTCAGAGTTGTGGTGCAGTGAGTTAAGCTGCCGCATGAGACACTGGTATCCCATTTGTGCACTGGTTTGATTCTTAGATTCTCTGCTTTCTGATCCAGCACCCTGCTAATGTGCCTGGGAAAGCAGAAGAGGATGGTCCAGGAACTTGGGCTCCTGCCACCCATGAAGAAGATTAGAATGGGGGAGTTCAAGGCTCTTGACTTTGACCTGGCCCAGCCTTAACCATTGTGGCCATTTGGAGATATAAAAAAAAAAATTTATTTTAGAATAAGACATCGATACAAACAGAAGCCATTTTACTCCTCCTAATGGTACCATGGGTTGACTGGATACAGATGGGCAGATCTGCTCTTGCACGCCACGTTGCTGTGGTTGATCCATCCGGAGGTCATTGGGCTGAAATGTCTGCAACGGCTCTTGCATGAGGCTGGTTAGTTGGTACTGGCTGTTGGCTGGGAGCTCAGACGGAGCTGCTGACTGCGGAACACCTGCACGTGGTCCCTGCATATGGCTTGGGCTCATTGCAGTGCGGAATCCCACTACCAAATGTGTCAAGAACCAAGTTTCCAGAAGGAGGAAGTCGCATCTGACCTGGGCTAGGCCCAGTACTGGTGCAGCATCACTTTGAACACATATTGTTGTTTAAGCAGTCTCGGGAAGTCTAGATTCAAGGCACTGAAGAACAAGCACCAACTCTCAATGGGGAAAGTGGAAAATAATTTATGGCCAGCTTTAATTTACCACAGCACTATTAAAAGTATGTAATGGCAAACCACAGGCTGGAGATTTTTCTCAAAACATGCATGTGATGGGTTGAATTCTGGCCACTCAAAATTCCTATGTTGATATCCCATCTTGCAGAGCCTTAAAATATGACTTTATTTGGAAATGGGTTCATTGCAGCAGTAATTACTTCAGTTAAAGTCCTGCCGGAATAGGATGGGCTCTAATCCAATACAATGGATGTTTTCATAAGGGTGTAGCTTGAACACACAGTATGTACACAGGGAGATTATCATGTGAAAATGAAGGCAGAGATGAAGTTTGTAATCCAAAAGTACCAAAAATTGCCACACATTGATGGAAACTAGGAGAGAAGATGGATCAGGTTCTCCCCCACAGCCTGGGAAGGAGACAGTTAGGTCTCACCTCTACTGCCTCCAGAACTGGGGGACAATAAAGGTCCATGGCTTGAACCACTGGCTTGTTATAGCTACCCTAGGAAATGAATCAATCTGTAAAAGAAGTTTTACAGAGCAATAAGAAAAGGACAATTCCACAGAAAAGAGGAGCAGAAGGATAAACACTTCACAGAAGAATTTAAAAGGTCATTACAAGAAAAAGTGCTCACCATCACCAGTTACGAGAAAAGCGGAAATTAAAGGTCAAGAAGATGCCAACTGCACAGTCTTCAAAAGCTCACAGTGAAAACATTGAGAAGGCCTGCTGCCTGCAAAGCTGGCATCCCCAATGGGGAATTTGAGTCTTGGTTGCTCTGCTTCTGATCCAGCTCCCTGTTAATGAGCCTGGGAAAGCATTGGAAGATGGCTCTAGTGCTTTGGCCTACCACCTCTGTCGAAGGGAGTGCTGGGCTCTTAGTCCTGGCCTGGACCAGCCAGGCCATTGCAGTCATTTGGGGGAATGAACCAGTAAATGGAAGATTCATTCTCATTCACTCACTTTCTCCTTGAAATACATACTCACTCTTCCCTTCAGATATATAAATATACACATATATTTATGTATATGTATATACATACATTTAGGTATGCATATATGTGTGTATATATATTTAAATACCGATCGTGCAAATTATTGGCAGAGATGTAAATGAAGGGCAAATGGAACTCACAAACCTTAGTCATGGGGTTGTAAATTAGAGCAATTATCTTGAAAACTGTCACTGGCTACTAAGAGTGAATAGATGCATATTCATGACTCAGTAGTCCCACTTATAAGTATAGCCCCAACAGCTACATTCTAGAGCATACTTACAATTGGTGATAATGGAATTATTTATGATTTATGCAAATTGAAAATAGCTTCAAGAACAGATAATGGAGGTCCAATCAGTGAAATATCATACAGTCATGAAAACATACCATTATTAAATGCAATAACATGAATGAATCTTATACAAATGAATAATGTAGAAGTAGAAAGAGTACAAATTTCATGACTCCATTTATGCAAAACACCAATGGGCATAACTATGATATTGGAAATCAGTATAATAGTTATCTTTGGGGAAGAGAGGGTTAGTGACTGGAGAAGGTACAAGAGGTGTTTGTGAAGTGAAAACATTTTTATTTCTGTAATTATGCATGGATTTGCCAGATTGTGTAGCTTTAAGAAAACTCAATGAGTTGGGCCTTAATTTTTTTTGTGGGATTTTCAGTATGTTTTATAGTTCAACATAAAAATTACCTTAAAATTGGATAAATTCGTGCATTCCAAAGTGTCAGAGGATCTCTACACACTGGTAAATGGAAATGCTTATCATGCTTTCACATTTATATGATTTATAAATGTGCTGTTCCAGGAAACCATCCTCATGAATTTTGATCATAAGCTCAATTTCTTTAACTTACATATAAAGAGGCTTTGCTGCATATATAAAGCATTCAGTGCTAATTGACTCACATCAGTTGATTAAATCAGGTTGGGGTGAGGGTGGGGATGTTGTGAGTCATGGATTAAGCCACTACCTGCAAATCTTGCAAACCACACTAGAGTGACACTGGCTGCTCTGCTTTCAGTCCGGCTCCTTGCTAATATGCTTGGGAAAGCAACAGAGGATAGCCCATGATAGCACTTGGAAGACCTGAATGGATTTCCAGCCTTTTGGCTTCAGCTTGTTCCATCTTCGTCATTGCAGCCATTTGGAAAATGAACCAACAGAGAGATTTCTCTCTCTCTCTCTCACTCTCTCTCTCTTTTCCTCTCGGCCACTCTGCCTTTCAAATACACAAAACAAAAAAATAATATTAATCATATTAAACAAGAAACTTTTTTTTTTCATAGCAAGGAACTTGAGATTAAGAGGCACAGTTGATCCAATGGATGACAAAATTGGCTTCAAATAAATCTTAACAACATCCATTTGGGTTGTAACCTTTACATGGGCAGTGGCATATGCACTGATTGAACTAACTTGCAGTTCTTCCAACCTCAGGCTTTTTTGTTCACACTTTCAGTTTATTTCATGCCCGGCTTCCTTGCCTCCAGCACCTTCTATGGCTGTCTACCTCGATGACTCCTTCTGAATCTTGTCCAAGTATCACCAGCTGCAAGTTACCCCTCTTGACCCCTCTGACAGCCTCTGAGATGACCCACAGTGACCCATCTTTCTGACATTCATGACTTAGTATACTCCCTTCCCCTTGGGTAGGGGTTGGACCTAATGATTCACTTCTAACAAACTGGATATGGCAAAGGTGATGGGATTGGCTTCCAACTTGGGTTCCCTGTGTTCTCTCTCAGAACTCCTGCTATGGGGGAAGCCTACTGTCTTATTGGGTATAGCCCTATAGAGATGTCCAAGAGTTGAGAAACTGATGTCTCTGGCCATTAGCCAGTGATGACTGGAGTCTGTGGACAGCCAGGAGAGCATACTTGAGGGTAAACTTCTCCCCACCCATCCCATCAGGCACCGAGACAACAACAGCTCTGGCTGAACTTTGATTGCCCTGGGAAGAAGGCATCCAACTAAGCTACATCCAGATTTCTGACCCACAGAAACTGAGAGAATACGTGTGAATTGTCACTAAGACCTGAAGTTGAAAAAGTTCATTCCATAAGCAGGAACAATGAACACCATCCCAAGTCACCCCTCCTATCCCAGAATGGGTTTCGTGCCTTAGTGGTGCCCAGTGCTTCCTTCTGCCTCAGCATTTGTCACACCTTAAAGTAGCCCGTTGCTGACTTGCCTGTTTTCCTCATGATAAATCAAGAGACCACATCTTCCAACACTTTGCTTTCCAGTTTCTAGAACAAAGTTGTACTCAATAAATGTCTGATTAACACTTGAAAGGATGGAGAGATGAAAGCTGTTTAACCTTGGAAACTAACCTCTCTGATTCTCAGCCTTCTAATGTTTCTGGTTATCAGTTATTTATATTGGATTCTTCCTACAACATTCAGGGCACCAATCAATAAGGATAAATCCCATTCATTAGAGCAAAAATATATCAAAGGTAGCCCTGGAGCTGGGGAACAGCTTTGATTTCTGATAATATTTCCAAGTTCATGGTTTTCTAATCAGTCCTGCACTGCCCTGCCTTCTCATTTTTCTCTTTCTCCATGGTGAAGGTCTCACCTTCCTGGTGTTTGGACTTTTGCAACTGCTGGAGCTTCTTCTTCTTTTCCTTTTCCCCTTTTTATGATAATTTCTCTATTTACTAGAAATGTAAAGTTACAGTGAGAGAGAGAGAGGCAGTGAGAGTGATCCTCCCTCTGCTTGTTCACTCCTCAGATGGCCACAATGGCCAGAGCTGGACCAGGCAGAAGCCCAGAGTCCTGAGCTTCATCCCAATCTCCCACATGGATACCAGGGCTCAAGTAGTTGAACTATCTTCTACTCTGTTTCTCAGACCATTAGCAGGAAGCTCAATCAGAAGTGGAGCAGCCGGGATTTGAGCTGATTCTTATAAGGGATGCCAGCTTTGTAGGTAGAGGTTTTATCTGCTAGGCCACAAGGCTAGAGCTGTGGATTCTGTTTTGAAGCTTGTTGTCAGCATTATCCACCTGCTTGGATGGGGATTTCTTCTTAGTGTCTGGCTTTGGAGCTGGAGCTTTTTCACTCACCATCTTGCAAGAGGAGAAAGAGAACAAAGGCTCTTAGTCTTCTAATCTCACTATAACACATAAAACTTATACAAACAAAATACAATCCAGCTGGACTTGGTAAGTAGCTAGATGTGAGGTGGAAAGTTTGGACAACTAGGAAGAGAGAGAGAATGTCAGTGGATAAGCTAGTTTAGGGTAGAGAACGGAAAGTTCAAATTTGAATACGTTGAAACTCGGGTGTCTCTGAAATGTCACTTAGATGAGGGGTATACAAGTCTGACATTTAGGGAGTGGTTAGTGATTAGGTCGATACAGGAGTTGATTGCATGCAGATAGTAACTGCAGCACCATGGGAGAGAAGTTAACATTAGACTGAGAATAGACCATTGGGGGGGGACTATCTCATTAAGAGGAGAACAGCAGTCCATGTGAAGGGGCTAGGAAAAGTACACAGGGGGCTGTCTGGACTTTGAAGCCAGAGAGAGAAAATCAATAGGATGTGCATATAGCTACATGTGGGGAGCCATGCAGTTGGGTCGAATGGCATGGGTATCTGATGAGCACCACCACTTGGTTAGCAAGGCTACGAGGAGTTTCTGGCAGCGAGGCAAGGCCCCGCGGAGTGTCTCTGGTCACCTCATTGCTGCCTCACCCCATTGTATGGATATTCAATCACCTCTCTGATGTTTTATAGAATTCTCCTGAGGGTGGTGTTGTTGTTTTTCTGCTAATGTGAAGTGATTCCTGTAACTGGTATGACACCTCAAATTGATCAATCATGTTACGATAAAAACATCTTTAGTGATGTAAGGCTATGACACACAGCTAAAAGTATACAATAGTACAACTGAGCTCACTATGTTTCCAAATATCCTGATATGTGCCCACTTTTGTCCTGAAGTTTGCCCTCGTATAAGTAATGATTTCCTTAAGAAATAGCTTGATAATATCTTGGAACTGATGGCAATCATGGAGGTACAAAGAGTTTGTTTACCATGCACCTCGAACTGTTACAGCACATGATATGACACATTTTAGTTTCTCACCACAGAAAGCAAAAGTATATGGGGCATGTTCTATAGGGAAACAGATGTGAACCCCCTTAAAAATGGCTTAAAATCTCTATCTTATATTGGCACTTATATTTAGGGAAAGAAAACAGTTTATAAAGATAAAAGGAAGTTTCTTGTAAAGGCCCTCTGTAGATTGGCTGAGCTGCCTTGACCCCTTTCACTGTCTTTTAACAAAAGAACAAGAAACAATTGAATTAGCACTAGGAGAAGGTGACAGTAATTAATGCATGATTTGATTATAAGATTTAGCAAAGAATCTATGTTACATGCTTTTATAAAATTCTTTCGTTTATGATCTTTTGATTCTGTACTCTTAATATTTTAAGCAATATTAGTTAGTTTGTGTTTAGTAAAAATAGATTTTGAGTATAAGTAAACCACTTGTTGCTATGTAACCGCATGCACTGCCAACCATGGAGTTCCTGGCTTCAGCCAGGTGACTGCAGGTTTCAATGAGTAGTGGTTTGTTGAAAATGTTTTCTTTAGGATTGTTTTTTGCATTATCTTAACCATGAAGTAAAAATGAAACAATTGGATATTGTGCAAAAGCTTGTGATGATTTGTGTATAAATAAAGAAGGCAACTTTTCTGAGCATCATGTCATAGTGGTCCACATCTTATCTCTTCTTATTGTCTCGCTGATCCACGCATGCTTTGCAAGCTCTCAATGAGCCAGAGCTGGTCTCCGGCAGCTACACGTAGGGGTGTTTATTAGGGAAATCAGTCTCAACCATAGTAGCTGGGAAGTCCCAAGACAGGTCATGTGCAGACTGGAGGCCTTGGGATGTGCCTCAGTCCAAGTTCAAGGGCCTCAGAACCAGAAAAACTGAGCTTGTAACTCTCAGCTGGAAACCAAAAGCCCAAGTGCTGGCAAGGGAGCCACTAGTGTAAGACAATCTAAAAGCTTAGAAGTTAGCATGTCCCAGCTTGAAGAGCAAGAGACTAATCATTTTGCTTGCTTGTTTGTTTTATTTGGAAGGCTAAGTTATAAAAAGTGGGGTAGGGGAATGGGAAGACAACATACATTTGAGTGTGGGCTATTCCACACAGAGACACCCATCATGAGTGGGCCAGAGCGATGTCCGTAAGGAGAGAGAGGGCTATCAGAAGACCCAAAGATGATTCCCAGATATGATCATGTGCAAAGCTTTTTATTTTGTGTTTTTTTTTAAGTTTCTTTTATGAGACGAGGGATGGTGCCTTAATCGAATCTACAAGCGGGGCCCTGACGACTGTGAGACCTGCTTTGGGTGCTGCAGATTTCCTGGGAAAAGTGGTTTGGAGATGTGTGGGAGTAGGGCCACTGAGGGAGTGGTATGATGTGTTGGGGGACTCCAAAGGTTAGGAGGAATGGTTGCAGGAGGCTTTCCTGGGTCAGCTGACTACACTTGCAGGAAAGTGAGGGAGCTGAGATGGGGTGCTTTAGGAAGGGGAAACTGGAGGGCATATCTGGGTCAGAACAAGACACCCACCCACATGGGAGACGAAGGCTGGGCTAAGTAGCTTCATACACACACACACACACACACACACACATCACCATCACCATCACCACCACCAGCTGGCATGTGAGAAAGCTAGTGCGCTGGGGGTCTGCCTGTCAGGGTAAGGCTATGGCATACACCTGTGAGTGTAGGGGTAGAGTGTGTACTATGCGGGGCAGGGCAAAGGTACCAATCAGCTTGTGAGAGAACTGGATATGGGGGCAGATTCTGTAGATGTGTGGGCTCATCCCTATGGGAGTGCAGTACCTGCTGGTTTGTGAGAGAACTGGGGGTAGTGCATGACAAGTTGAGTTAGCATGATCAGAGAACTGACTCACATTCATGGGAGCTGGAGTTGAGAGCAGGCTGGGCTGGCCTAGGCTGCAGCACCCACAGGTGCACCACAGGCTGCAGTATCCACAGATGCATCTGAAAATACAGTCTGGGAGTGGGCAAGGCTAGGCCGCAGTTCTTGCCAGCACACGCAAAGGCCACAACTGGGGGCAGACTATGCTGAGTAGGAGCCTACCACTCACTGGCACATGTGAGATCCAGGTGTGGGAGTGGGCCTGGTGAGGGAACTTGGGGAACTCCCCCTACTAGGCAAAAGCTCCCACTGATGAGCCAGGGCTAGGGATGGGCCAGGCAAGGCAAGGCAAGGCTGTACAATTTGACAGCAGGCTGGACTGGGCCAAATCACAGCACCCACTTGGCGTGCATGGGAGCCAGGACTAGATGTGGGCCAACCTGAGTTAAGCTGCTTCACCTACAGGTTCACATGAAAGCCAGGGATAGGGGAGGGCAGGGCCAGACCATAGCATCTGTTGACAAGTGATGGGATTGTAGGCAGGGCATGCCAGATCCAAGCAAGATCCAAGACTTGGAGTGAGCCTGGTAGGGGAGCTAAGGGGACTCCCATTCTAGGTTCCAGTTCTCACTGGTGAGTGCAATACCTGGGGCTATGGGTAGACCTGGCTGAACAAGGCTGTAGCACTCCTTGGCAAGCATGTGGGCTGGGTCGAGGCGGGGGCCAGACTTGGCTATGCTCCAGCCTTTGCTGGCATGTGCAAGAGCCAGAGTGGGTACACAATGCGCTTGGCTAGCTCATAGCACACACCGGTTTACATGAGAGCCAGGACAGGAGGCAGGTCATATCAGGCTGGGCCAAGCATGCAGTGGTGCACATGAGACCCATGCACACAATCTTCAGCTGGGAGCTGTTTGGCAGCAGCTCCCATGAGTGAGTGTAAGAACCGAGGCTGGGGCCAGCCAAGGCCATGCTGGGCTATAGTACTCCTCGGTATATAGGATACATGTGGGGCAGACTGGGCTTGGCCAATTTGCAGAATCCCTTGGCATTTTGAGAACAAGAACAAGGTCCAGGCCAGGCCAGATTGGGCAGCAACACTCACCAGTTCACATGAGGGTTGGGGCTGGGGGCTGGAAAGGCTGGACTAGACTGCAGCACCCACCAACATAAACTGGCACTGGAGGGCAGACTGTGTGCAGACAGACTGCAGTGCCTGCTGGAAATTGCTGAGACAAAGTGGGTCATGACAGAATGTACCACAGCACCCACTGACACATGCAAGACTTGGGGCTGGGAGCAGGCCTGATAGGGCAGCTTCAAGGACTCCCCTGCTAGACCACTGTTCCTACTAGTGAGTGTGAGAGCTGAGACTTGGAGCAAGCCAACCCAGGCAAGACTACAATACTCGTAAACCTGTATTTGGTCTGGGTCCGGTGGAGGGCTGGTTTGGGCTAGGCTGTAACACCCATCAGTTTGCATGAGAGATGGGGCTGGAGACAGAACTGAGCAGGCAGCGGCAGACACCAGTATATGTGTTGGTTTGTGTAGGTGACAGGCTAAGCTAGACCCATACTAGCTGTCACCCATGAGAGTTGTTTCTGAGGTCATCTTAGGTGAGATTTCTTGGGAGACTCCCCAGCTGGACCACTGGACTTAAACCCCAGCCACAGGGAAAATCAAAAGATGGGTGGGCCAACCTTGGAGTATATGTGCCTCCTCAATTTCTGATGTCCATGCAATAGTGAAGATACAAAGACACAAGGAAGACATGACAGCCATCCCATCTAGTACAGCAGAGGACGTGGAGTGTCACATCATAGAATGGAAGACAGAACAGGTTGGAAATTACTCCTGGTCATGCTTTGGCAGTAACTGTCTGGGTCTGTGGATGTCCTGAGGTGGACTTCGTCAATCAATAGACCTTGGAAAGATTTTTTTAAATGTTTCATTTTTTTATTGTATAAATTTAATTTTTGATAATTTTTACATATGTGATCATGGTGCAAAGGGTCAAGGGCTAGAGGAAAGTTATGAGACCATTGTTTCACATTCTTTTTCTTCCTTCCTGTATCAGGGGGAACAGGAGAGATAAGGAGAGAAGCCACATCCAGCTTCCCAACCATCGCAGGGTCCCCGATGTGGGCATGCTCCAAGGGTTCTGCTCTAGTGGTTTCAGTAATTCAGCAGTTCTGTATTGCTGCCGATTTTGCCACTCCAATCATAATGAAATTTCTCCAGACTCCATCGGCTGACACAGTCCACCTTAGCATCTCCGTTTGCCCAGGTGCCGGAGTCCAGCTCCAGCTGAGTTCAGAGCTCAGGAAGGGTGAGTGGAGTCTGCAATAAAGAAAGACACAGACACTCTCACTTGGTGCCTTCTTGCCTTTTTTTCCAAGAAGAAGCTGTCCTTTTTATTTACTTAGACACATCACAAGCCTCTGTACAAACAATTGATTTTTTTTATCTTTAACTTTAGAACTAAGACAGCATACACAGATATTCAATTAATTTTTACTTCATGGTCAACCAGGTGCTCTTAAAGATAATTCTGTAAGTTACTATAATCAGTTTCTTTAAAGCAAACCGTTATTCATTCTTCAGAAGTAGCCATTAGGTGACAGCCAGAACTCCAAGGCCGAGGCACAGATGGTTACCTACTAAACAGTAAAACATTCCTACTACATTTTATTTTCACAACTTATCTATCACTTAATGGGAAAAATATATCAAAAGAGAAAAAAAAATAAGGATCTAAGACAAAAAATTTCAAACATTAAATCCCCCTACAACTGCAGGCCCTACAACCTCATAAGCAATCAAACAATAATCAAAAGTATATCTCTGTGATGTTAATAGAATCACCCTATATTTCCTCTAGTTAAAAAATTATGAAAGCGGCTAAAACAGCTACATTTTCTATGCTCTAAAAAGTTGCAAGGACAGGCTAGCCTTTAAGGTCACAGTAACTATATTTTTTGCCATAGCAGTTTCCACTCATACTCCCATCAATTCCGCTAGTTTGTAAAATTCTTATTAAGCCATTTCCCAGAAGGCATGCTATATGTCTGGGCCAGATTTCAGGACAATGGGTAGGCACACAATAAGGTGTCCAGAAATGGTATGGGTTTAATTGTACTCCTGTGTGCAGTTAAAGGCCCACTTACCAAGACATGTCAATAACATTAACTCTCAAGCTCACATTACTTGCCAAAGCCATCTTACAGGGGCAAACAATGCTTCAATATATTACAGGATTCTTAGTGGAGTGCTTGAGTGTCCATGTAAAAACGGGGTGAGACTGCATCAAGGGGGTCAGAGAGAAATCCACTGGGTCCTGCCAAACAGCTGGAAGCTCCCCCGGGCCCTGCCAAGCAGGGGAGCTGTTCTCTTCACACCTTCGTGCCATCCACACCTACTGCACGGACCCCAGCACCCAGGTATTCACTGCCAACACTTGGCTGGGGTAGTTGATAGAGTTGTTCTGTCCTCCATCCTCTGTTGTGGTACCAGGTGTCCTCTGCAGGCTCCAGTGTACTGCCATATCCTCCGTGTGCATCTTTTTTTCCAGTCCATACTCTTTTTATTTGGCACATTAAGAGATTTAACAATTTTTCAAGTAAAATCTGAACGTTTTTTCTCCCTTTTTAACATGCCATAATGTCCTCAATCCTAAATGCAAAATACAGTAAAACATGAGGCCTAAGAAAGCAATATTCCCAGTTATTCTTTAAGGGCAGAAATGTGGCACTCTAAAAATATTTTCAGCTTACATAGCTCCTAACCCAATGGGATTACCGATCCAATCAAACCCCAATGACTTAGTTTAACCCTGTATGAGAAAGTTGCTAATTTGTCAACATATGTTCTCCATACAGAATAACTGGTTCCAAGTCTGTGCTACTCAGGAAGATTATCTTCAGACATTATTTTAAGCTTTTCCGTCAATGCAAGGAAGCGTATCACTTTTCCAACCTTCCTCCCAGAAAGGTGTTCTGTATCTTTTAATTCTGACAATGCTGTTTAATGACAGTTAAGCACACAGTAACTCAATATAGGCCAATTAAATTTTTCAAACCATTTAACAAAAATACAAGATAATCAATCCATTTTTATTTATTTATTTTCAATAGTTTTAAATTCTTAAGGGATACAGCATCACTCGGATTCTGTGTCCAATGGCCTTTGCAGGCAGGTTGCTTCGGAACTTGGCAAGGACCATGCCGCTGTTTCCGTGAGCAAGAGTTCTTTCCCCAGATGACTCTGGTTTTGTTAGGTTTGCCGCCAGGAGTCACTGTGTTGTTCTTTGCTTTGTACACATAGGCACACCTCTTGTCCAAGTAAAATACAGTTCCATCCCGGACATAAACACCTTCGATTTTCAGCAGGGCCATGTGCTCCCTTTGGTTCTGGAGACCTTGCTTGTACCCAGCAAAAATGGCTTTGCACCACAGCCTTCCAGACATTGTTGCCTTCTAGAAGTCCTGTTTCCAGCAGGCCTCCACAGGACTCCATGTGCATCTTGATACGCTGTCCACTGCTCCGTCTAAGCCACTGAGGAGGCCCAACTCTGACACACGCACTCCGTGATCAGACCATGAAACCTGCAATTTGATCCATGGTTGGAGTTCTGAGTCCAGCAATTCATTTGGGGGGATTCCAAAGAAAATTCATGTGAGGTGATTCCAGACCTGATTCTTGTGTGTGCGTTCCAATACAGGGTCCGACACAGTCCATTGCCCCAGTCACCTTATGCATATGCTGGTGGTTGCAATTGCTTGAATTGCAAATTCTGCTTCCAACCCTGTCTTCCACAAGAACCAGTCCAGCCCGATCCTGCCCAATGCACACTTGGCCCCAACACAAACCAGTGGAGTTGTAGCCTAGTAGGAGCAACCTGCAATAATTCCTACCAGCCTGGACAGTAGGGCTGGTTGGGTTGAACTAGGCTTTAATGTCCATTGACATGTACGAGAGCTAAATGTGATGTAGAACAGACTGAAAAAGTCTGCGGCAAGCATTGGAACAAGGGTAAGAGGCAGGTCTAGTGGGGGTTATGGGGAGTCACCCCGACTAGGCTGCAAATACCACTGGTTTGCCTGAGGGCCATTCTGGTTCTTATTGTTGGTTGCTACAGCCCAGCAAAGCCTGGTTCATACAGAAACACAGCTCACACTTGCCTCAGCAGGAACAGAGAATTAACCAAGCCCATCCTACACCCATCCTAGTTCTCATGAGCTCCAGTGGGTGCTGGAGTCTAGCCCAGTCTGGCACACCACAGAGCCAGTCCACACCCATGCCAAGGAAGACTACAGCCATGTCCAGACCACACTACATCCCTCATTCAGGCCCCCGTGCTCACCAGTGGGACCCATGAACAAGCCAGGGTGTCCTCTGGGCTTCCCAACCAGGCCTGATCCCAGTCATAGATCTTATGTGTGCCAGTGGTTGCTATGGCCCAGCTTGGCATAGTCCCTCCCATGTCTTATCCTTTGCCTGTAGAAGCTGCAGTCTGGCAAGGCCCAGCTGGCACCCAGTCCCAGCTTTCACTGGTGGGTGCTGTAACCTGGTCCTGCTCAGTCTGATCTCATCCCTGGCTCAAACCAGCAGGTGTGACAGCCTAGCCCGGCATGTCCTGCACTCCATCCTGATTTTTTCACTTGCCAGTGGGCAATGGTTTGCTCTGCCCTACCCAGACTGCAGGGAGGGGATGGAAAAAGGAGGAATGCTCCTGTTGCCAAACTACAGCAGCACCTAGTGATGTGGCATGGTCATTTGATATAGTTTAGAGACCCTGAAATGGCGAACAATTTTCTGACGATGTGTGATTTGGTAGTTCTGAGACACCGTTGGTTTCATTGTAACTGGATTAAGAAAACTTTTCCTGGTAAGTCTGAGCAGCCAAGTGCACCATTTTCTCCTCTTAGGGTTTTGATTCAGGTTGGATTATCATGACTGACTTCACTTGCTAATTTCTAGTGGGCACTACTATCACCAAGCTTGATTAATAAAAACTCCTTAGTACATCCTAAAAAAAAAAAAGAAGTGAATATCCAAGTGAGTGGGCTCTCAGTAGAGGTGAGTGTGCATGAGGCTTTCAGGAATTCTCACGGTGTCCCCAGGTGGAATTTAACTTCCACACGGTGTTTATGGCATGGCCTCACCTCCTGGTCTATGATGAGACACAGGTGTATGAGGGAAGATAGGCTTTTTAAATTGACAGGTAAGGGGACAGAGTTTACAATACAAGGCTTGCAGAAAGGCCAGCTCACCTCTTCCTACCTAACCTTCCTGCCTGGTTACCCCATATTGCTCGCACAGGTGCAGGATGTGAAAGTAAACAACCCTTCAGATGACTCTCCTCCCAGATGTAGGAAGAAAAAAAAAGATTGGAAGCAATTGTGTCACGTATGTTCCCCCATTGCTCGGCCCTTCCCACCCTGATCAGTGGTCCACGTGGGCGTGCATCCTTCTCAATCATATAAACATCATCAAAAAGAAAATAAATTTCTTCAAAAAACAACTCTTGCCCACAACTGTTGATTCACTCTCAGATTTCAGGTCCTCCCAGATGAGGTTCCATGTATCATCCCTTAGAATCCACGAGTGTAATAAAATGACTTTTTATGACACTAGGTTTTGGAGTATTTGCAATTTTCCACATAGCCAAAGCACTGGAAACTATGATGAGAGAAATCACTGTTCATGGAGCAGGGATTTGGGGAATGTGAAGCAGGTGAGGAAGTGGGGACAGTACGGACAGAATACTGTCCACCCACTACTCTCCACTGTGGTGGCAAGGTCAACTAGGAGAGTAAAAAATGGAGTTTGAGGGGCCACTTAGAACATGGAGTAGTCTGGATAGACATATAAGATAAGAAGGTGAGAAGAGGGGCCCGGTGAAGTAACCAAGTGGCTAATGTCCTCGCCTTGCAGCACCAGGATCCCATATTGGTGCTGGTTCTAAGCCTGGCAGCCCTGTTTCCCATCCAGCTCCCTGCTTGTGGCCTGGGAAAGCAGTCGAGGATGGCCCAAAGCTTTGGGACCCTGCACCCATGTGGGAGACCTGGAAGAAGCTCCTGGTTCCTGGGTTCGGATGGACTCAGCTCCAGTTGTTGCAGCTGGTAGAAGAGTGAATCAGCAGAGGGAAGATCTTTCTCTCTGTCTCTCCTCTCTGTATATCTGTATATCTGACTTTCCAATAAAAATATATATATATATATGTTATTATATGTATATATGTGTGTGGATATATATATATGAAGAAGATGAGAAGAGGGGGAGAGAGGAAAAGAGAAAAGAGGAAGACACAATAGAAGAGGGATCAGAGGCGTGCAAGGCTTGCATACTTGCCATGCAGGCTGGAAGCAAAGAAACAGGATTTATCAAGGGAGGAAGGCATAGCAGGATGACACCACGAGGGGAATGATAGGACCAGTTGAGCACAGCTCATCCGATCATCCACAGGGCCTGGGCTCTACTGCAGGAAGAGGAAGGACCCAAGACTGGGTGTCTCAGAGCTCAAAGTATAGACATCATGGATGGGAGGTCACAGGATAGCTCAAAGGATGGGAAAAGTCAAGTAGAAAGGAAGATACCAGAATCTCCACGACCCAGTCCAGGGTCTTGCCAACAGAGTGCTTGGGTGGTGACAGGGACCTGGGCTGGGGAGGAAGGCTATTGGTCAGCTCTTCCATGGTTCAGTGCATGAGGTTTGGACAGGTTCCAGGGCTCACAATGGGAGGGGTTGCAGGCCGTGATGGCTGAAGGCAGAGATGTGTGTGGACAAGAGTGCCTGCATCATGTAGATTCCAGTGCCCCTTCAGTCTTGGAGGATGTGGGTGACACCTGTCTCCCCAAGGACCATAGAGGAAGTGGAGATTTCTGTCAAGACAAGATGATCAGAGCCTTCTGTGAGGATTTGGAGGTGAAAAGGCGTGTGTTCACTGGGGATGGAGATTCTAGAAGGTGCAACAGTGAATTAAATCTGGACCAAGAAGAATGTAAGGCAGGAAGGGAATGTGGGGGGAGGGCAAGATTGAGGTGAGGGAAGGAATTTTTTTTTCGTACAAGCCCCTAAAGGTGGAGACTCAAGATATCCAAAACAATATGCTGAGTTTGGTGGACCAGAAGGCCTCATTCTGTCAAGGTCCTTGACCTCCAAGTTCAATCCTTTCAACTCAGTTCTTAGGCTCCTACTGGAGGCCGGAAGCCCCTGCACTGGCAGTGTGGTGCCCAGCCTGGGCGACCACGTGCCAGGAACACTGTAGAGCAGTGAGTGGGTGAGGAGTGGGTGGGATTTGCCTGTGAGTCCCTCAGGCAGCCTGGGCATCCTCTACACAGGAAGCGACCGGTGGCAACGGGTGTTCCTGTTATGACTATTTGGCTATAAATGAGACAGGAAGTGATAAGAGTTCTTGAACTCTCTTGAGAGGGCAGCAATAAAAAGAGCTCTGACCACCCAATTGGAAGTTCATTTCCAATGACTTTCTCCAGCTATTTTAAGCCTGAAGTGGACACGATCCTATTAATAAGCCCGGCTAAGAGAGGTCAGCCTGTGGCCAGCGTGACTCTGAGAACCTCATTCCGCGCAAAGTCCATGAGGTTGAGGGAGACAGGGCTGTACGCCTGTCCACGGACAGGACCACACAGGTCACTTCAGGTAGAAACCTCTCCAGGAAAGAAGTCTCTGGTCACTGCCCCTCACACCCCCAGTTCCTCTCCTCTCCAGCTGTGGGAACTTGCATTTGCTATGCCAAGGCTCAGTTTCCTTATCTGTGAAATGGGAGTCAGCATAGTACTCATTAGGTAGGTAGGATTGTGAGCAGCTGCTTTAGTTACACATGTCAGGTGTTCAGGGTGTTCGTTACAATCATGCACCTCATCTGCATCTTACCTTCTCCAACTCGATTGTGAGTCCTTTGAAGGATTTTTGTGACTTTTCTTATTGTAGCCAGTGTTGATGATGGGGACATATGAGTGAGCAGAAAATAACTGATTTACTGATTCCCAGTGCAGAACTTCTTGGCAGTGCTCAGATGTGTGGTTTTAGGCGTCTACAGACCCCACGCCCTCATAGTACAACACAACCACCCTCAGTTCCCCAACACCCTGTCCCACCCTCTCCCCATGCCCACCCCCATGCCACATACATAGTCACAGCAACACATTGCGTTCTGCTGTCCTGCCACGCCCTCCCACTCTTCCACCATAGTTTCTTCCAAACTTGCACCCCACACTCACCCACCCTCCTTTGTCCGCACATCCATCCACACACGGGCGTGCGTGCACACGCTCCCCTCCTGAAGCAGCCTAAGGAACACATTTTCCTTCTCTGTCCTCAAGAAGTTCAGCCTCTTCCCCCTTTCTGTCCCTACCCCAACACCAGTCTCTTCCCTACTCCTGGTGGGAAGAAATGAGCCCGAGGGAGGGCAGGCTTGAGTCTCTGGGACTCCTGGACTCAGGCCCTGGACTCTTGAGTCTCTTGGAATCAGGCCTCTGCAAGGAAACCACAGTTCTGAGGTCACCAACAGTGCAGAGCCTTCAATTCCCACAGGACAGGGAAAGGTCATAGCCTCTCTGGCTGCCTGGAGAAACTCTTCTGTTCTCAGCCCCAAAGGAGTACCGCTGGGACTGCCCAGCTGCTTCTGGGACATTCTAACTCCCCATGGCACATCTCACACTGAGCGGGGACAGAGAGGGGAAACTGATTGTGTTTAACATCTTCTAATGAGTATATTTAGCATTCACAACACTACGACTCTGGGTAGCTCTCCATTTTACAAGTGAAGCAATTTTATTCATTACTTATTATTTGAAAAGCAGAGTCTCTCTCTCTCTCTCTCTTACACACACACACACACACACACACACACACACACTCCTTCATCAGCTGGTTCACTCCTCAAACAGCTGCCAATAGCTCGGGCCAGTACATGCCAAAGCTAAGCACCAGGCACTCCATCTGGGCCTCCCACGTGGGTGGTAAGGGACTAAGCACTTGAACCATTTCTGCCGTTTTCTGGGTGCTCTGATATGGGACATCAGCATGGTAGGCAATGATTAAACCTGCTGTAAACTGCAATACCAGCCCCAAATGAGATAACTGAGCAGAGGGACCTAGTAACTTGTCCATGGCCACATCATGAGTCAGTGGGAGAGCCAAGGCAAATTCTTCTGGTCCCAAAATGGCAATTTTAAAAAATGAAGGTCAAGCATTTGGTAGGGAAGATTAGGTCACTGCTTGGTATCTTTGCATCCGATTGTAGAGTGTCTGGTTTGTATACTAGCCAATGTACTTCCAATCTAACTTCCTGCTGATTTGTAACCTGGAGGTGATGGTGGTGGCTTAAGTACTTAGGCCGTGCTCCCCACATGGGGAACCTGGCTCCCATCTTCAGCTGGGTCCAAATCTGAGCATTTGGTGAGCAAACCAGCACACAGAAAATCTCTTTCTGTCTTTCTGCCTTTCAAATAAAATGAAAATAGAAAATGAAAATTGAATAGCTGACTGACATTCTTTATAACCAGAGTTTTAAATGTGACTCCGCTGCTCCAGGGAGAAGCTTTGCCAGCTTGTCACACACTTGTTGTGACAGACATTTCTGCTTCCTAGGAGTGCCTTCAAGAGGAAACCATGTGTGACTTACAGCTCTGCCCTTCTGGGGAGATGATGTTACTTCCGCATGGCTCATGCAAGAAGCTCCACCACCCATCCCCACAACCATCCAAACATCAACCATTCTGTAACCATCCATCCATCCCCCCCCAGTCACTCATGTAGCCATTCATGCAGCCAAAACCTTTCTGAACCTCTCTTCCCACCAATTTACTTATCTATGATAATAGCTGATGAGACGTTTAAGAGATGCAAAACATGTAAATACCTGACATATGATAGGCTCATTAATGTTACTCTGTGGATGTCTTTTGTCTTATTCAAGAGTCAAGTTTGGGGCCCGGCGCTGTGGCCTAGCGGCTAAAGTTCTCACCTTGAACCCACCAGGATCCCATATGGGCGTCGGTTCTAATCCCGGCAGCTCCACTTCCCATCCAGCTCCCTGCTTGTGGCCTGGGAAAGCAGTCGAGGATGGCCCAAAGTCTTAGGACCCTGCACCTGCCTGGGAGACCTGGAAGAGGTTCCAGGTTCCCGGCTTCTGGCTTCAGTTCGGCACAGCACCGGCCATTGCGCTCACTTGGGGAGTGAATCATTGGACGGAAGATCTTCCTCTCTGTCTCTCCTCCTCTCAGTATATCTGATTTTGTAATAAAAAATAATCTTTTTTTAAAAAAAAAGAACCAAGTTTGGGGGAATTTTAACTCTTTGGAATGTCCCATTTGTGTGTCTGGATAAAATCCAAAGGAGTTTTGTCCTTTGATTTATTGTTCTGGGGCCTAAAATGATGGGAGTATGCTGGAAATTTTTACTACCAGTCTCTCTGGTTTCCACAGAGAACAGGAATAAAATGCAGGAAGTGAATCAGGAGTGGGGTGGGAGGTGAACAGGGTACCGGAAGCTTGGATTGGCTCCCCAACCTCCCATGCTGGCTCTTTATCTCTCAAAGGAAGGACCCAACAGTAAACTGTAAGAGTCCTGAGCTGGGGGCGTGGATGTGTCAAAGGATCCGTGGCCTGGCTCCAGGGATGAAGAAGATGGAGCGTTCAAAGCCCACGCTGGGCTGCTGTAAAGAAAACTGGCCAGGCCATGGCCGGGACTAACCCTTGGAGATGACAATAGTGAGTGATTGTGCCTGATGTCTGTACAGCACTTGGCACTTTGGTGAGCAAGTTTACATAGGGTTTGTGTTGGGGTCACCCCATCGCAACCCTGTGTGAGAAGAACCAGAGGCATCTCCGTTTCTATCTTAGAGCTGTAGAAACAAGCACAGCGACAGGCTGCCTACTCCTGATAACTAAGCACTAGCCTCTGCCTACTGACTCTACTCCGAGCCCCGCCGCCGGCGCTGAACTCCTTGTTCTTTAGAAGCCTGGACCCTGGGAGAAGGTGCTCCCCACTCCTAACTGCAGAAAATGCTTAGAGACCTCTCCGGCTTTGTTACCATTGCTTTAAAAAGATTTGAAAGTCAGAATTATGGAAAGAAATGGAGACACACATACACACACACAGACAGAGCAAGTGAGTGCGAGAGATCTTTCATTCATTGGTTCACTCCCCCAGCTGGCCACAATCAGCAGGACTGGACCTGGGAGCAGGGACTTCATCCAGGCTTATACACGGGTGCAGGGGCCAAAGGCTCAGGCCCTTTTCTGCTGCTTTTCCAGGTGCATTAACGGGGAGATGAATGGGAAGTAGAATAGCAAAGACGCAAACCAACACTGTTATGGAATGCCAGCACTGCAGGCAGAGGCTTTACTTGCAAATGCACAATGTTAGCTCCTATGTTTAAGTTTCAAATTAATCATCCAACTGATTAGACAGAGCACTTGTGGTGTCCCTGGGAGTGTGAGGGCTGGTGAGGAGAACTAACCCTAACCCTACGCAAGCTATCAGCCATCCTTGGGTGCAAGCCATACTCTGGAACCTGCTGCCCTGGGAGCATCCAGTTTCCCTGTCAGTAACCTCCTTTGGGTATTGACTTAGCAGCTGGGAGCCTTAGCCAAGTAGGAGGGATTTGGGCAAAGGGTGAAGAGGAGAGGGTCCTGGGTAAATGTCATCCTGCTGATAAACCATAGCATACAAAGGGCCTGGGGGATTCCTCAGCAGCTGCAGCAAGGACAAAAGGAGGTAGGATGGTGGGAGCTGCGAGAGGAGAGTTAGAGCCTGGCAAAGAGGCAGAGGACCAATGCCAAAGGACCTTGGCAACAATGTCAAGGAGCCGATTCCAGTACTGAGCGCAGAGGGAAGCCTTTGGAAGGTTTTAGCAGTGACTTCAGAGGGTTACAGAGTGTGATGAGCAGACTGCAAGGGCTGAGACACAAAGAGTTAAGCCAGTGGGTTTCAGTGGGATTTTTTTTTTCCTTTCCTCTTTGACATCTTTGCCGCTAGATTGAAAACACTTGGAAGTCAAGAATGAGTCTATAAGTGTGATCCTAGAATTTCCCCTGCCCCTACAGAAGTACACTCCTGGAAAACACCATCCTTTGGAGCCATCGGTAAGATGCTGCTGCCTAGTATGTACCACGAGAGCCCTTACAGACGTAGGCCCAGCCTCAAGGCTCTCCTGGTACACGCTGGGCAGCAGGGTCATACCGATGACTCCAAAAGCAGGCACTGCTGCTGTTCCCTTTATATAGGTGAGGAAACTTAGGAACTAAGAAAGTCAAGGTGATTTGTTCAATAAGCTAAGTGGCACAGCCCTGATTTGAAGCCAGGCCTGCCAGCTCTGGATGGCAACAGTATGCCAAACTTCCTTCATATTTTTGTGTTAACAGGGTCTTGGGGACAGCACAGATTTGAAGTGCTAGTGTCAAGCTGGCAGCTAGCTGGTGAGCTGGTGGGGTGGGGGCTTAGGCCCTGCCTGTAAGAGCAGGGAAGCAGGTGCAGGGCAGTTCTGCCAGTCCTCCACAGGCTGTGGAGTATTCACAAGTTGTAACAGACCCTGCTAGCAACTGACAGCTCTCGCCGGTGCCACCAGAACAATGCTTTTCTCACTTTACTATCCTATAACAAAGCTCAGACTTCTAATCTTTAACCAAAAAATCAGCCAGCCAACAAACTCCTCTTCATCCTTCAGGGCACTATTCCAATGTCACCTTCCCTAAGAAGCCTGCCTGATTGCCGCAGAGCCAGACAAACCACTCTGGGTGCCTGTAGAGGATGTAGCGCAGACTCCTGGATGGGATGTTCTGTCTAGGCGCTGTGCGAGACTGGGCAGATCCCTTACAAATGTAGACCTGGCCTCAAGGAGCCCTCATCTATATAATGGGACCAGGAGCAGTGCCTGCGCCTGGAAGAATTAATGGGAAGATTCTTGCGCCCATTATGAAGCCGTGGTGTCAGCTCCAAATCACACTCTGCTTTGACACCAGCCCTGCATCTGTGCCAACCATGTTCTGCTCAGCAGGCTCAGTTCTCTTTCTCTCTCTCTCTCTCTCTCTCTCTCTCTCTCTCTCTCTCTCTCTCCCTTTCATTTGTTTGAAATACAGAGAGACACCTGCCCCTGGATGAGCACTCTTTCAATAGAGATCTCAGAGAGCTATCTGCTTCTTTGACCCTTGGAGGAGAGAGCAGGAATATGCTCTCTGTGGCCAAAAAACAAGACTTCACCAGTTTATGAATTTCTTGGCCCTTTGTTCTTGAATTTCCCAGCCTCTAGGCCTGTGGGAAGCGTTATGTTATGTATAAAGTATCTAGTTTGTGGCATCTTGTTAGAGCAACCCAAGTGGATTAGGGCGGTTTTCATTTTACCTTTTCAAGCTACCTGGTTACAGTCCTTTGTATTCCATTACTTCTGAGTAGCTGATGAAATCCCTGGCTCCTGATGATTACAATTCGTAATCAAGAAGAGGTATGCAGAGGGCTTGCTGTCTACTGAACTCCCAGTCACTGTGTCTTCTGACGATGGTTCATGGGTTCCTGACATCTGTTTATTCAGCATGGCTGCTTCCCACACTGGTCAGGCCCTGTGTGAAGCATTATGGTGTGGAGGTAAATAAGCGAGTCCAGCCCTCATGGAGCTTACCGCCAAATACATGAGTTCCCTGGGGATGGTGTTTGGCCCCTCCTTCATGCCTGACCTTACTGTCATTTACTCCTGGTTCCCGGAACCATCTCTCCCCAGATGGCCCAGATGCCCACCACACTCGGGCTGGGTCAGGCCGCAGCCAGGAGGGCAGAGCTCAGTCCAGTCTCGCACATGGTTAACAAAAACAAGGGCATGAGGCTCATCGGCTGCTTCCCAGGCTATGCCTTAGCACGAGACTGCACTCAGAAGCAAGAAGTGGTACTTTCTGTAGTTTTGTTTTGCTTTCTTTTAAAAAATTTCTTTTGAATAAATTAATTAATGTACAGTGCTGGAGACAAGAGTAACCCCGCTGAAAAGATGGCAAATGAGTGAATAATTCATCTGTTCACTGAATCTTCCTTGAATTCTTACTCTAAAGTAGGAACAGGGCGTGTTGTGGGCTGTGGAGCTGATTTACATTCCTTAAGCTGAGCACTCAGGAATCAGGCCTAAGGCAGTAGCACCTGGCCTTTGCAGACTCATTGACGTCCTATTGTCCTGTTAATGGACTTGGGGGGAAGAGGAGATAATATGTAATAAGGAGGCTTTGGAGCAGACGGCTCCCAGCACTTCTACCACCACCATGGTCTCCGTGTGCTTTTCACTTGGACATTCCCCGTGCCTACTATGCCAGCTCAGCTGAAGAATTCTAATCTGTCCAGGCATTTTCATTATTGTGAGACTGGCTTTTTACACAATGTGAACTTGGAGGTTAATGTCAATGATAATGTCTTACAAAAGGGCCTTCTATTATTCCTACTGTTTTGGGTGTCCCCATTGACCTTATGCTAATCAAGGGACCTGTGTTTAGGGTTTCATCCTTTCCTTAATCTTTAGGTTCTCCTTTTCTTTGTAATACAAGATTAGGTTGTAGGATAAGAATTGTAGCAGGAATTCCTATTGTTTTTGGATAAAGCAGATGGCATGGTTGTCCTTAGAAACACCCACTTGACCATGACGTGGAAAGTCTGAGCCAGAGTTTAACTGATTCTGTATAAATAAAGTGGACTGCTTTATTGCCGTGTCCACTATCATCATGGAATCCTAGTGGTCCATCTTTCTTTCTGCGCCTCGTCCACGCACCCTTCCCGAGTTCCGAAACCCAGGCTGGAGCTGGACTCCGGCAAGGGCGCACCAAGCCAGGCTAGACTCCAGCACCATCTGGTGCTGTGGAGGACCAGAGTAGATGTAGGACGGACTAGGCTAGGTCTCTCACCCTTCTGAGCCATGTGTGAGCTGTGTCTGGGTATGGACGAGCCATGGCTAGGCTGAAACATTCAACAGTAAGAACCAGAAATAGGTTGAAGGCCTGTCAGGAAAGGCCACTGCTCCTGCTAGGACAGGAGGTGGACTAACTAGGGATGGCTCATGGACCTACCAATATGCATGAGACCTGGCATTGGGAGTGGTTCTGATGGAGGAACCTGGGCAACTCCTCTGGCAAAACACAGTACCTGCAGGTGAGCGCAAGAAACACAATAGGGAGCAGCCCAGACCAGGCCAGGGAAAGGTACCCACTGGAATATATTTGGCACAGGTTGGGGGCAGACCAGGCTGAACCAGTTCACATCACCCTCTCTAGAATCCGAGCACCAGAACACTGAGGTTCGGACCAGTACACGTACCAGTACACATTACAACTGGGATTGGGTGCATGCTGGGCTGGGATAGACTATAACCCTCACCACCTGGAATTGGGGGTAGGCTGGGCCAGGCCAGGTTACAGCACCCACTGGCAGATGCCGAAGCGAGGTGGGCCATGCCAGACTGGGCCACAGCGCCCAAGCAGCACACGTAGGAAACAGGGAGGGAGAGGATAAAGCTGGTAGGAAGAAAGTGGAGGGTACCCCTGCTGGAACACCTCTCCCACTGGAAAGCATGAGTCAGGATTGGGGCAGATCAGACCGGGCAGGGCTACAACGCCTGTGGTCCTCTGTGAGTCAGATTAGGGAAGAGCTTGGTTGACTATCCCTACTGTGCAAGCATAAATCAGAATGGGTGAGGGTTGGTTGAGCTTTGCTGCAGCATCAGATGGTAGATGCTTGACAGTTTAACTGTCATGTTACACTGCAGAACCACCCTGAAAGTGAAATAAGGTGCATCTCCCTCTTGGGTTATCACTCCCACTGAAGAGCATGAAAAGGAGGAATAGGGCAGACCTGGCTAGACAGAACGACACCCACCAGCATGTGCGTGGGCTGGATAGTGGGCCTGGTTGGGTTGAACTAGGCTTTAATGCCCATTGACATATAGGGGAGCTGAATGGGATGTGGGGCAGACTGAAGAAGTCTGCAGCACATATGGGCAAGTACAGGAACCAGGGCAGGGAGTGGGCCTGGTGGGGGTTATTGAGGGTTGCTTCACCTAGGCTGTGGCTACCACTGGTTTATGTGAGGGCCGAGTGTGTGGTGGGCAGAATCAGGCTTGACTGCAATACCCATTGGTTCATGTGGAAGACAGGACTGGAAACAGAACCAACCCAGCAATTGCAACCACCAGCTGATTGGGGGCAATGGACTGTGCCAGGCCCTGTACTTGAAAGTACACACAAGCAGCTGGTCTGGGATCACCTCAGACAAAGTTTCTTTGGGGATCTCCCTAATCAAATTGCCGGACTTAGAACCCCAAATATGAAGAAAAGTGCAGGTTCCATGGTCTGCCACGGAATGCAAGTGTCAAAGCTGAGCCTCCTCAGAGGCTGAGACAGTGCAGTGGACACTGCAGAGTACACTTGGTACCACAGCAGAGGATAGAGGACAAAACAAATCAATCAACTACCCTAGCCATGTGTTGGCAGTGAATATCTGGGCAAACCGAGATGCTAAGGTGAACTATGTCAACCAGTGGATTCTTCAGTGATTTCATCGTGCTTGGAATGGCGAGATGGGCAGAAATTCAGAACTGTAGAATTATCAAAACCTCTTGAACAGGACCCTCGGACCATGCCCCACATTGGAGATGTGGGATGGGTAGGAGGCTAGGTGGGACTTCTTCTCCCTTTATCTCCCCTCTTGCCCCAGATACAGAAAAAAATAATAATGTGGAAACAATGGTCTTACCTACTTTCCTGTAGCCCTTGACCCTTTGTGCCCTAATCAACTATGTAAAGATTGTCAAAAATAAAGAAAAAAAAAAGTAGGGACAAGGGCTGGGTCCTGGGAACAGAAGTGCAAAGAAACCAATAGTGCCCTTAGTCCAAATGAAAGAGTAGAATGGGACAACCTCTGAGCACCGAGGCGTTCAGGTGCCTGGAAGTGGCGCCACCATCATCCTGGTGCAACATGGGTTTTCCTGGAGTCTTCGGCCTCCTTCTTTCTGAGCTGTGCAGGCCCTGGGGAGAAGTTGGGAAGTATAGAGGAAGGGAAGGAATGGTTGCCTGCTGTGGTTCACCATGTGTAGTGCAGGCTCTGAGCTGGTGGCCAAAGGCTATATTTAAAAAAAAAAAAAAAGATTTATTCAGTTTATTACAAAGTCAGATATACAGAGAGGAAGAGAGACAGAGAGGAAGATCTTCCATCGGATGATTCACTCCCCAAGTGAGCCGCAACGGGCCAGTGCGCGCCGATCCGAAGCCGGGAACCTGGAACCTCTTCTGGGTCTCCCACGCGGGTGCAGGGTCCCAATGCATTGGGCCGTCCTCGACTGCTTTCCCAGGCCACAAGCAGGGAGCTGGATGGGAAGTGGGGCTGCCGGGATTAAAACTGGCATCCATATGGGATCCCGGTGCGTTCAAGGCAAGGACCTTAGCCGCTAGGCCACGCCGCCGGGCCCCAAAGGCTATATTTAAATGGAAGGCATTTGCATTTTTAATGTTAACTGGAATTGGAAAAGCAATGATAACCTCTCCAAACTGATACCGGTTTTTATAAGATTTAAACAGGCTGGGCTTTGGGCATTTCTTAAATGGAAAATCTAAAGTATTTTCAGTATCAGTCAGAGTGCAGAACCACCTCAGAGCTCTGTGCCTTGTTGGTATTCTCAGAAAATGTCGCCTCCCTTCCTGGGGCACTTGCAACACCATGGCCTTGTCCACAATGCTGAGCTATTCCTTAATTTGGTCCTCTTATTGCTGAGAGGGGAGACTGATTGGATCAGCTTGTTCTACATCCTTTGTGAAGAGGCTGATGCTCAGCAGAGTTTGGGCAAAACCAGAGACACTGGGGAAGCTGTGAGCTCACATCTGGCTCTCATGACCTGGGCCCTTGAATCTGTCACTTAGCTCTCCAATTCCCCTTTCCTCCCCCATAGAAGGAGATTGTGACCCTAGAAGATCAACAGGATTACAATTGATAGGATAACATTTGTAACTGATTGTAACATTGTGTAACTGATTGGATATCATTTGCATGAAAACAACTGAATGGGTACCATTCATATAACTAAATGGATATCATTTGTAAGTGGATAGCATATGAATGAGAACACTTGGTGGGATATACAAAACAAAAGAGTTCCAAACAAGGGTATGGAAACAATTGGTAGATTCCATGGATAAGCTCAATACCTCCTCCCTTATCCTATATGACCTTCAGTCTGATGCCAGTAATAAACTGTGGCTATTGACCATCGGTCAGAGTCCACACGTGTTATTATAGGCTCCGCGCACCAAGCAATCACTGAGGGATAGCTAACACTCACCTGTAGCATGGGAATCAAGATGGCTACTTCACAGGTTTGCTGTGACATCGAAATGTGGTCATCTGTAATATAGCTATCACCCAGGCCTGATACTTTTCCTAATGCTCAATGGACAATAGTGTTTTGATTTGTTTTAATTTTCATTTATTTGAAAAACAGAAAGAGAGAGAGAGAAGCAGACCGAAATCTTTCATTCACTGGTTCACTCCATAAATGTCCATGGGTGGTTAGAACCCAAGCATTTGCACTATTGTTTGCTTGTCTTCTAGAAAGCACATTGACAGGGAGGTGGAATTGGAAGCAGAGACAGAACTTGAACTAGGCATTCCAATATGTGATGTGGCCAGCCCAAAGGGCATCCTACCTACTGCACCAAACACCTGTCGCTGGATGTTACTTCTCATTCTCCTCCGGGCAGAGAGCTATCATACATACAGCTTAGGTTGGAACCCAAGTTCGTTGCCCAGGCCTTTTGCCTAGGGGACCAGTGGGCATGCATCAGTTTAAGCATACACTGGATGTGTTATGGGGTGCCAGTGATAGCCAGCACCCATTGACAGTGGGCAAATGAAATGTGGCTGTGTCCCCTATCCTCTGTCCTGAAGGTGGGGCCTAACAATAATGGAATGCTAATTCCATCCTCAGCACCACCCCCCCCAACACCTAGGTATTCGCTTCTGGCCACCTGTGACTCACCTATCATCTGAGAGGGGACAGTATTGCATTATTGTGTAACCACTCCCTTCACAAGCCCCCCTTTTTTTTCTCCACTCATTTATTCACTAATTACATTGTATTACATGACACAATTTCATAGGTACTGGGATTCTCTCCCCTTCACCCCAAACCCTTCCTCCATGGTGGTTTCCTTCACCTTGATGCATAACCACAGCTCAAGTTCCATTGGGATTCCCTCATTACAAGCACACACCATACATAGAGTCCAGCATCCCACTGTCCAGTCAAGTTCAATGGCCTTTTAGGGACGTCCTCTCAGGTTTGAAGGCAGAGCCCGCAGAGCGTCACCCCAATCAATTAGAAGCTCCAACATATCATCAGCAACAATCCAGGTACGATGAGACTGGTGCAGAGTCCACTGGTTGACATAGTCTATCTTAGAGTTTCCCCTTGTCCAGTATTTCGCTGCCAACATATAGCTGAGGTGGTTGATTGATCTACTCCATCTTCCATCTTTTCTTAGTTAATGTTTTGATTCCTCCATTACGTTCAGGGGAATCCCCAAAGAAACTTTGAGGTGTTCCCAGTCCAGGCTCCTACATGTAATAGTAAGCACAGTGCCCGTCACAATCCATCACTCGGATCAGCTGGTGGTTATAACCCCTGGGTTGGTTCTATTCTCAGCCCCGACCTCCATTGGAACCAATGAGTATTGCAGCCCTTCCCGGCTCTGCCCATCACACACTCGTCCCTCACCTAAACCGGTGGGAGGTGTGCTGGTTGGGTGTTGCATTCCCTACTGGCACACACAAGCCCCTTTAAAAGGCCCATGAAGCAGGGACTCACTCTCTTTTTGGTCAGGTACTTCCGTTACTCTAGCATCTTGACTCTTGGCTGATCCCGGACAGGTAATCCCCTGAGCATGGTCCTTGTGTGCTGCTTAGATGGGACAATGGATATACAATGTTATTTCTGGTTTGTGTGCTGTCAGGAGTTCCAGGAGAGGTGAGGCCTGGCAGTAGTGGAATGTGGGCAGAGAAGCTAGGAAAAGGTGAATGTCTGAAGGTTTGTAAGTGTGTCCAGGTTATTTGTTGCATGTCTCTTAGAATAATTTATAATGTTGGGGAAGCTGGGACGTAGGTCTTCAGTTTAATGGATGTTCCTCTTGGGGTTATGTTTGGTTGGATTAGGATTGGTTGGATTGCCATATGGACTTGTGATTTGCTATTTCTAGTGTGCTCTGTTATCCCCAAGCTTGGTTAATAAAGACTCCTTAATAAACTTTAGGCGTATTTGGTGTGTTCTCGCTCACACCCCATAACAGAGGGCTAACAACAGGATTAATTTTCATCTTCATTTTATTCTCTTATCATTCAAACCGTGCCAATACAGCCTGTTTGAAGACCTTTACCTCTGTGCTTTCTTTTTTAAAGTTTTATTTATTGGAGAGGCATATTTACAGAGAGTAGCAGAGACAGAGATCTTCCATCTGCTGGTTCACTTCTCAAATGGGTGCAATGGCTTGAACTGAGCCAATCCAAAGCCAGGAGCCAGAAGCTTCTTGCAACAAATGCAGGGTTCCAAGGCTGTGGGCCATCCTCGACTGCTTTCTCAGGCCATAAGCATGGAGCCGGATGGGAAGTAGAACAGCTGGAACTTAAGCCAGTGCTCATGTGAGATGCCAATGCTTGCAGGCAGAGGATTAGCCATTTGAGTCATCGCACCGTCCCAATGTCTATGTTTTCATTATAGTAAACATTGTACCATCCAATATGGTAGCAATAGGCATAAATGGCTATTTTGAGATTCAGATTCAACAAATGAAACTGAAAATTCAGTTGCTCACCCTCAGTAGCCCTGTGTCAGTGGCTACTTGGGGATAATGGGTGCCAGTGTACACACAGGGCATTTTCATCATCACAGAAGAAACTATTACACAGTGCTAAGTGAAAGAATGAGCGAACAAGGAGAGCGAGGAGAGGCTAACTGGCTCAAGGGCTTCCTAAGGTGTGGTAACAAATGACCACAATCCTGGTGGCTGGGAAGATCATGCCTCTGTTCTCTTCCATTTCTGGACACCTGATGTCTGAAATGCAATTTTTGGAATTAAAATCAAGGCATTTGTAGGGCTGACTCTTCTGGAGGATTGAGGAGGTGGTCGGGTTCTCTGCCCTTTAAGGTTTCTAGAAGCCACCTGTTTTCCTTGGCACGTGGCCTCTTCTGGCCCCAAGTGCATGTTTCCACTGTCACATCTACCAGGGACACTGACCTCCTGCTCCCATGTACATGTGCCCCTGTAATATAATCAGGCCCACCCAGGTAGTCCAGGACATCAAAATCTTGCATGAAAACACATCGCCACTTTTTTTTGTAATTATTTTATTTTAATAATCTTTACATAGTTGATTAGGGCACAAAGGGTCAAGGGCTACAGGAAAGTAGGTAAGACCATTGTTTCCACATTATTATTTTTTTCTGTATCTGGGGCAAGAGGGGAGATAAAGGGAGAAGTCCCACCTAGCCTCCCACCCATCCCATGTCTCCAATGTGGGGCACGGTCCGAGGGTCCTGTTCAAGAGGTTTTGATAATTCTACAGTTCTGAATTTCTGCCCATCTCGCCATTCCAAGCACGATGAAATCACTGCAGAATCCACTGGTTGACATAGTTCACCTTAGCATCTCGGTTTGCCCAGATTTTCACTGCACATCACCACTTGATGGACACTATGAGATCCCTTGGATTCACTGTGCTGGGGATTTTAAGGGATGCACAGGGGAGTGGTTTCTGGAGGGGCCTTGGCATTAGGGAGCCCTTTGCATGGTGATGCTCAGAGGCAGATTAGGGTGCACTATTTGGGTAACTTCACATTGCCTGGATGTGGCCTTGAACTGTTGCTATACCGTTTAGGAACCTTAAGTTTTTGTGGACCATAAACATTTTTGATAGTCTTAGGGAAGAAGGTGATTCCTGGAGCTCTTCTAATACTTGTATGTGTACCAGTTTAAATATGGAAATAAAACTCATAAGATTTCAAAGGAAGTCACTTGCACTCAAATATAATTACTAACCTGTGACGATTCTGAAGCATTTCTTTATTATTAATAAAATAATAACAAGCAGTGGTAGGCAATAAATCTACTTCAATTAGTATTAGCTGTGTTTTAGATTATCTATAAGTATAGTGTGACATGAAAATATTAGTAATTTCTATTGTGACAGTCACAGGTATGACTAGAACAATTTTTTAAATGTATTTTGAAGATTCACATTTGAGCATCACAGTGGCAGAGAAGAAGGCTAAAGAATAGTGACATGTCTCTACTTGAATGGCTACCACATGGAACCCTCCAGAAAGTGTCAGAAAAGGGAACAGGTTCTGTGATACTAGGCCATGAAGTCGACAAATACATGAGTGAATTAGGTCTGGAGGCAGAATCTGCAGGGGGAATATATGGGCTCACCTATGTGGAACAGTAATCTCCATTGCCACGCACAGGAACTGTGGCTGGGATCAGGCCTGGCTGGGGAGCTGTGGGGACACCCTGGATGGGCTGGAATTCCCATTGGTGAATGCGAGTGTTAGAATCAGTACATTGTCCCGGGCTGAACATGACTGCAATCTCCCTTGGCACAAATGTGGCCTGAGTCTGCGCTAGGCCTGAGTCTAGGCTAGGCTAGACTCCAGCACCCACTGGTACTAGTGAGAGTCAGGGTGGGTGTAGAACAGGCTAAGATAGGTCTTGGCTCTAGCTGAACCATGTGAGGGCTGTCTGCAACACCCAACAATAAGAACCAGAAAGGGTATAGGCCGATTGGGCAAGGACAGTTCCTGCCAGGACAACAGGTGGACAAAGCCTACCTGGGCCAGGGACCCACCAGTATGTGCAAGATCTGCCACTGGGAGGAGACCAGATAGAGGAGTTTGGTCAACTCCTTTGTCAGGTTGCAGTCCCTGCAGGTAAGTGCAAGAACCAAGGCAAGGAGTAGCCCAACCCAGACCAGGTTACAGTACCTGCTGTCATACGTATGGGTCAGGTCAGGTGGTGGGCCAGGCTGCGCCAGTTCATAACATCCACTGGCAAATCCGAAAACCACTAGTGTTTTCCCCAAATATCGACAAAAGCTTGAGCCAGGCCAAAATCAGAAGCTGATAACCCCATCCTGATGTCTCCCCGGCGTGTTATTAAGGAGCTGGGTTGTAAGTGGAGGAGTTTGCACTCAAACCATCAAGCTGAAATGTAGTGTGAGCATCCGAAGTGGTGGCGTATTTCTCTGTATTAAAATGCCTGCTCCTGTCTATTGCCATTGTGGTTTGTGGCTGCCTGTTTATGCTTGAAAGAGCTGTTCAGTTATAGTTACAGAATAATGAAAGTCAAGATGTTACTTTCCTGTCCCCTAACAGTCAAAGTGTCTCCCAGCTGATTCATCCAGCAAGTATTTGTGCAGAACCTTCTGCGCGTGGAGCATCACTCCAATACCAGCAGTGGATCTGTTCCCCTTGAGCTCCATTCTCTCTGTGAGTCGGATAATAAGCAAGTAAACTAATCCCTGCTGTGTGCACAGCTATGTTCTGGAAAGTCACCATGAACACTAATACTGAACCGTTATCCAAAGAGAACTACAGGGTCATTTTCCTGTCAACATTCTTGAAAGGCAGACAAGATATAATCTTGTTTTATGTGTGTTACTCTTTAAAGACACCTTATCCAATATACACATAGTTGAATCATTAGCACTGACCTCATGGCCAACAGCACTGCCACTCAGACCTGAGCAAAGCATGTCTAACACACATATACACTCCATAAGTCACATCACAGTCCTTGTTAGCAATACCAGACAGCACTCCAGCACCATGCCTGGGGGACATCTTAAACAGTGAAATCAATAACAAAAAGCACAAAAATGAGAAAAATGTGGCACTAAGCAGACCATGAAAAGGACACGTGTTCACGGTGCTACAGCTGGAGCAAGAAGACAAAGGGTACCTTTGTTGGACTTCAGCCGGGAACATGCCCATCAGGTGAGGCAGATTTTTCATCATCCTGCAGGTGTGAACAGAATGACCTCGAAAGCACTGCAAGTATTGATTTTTGTGGCCACAGATACATTTTAGCGGTTAGATGAATTTGCAGATACAAATCCATTCACGATGAGGGTTGATTGGATATTCGCAGTAGCATGGTGCAAAGAAAGACTGCAGGCACTGGTGGCTGCAGAACACATTGGTCGTACTGACAATGTGTTCTTATATATGCATGTCCTGCCTGGAAGACCGAACAGACCCACTCGTCAGAGAGGGAGGCCTGCCTCACTCTATCCTTTCCTGGAGCCAGAGTTGGTGGTGGGGCAGGCAGGGGAGGGGGGTCATCGTATCTGGTGACCATGACCTGGAGCTTCCAATAGTCACCAGCCTACATAGGGGCTGGAAGCAGCACTTGCCATAATGAACAAACCAGGAACACAGTGGGATGGGCCTAGTGGCCCATAGGTTAAAGAAAGTTGCCCTCAGGAAGAGGGAGGAGGCGCCCCCATGTCAGGGTTATGAGATTCCCAGCTCCCCACCTCTCCCACCCCATTAAACTGTGAACTTGAAAGCAAAAATTATTGCTTCTTCTCCTTGGTATCCCTAACACCCAGTCCCAGGCCTGCCATGCAGGGGACCTTCAATTTCTATTTGAAGAGGGGAGGAGAGAAGGGAGGGAAATGAAGGAAAAGAGATGACTTTGAAAAATAACAAAGAGCTCCAAATGTTAGGCTTCTAGAACTTTCAGGGCCATTAGAGATTTTACATTACAACAGTTGTTTACTGATTTTAGAATTATACAGCCTCCAATTAATCAACCAGTTAATATGCCTAATGAACAAAGATGGAATATTTGTCCTTTCAGCAGCCAGGCACTGAGTTTATCACTGGGAGTACTAAAAGGCATGAATGGTGTCTGCTCATTTGTAGATCAATGTGACTAACAATACAATGTGTAAGCATCAAAAGCGCATTATTCAGGAGCTCAGAGGTGAAAGTGGTCCATCTGCCGAGGGCTGGAGCGGGTGTTGCTTCCAGTGCCCATGTGGGGTGGGCAGAGGGAGAGAGGGGAGGAAAAGGTCAAAGCAGGAAAGTGCCTAGAGAATGGTGCGTGTGTGTGTGTGTGTGTGTGTGTGTGTGTGAGAAAATACTAGGAGTGGGTCTGGAGGGGTCAGCAGGCAAGTGTGCAGATTACAACTGTCCTTTAGAATGATGACAGTGCCAGGAGAGGCAATAAGGAGTGGGAGGGAAGAGAGCTGTAGGGAGGGCCCGGGGTCATGGCCTAGCAGCTAAAGTCCTCGCCTTGAACACCCCGGGATCCCATATGGGCGCCGGCTCTAATCCCGGCAGCTCCACTTCCCATCCAGCTCCCTGCTTGTGGCCTGGGAAATGCAGTCGAGGACGACCCAAGGCTTTGGGATCCTGCACCTGCTTGGGAGACCCGGAGGAGGTTCCTGGTTCCCGGCTTCGGATCAGTGCAGCATCGGCCGTTGCAGTCACTTGGGGAGTGAATCATTGGACGGAAGATCTTCCTCTCTGTCTCTCCTCTCTGTATATCTGACTTTGTAATATAAATAAATAAATCTTTAAAAAAAATAATAATAATAAAAGAGAGCTGTAGGGAAAGGAAGCAATTTCGACAAGCCAGGCAAGAGATGGTGAGTGCCTAGCCAAGAGCAGAGACATGGAGAAGAGAGGAATGACCTCAACAGAGTTTTATGATATAAAACTGCCAGGTGTGCGGTGGCTCAATTGGTTAACTCTCCCCCTTCAAGCACCAGAATCCCATGTGGGCACCAGTTCGTGTCCCAGCTGTTCCACTTCCCAACCAGCTCTCCTGCATATGTGACCCAGCTCTTGGCTCCTGGCTTTGGATGGGCTCAGCTCCAGCCATTTGGGGAGTGAGCCAGCAGATAGAAGATCTTTCTATTTCTGCTTCTCTATAATTATGAATTTCCAGAAAATATAAATAAATCTTTTTAATAAAACTGCCAGGCATATGAAGCCCATTCCCCGTTTCACATACACACAGACTGTTGGATGGGGGCTGCAGATGGGGCTGGTGGCAGGGGAAGAACATTGCATGTTTAAGTGCTGAAGTTTCCAATTTAAGTGATGAAATAGATACAGGTGCCACTTGTTCAGAGAGGACGTTCAGGACACACAAGTTAAGGGCAGAAAAATACAAAATCAGTTTTGGACCTTAGCCTAGGACAACTGGGTCAGATGCTAGGAAGAGTGGTTGGGGAGTGGTCAAGACCCAGGTGGCAGAAGTCATGCGGATGGATAATCAGCTCTCAGGTTCACTGGAGAGGTCAGGGCAACCCACGGCAAGTAACCAGAGACAAGCACCTGATGCGTGGGTGACCAAATGTCCCAACACATGGCAGAAATAGTAATTGCTGCAGTCTGGAAGAAGAGGAATGTCAACAACTGGAATGGCTTTTAAAAAGTTCTTCCTGGCGAAGGTGGCTTGAAGAGGAGTAGGATGTGCTGGCTTAGCAGGAAGGAGGAAGAGAAAGGATTAGCACCGGTGTTGCTGGGGGCAGTGAGGACATTTGCCGCAGAAGTGTGTGCCTCGTGCTGCAGCCAGAGAAAGACACAAAGAACTGATATTCAAAGCCATTTTGAGGAAACGGTTCCCCATGGGTGCCTCTGGGGAGGTCAGCTGGAGTCCATAGGGTAGCTGAGGGGCAAATATCTTTCCAGACCCTTCCAAAGCTGGATGGATATTTTTACTTTGTGCACCAATGACTACTTACTTTTCCTCCTCGTCTTCCTTGTTTTTTAGAGGTTGGAATAAATAATTTGGTTTTGGCAGACACAGAGGTGAGTCTGTTAGAGAAAGGAATGGAACAGATCCCAAGCCTCAGGGTCACATTCTTGACCTGCTTTCAGGTGTGAGAACAGGACCAGCCTCTGGCCTACGGAGCAGGGCTAGGGCTGTATCTGAGTCTGTGCTTCTGGGGCATCTTGTGCGTGCACTTGGTGCCTGGAGAAGTTGAGTGAATCAGACAGCCATATGGAGAACAGATGAGGATGACTTTCAGCTTCCAGGAACACAAAAATACACCTCTGTGTTGGTCAACTTTTCATGACCACAACTAAATATCCCCAGAGCAGCCAGCTTCGTGGAGAGAAGTTGATCCCACTCATAGCTTTGGTGGCTCACATCCCAGATAGAGCAGCTCATTGGTTTGGCCTCTGTGAAGGTTTGGATGGGTAATGGTGGCGTGTTTGGGAAGGGGGAGTCACGTGGTGAGCCAGGAAGAGGAAAGAGACGGAGAGTTGGATTCTAAACTTGGTCTTCTCATGGGAACTGCCTTCTAAATGCATGCTCCCCGCTACCTAAGGATGTCCCTCTAGGCCCCACCTCCCACAACTTCCAACACCTCTCAATGTGTCACTCTGGGAACCGGGCCTCCCACATGCGTTCCTTTGGAGGACATTCAGCATCCCGACCACAGCAGCCTCCAAGGCAGATGGATGGGTCCATACTGAAGTCACATGGCAAGCCTTTTCTCATCACTTGTACAACTGAAATAATGCCAAGCCTCTACTGGCCCACCAACTTAACATTGTCATCATCATCACCATCATCACCAAATATTTGAGAACTTATTACATGACTGCAATGAGCTAAGATGCTTACCTAGTGTAACCTTCATTCACATCCCATAGAGAGATTTCCAATACCATCCCCTTTTTATAACTGTAGGAAATAAGACACAGATGCTCGTTGATCTGCTCAAGAGCACACACTGAGAAAGCAGCTACCCAAGATTGAAACTCATGCCTTCTTACTCAGGGGTTAATCTCTGTGCTGATATACTCACCTAGCAAGAGCGACACACAAAAACACAGCAGCAATCAGGTTGGGCTTGGTAGTACTGTGGCAATAGACAACACCCTCAAACCTCGGGGTATCCCACACAGGAGCTTACCCCTCACTTGTGCAGTGTGACCAGTGTGGTTGCCTGGCGAGATGGACAGTCACAGGCACAGGAGGCATCAGCTTGTCCTGCACTTCTGCAGTCTTGAGTTGAGAAAGGGCAGGGAAATTTTTCCCACTCAGTGTGCACCTGTTACTCTCTTTTCACTTGCCCAAGGGGAAGCAAAGTGGGAAAGCCAACATGGACCTGTCCTGGAGGTAGGAACCCACATATTTGGGCCCCGGCGGCATGGCCTAGTGGCGAAAGTCCTCACCTTGAACGCACCGGGATCCCATAGGGCACCGGTTCTAATCCCAGCAGCTCCACTTCCCATCCAGCTTCCTGCTTGTGGCCTGGGAAAGCAATCAAGGATGACCCAAAGCTTTGGGATCCTGCACCCGCATGGGAGACCCAGAAGAGGTTCCTGGTTCCCGGCTTCAGATTGGTACAGCACCAGCTGTTGCGCTCACTTGGGGAGTGAATCATTGGACGGAAGATCTTCCTCTCTGTCTCTGCTCCTCTCTGTATATCTGACTTTGTAATAAAATAAATAAATCTTTTAAAAAAAAGGAACCCACATATACATGAAGAGCCCTATAGACTGTAATGGATCCTTGTTAGATGCTGATTGAAGTCGAATGAGGAGTTTTGACCAGATGGTGTGAACTGTCTAGCCTAGCTCAATTGCTTGAGAGTTTGCAAACGTAAGCACCCTAGGTCCTGCTCAGAGAACTGGCCAGCAGAGAACTGCCCAGCACAGATTCTGCTCAGTAGGCAGTTCTCTGGTAGCTCTGCTGGCTGCCAACAGCCCACGAAGGGCTCTGCTTCCAGGACTCAAATCATTCCTGAAAAAATGCTTTTTTTTAAATAAACAAATGCATTTTATTTTATAAACAAATTTCATCTACTGACTGATTCCCCCAAATATCTGCCATAGCCAGGACTGGGTCAAGCTGAAGCCAGGAGCCAGGAACTCAAACCAGGTCTCCCACATGGGTGGTAGGGATGCCACTATTTGGGCCATCACCTGCTGCCTCCCACGCATTTACAGGAAGGGAGCAGACCTGACACCCGAATCCAAGCACACTGATAGGGAGCCAGGCTTCCCCAGGTGATGACTTACCTGCTGCTACGCCCAACATTCATCACTAGGAAGTTGTTTTCTGCTTTAAAGATAAGGTTAAGTGCTTTGCTCAGGGTCAACTGGGCAGACAGGTCTTCTGACACTGAATCCACTCATACAATAGGGCTATGTCCTCCCTCTGCTGGAAGCGGAGTGCAGTGGGAACCTCTCTCCAGCTCCCACCGCAGGGCCATGCAGTCCTTCACACACCTAGCATCCGTGTGCAAATGTCACCAAATGCCTTGACAGGTTGGTGATTCGATGACGCATGAGGCCCTCTGTGTGCTTGTTCACTGCAGGCTGGAACTAGGCACTTGCTGCTCATTTCTCCAAAATTTTGTTTCCCTTCTTTTAAAAATCTTTCATTTATTTGAAAGGCTGAGGGGCAGAGGAAGATCTGATCTGCTTGCTCATTCCCCAATACCAGCAGTCACTGCGGCTGGGCCAAGCCAAAGCTAGGAGCCAGGAACTACATCCGGGTCTCCTGCATGAGTGGCGTCAGTGGCAGGAACTCACCTGTTGCCTCCCGGAGTGTGCATTAGCAGGGAGCTGGAGTCCGGAGCAGAGCCAGGGCTTGAACAAAGGCACTCTGGTATGGGATGCGGGCCTCCCAAGTGGCTTCCTAACCACTGTGCTAACTGCCTGCTCTCCTTCTTTAGTAAGAGAAACGAAGAGCAAATAGAATGCAAAAATAATCCAGTCTTTAAAAATTGACTTCATGGCACCTGGCAGTACATTCCCTAGTCTCTCCTGTAACTGACTATGGTCACATGACCAAGTCCTGGTGTACAAGTTGTGAAACTTCTGGGGAAGATTTCCTTTTTTTTTAATTAAATTGTATAAATTTTACCTTTGATAATTTTTACATATGTGATCATGGTGCAAGAGGTCAAGGGCTAGAGGAAAGTTATGAGACCATTGTTTCACACTCTCTTTCTCTTTCCTGAATCTGAGGGAAGGGGGAAGATAAGCAGAGAAACCCCACCCAGCTTCCCAATCATCCCAGGGTCCCCGATGTGGGCATGCTCCAAGGGTTCTGCTCTAGTGGTTTCAGTAATTCAGCAGTTCTGTATTGCTGCCGATTTTGCCACTCCAATCACAATGAAATTTCTCCAGACTCCATCAGCTGACACAGTCCACCTTAGCATCTCCGTTTGCCCAGGTATTCACTGCCAACACTTGGCTGGGGTAGTTGATAGAGTTGTTCTGTCCTCTGTCCTCTGTTATGGTACTAGGTGTCCTCTGCAGGCTCCAGTGTACTGCCATATCCTCCATGTGCATCATGATATGCTGTCCACGGCTCCGTCTAAGCCACTGAGGAGGCCCAGCTCTGACACATGAACTCCATGGTCAGACCTGCGATTTCCTCCATGGTTGGAGTTCTGTGTCCATGGTTCATTTGGGGGGATTCCCAAAGAAACTTCATGTGAGGAGATCCCAGACCTGATTCTTGTGTGTGCTTGCCAATATAAGGTGCAGCACAGTCCGTCGCCCCAATCAGTCCATGCGCACACTGTTAGTTGCAATTGTTAGGCCAGTTGTCTCCAGTCCTGTCGTCTATGCAAACTGCTGGGTGTTGCAGTCCAGCCCTATCCTGCCCATCACACACTTGGCCCCCACACAAACCAGTGGGACTTATAGCCTAGTCAGAGCAACACGCAAGAACTCCCATCAGGCCCTGGTTCCAGTGACAACCCCCTGCCCTGGTTCCAGTGACTGCCAATATGTACACCAGACTGGCTCTTTCTGTCCCACATCCCATTCAGCTCTCATACATGTCAGTGGGCATTGAAGCCTAGTTCAACCTAACCAGCTCCACTATCCAGCCCACACATATTCCAGTGATTGCTACTCTCTGTCTAGCCGTGCCTGTCTCAGTCCTGGTTCTCATGCTCAGCAGTCAGAGTGGCAACCCAAGAGGGAGGTGCCCACTGTTTCCTTAATAGACTCACTCTTGCTCCTTGATCTTGCACTCTCCAGGTGGTACTGCAGTTTAGCTTGACCGAGTTTTCCCCTATGCCAGCATCTGCCAGCTGATGCTGCAGAAAAACCCAACCAATCCACACCCCCTCTGACTTATGCACGTACCAGTAGGTACAGTCTGCCTAGCATGACTCATCCCTGATGCAGCTTACACGCATGCCAAAAGGTGTTGTAGCCCTGCCTAACCCAATCTGTTCCCAATTTCAGCTCTCATGCTCACCACTGGGAATAGTGTCCCAGCAGGGGCGCTCCCCGCTGCAGCATCCTTCCCCCAGCCGGGTTCGCCTGCTCTCCCCCGGGTCTCACGTGTGTGCTGGTTCGGTGCTGCGACCCAGTCTGACATGGCTCAGCCTGCCCCCAGTTCCAGCTCATGTTGGTGGGGGCTACAGCCTAGCCAGCCCAGCTAGCCCCCAGTCCTGGCCCTAATGTTAACTGGCTGGTATTGCAACCTGGTCTGGCATGACCCACATGCCATTCTGGCCCTCAGATTTGCCAGCGGGTGATATGAACTGGCACAACCTGGTTTGCTTAGTTAAGCTCTTGGGTACCGTAACCTGGCCTGGTCTGGGCTGCTCCCTTTCTTGGTTCTTGCACCCACCTGCATAGACTGTCCTGACAGAGAAGTTACCAAGCTCCTCCATCAGAACCTCTTCCAGTGCCAGATCTCATGCACACTGGTGGGCCTACTTGTGCACACAAGTAGGCCAGCCCTACTTACTCCACCTCCTGTCCTAGCGGGAACAGTGGCCTTACTTGACCAACCCTTACCCATTCTGGTTCCTATTGTTGGTTGCTACAGCCCAGTCAAGCTACAGCCCAGACACAACTCACACATGGCTCAGCAGGAGTAGAAATCTAACCCAGCCCATCATATACTACCCTGGTTTTCATGAGTCTAGCGCAGACCCAGTCCACACTCATGCCAAGGAGACTACAGCCATGTCCAGACCACACTACATCCCTCACTCAGGCCCCCATGCTCACCAGTGGGACCCATGAACAAGCCAGGGTGTCTTCTGGGCTTCCCAACCAGGCCTAATCCCAGTCATAGATCTTATGTGTGCCAGTGGTTGCTATGGCCCAGCTTGGCATAGTCCCTCCCATGTCTTATCCTTTGCCTATAGATGCTGCAGCCTGGCAAGGCCCAGCTGGTACCCAGTCCCAGCTTTCACTGGTGGGTGCTGCAACCTGGTCCTGCTCAGTCTGATCTCATCCCTGGCTCAAACCAGCAGGTGTGACAGCCTAGCCCAGCATATCCTGCACTCCATCCTGATTTTTTCACTTGCCAGTGGCAATGGTTTGCTCTGCCCTGCCCAGACTGCCCCCTTCCAAAACCAACTCACACACTTGCCAACAGATGGAGCTACCCTGCACAGCCTGCCCAACACCCAGGGCTGGGCCACGTGCTCATCAGCAGGAACTATGACCCACTAGGGGAGTTTCCCAGGTTCCCCCACTCGGTCCACTCCCAGACCCAGATTTCACCCATGTCAGTGGGTGCTTGGTCCTTAACCAGCATGATCTGCCCCATCCAACCCGACCTTTGTATGAGCTTGTGTGGTCTGGCTTGCCACACATCCTGTTTTTTTTTTTTTTCTAAGATTTACCTATTTTTATTGGAAAGGCAGATATACAGAGGAGGAGAGACATAGAGAAAGATCTTCCATCTGATGGTTCACTCCCCAACTGACCACAACAGCTGCAGCTGAGCTAATCTGAAGCCAGGTGCCAGGAGCTCTTCCACGCAGGGTCCCACACAGGGTACCACGCAGGTGCAGGGTCCCAAGGGCTTGGGTCGTCCTTGACTGTTTTCCCAGGCCACAAGCAGGGAGCTGGATGGGAAGCAAGGCCTCCAGGATTAGAACCAGCGACCAAATGGGATCCTGGCACGTGCAAGGCGAGGACTTTATTTTTTTTTTAAAGATTTATTCATTTTATTACAGCCAGATATACACAGAGGAGGAGAGACAGAGAGGAAGATCTTCCATCCGATGTTTCACTCCCCAAGTGAGCCACAATGGGCCGGTGCGCGCCGATCCGAAGCCGGAAACCTGGAACCTCTTCCGGGTCTCCCACGCGGGTGCAGGGTCCCAAGGCATTGGGCCGTCCTCAACTGCTTTCCCAGGCCACAAGCAGGGAGCTGGATGGGAAGTGGAGCTGCCGGGATTAGAACCGGCGCCCATATGGGATCCTGGGTCTTTCAAGGCGAGGACTTTAGCCGCTAGGCCACAGCACCGGGCCCAGGCGACGACTTTAACCACTACATTATCACGCCGGGTCCCACACCCTGTTTTAGGGTGCTCATGCGAGTGTTGCAGCCTGGACCTGCCCTGCTTGTTCTCAGCCCTGGTACCAATGAGCATTGGGGAGTTCCATGGTCACTCCTAGCTCAAACCATCACTATTCCAACTCTCAAGCTAACCAGCAGGACTTGTAGTTCCATAGAGTTGGACCCATATATCCCCCACAGAATCCTCCCCCACACCTGGTTCTCTTGCATGCTTGTTGGTGTCATGGCCCACTAATGTGACCTATCCCCCTCACTGTCAGGTGCTGGGATCTAGCCCTGCCAGACAGGCCCCCAGGCATAGCTTGCATGTGGTAGTCAGCCATGTTCCTTGCTAACAAACCAAACCCAGGACTCCCATATGGGCTGGTGCATCAGTCTGACCCAAAAAGATCTTTAGTCTCTTCCCTCCAAACCACCAGGTCTCAGTCTCCTCGCTTACCTGCAAATACAATGGCCCTATTGTTGGTGTCCCTCAGAATTCATTCCTCACCTACACACACAGTGACCTTATCCATGGATGTTCCTAGGCAGTAATTCCATACCCCTAAGACTCCAGAGCTCATTGTCAGGTGACCAGCAGGTGAAGCCCCGTGCTGATTAGCACTCTGGCAGCCCATTATCCAGGACCCTCCCTCTGCCTAGCAGCAGTGGGTGGGGAGCTATGATCCCCAGCAGGAAGTCAGGCCTGGCATGGGTTCCCCCAGTCTCAGCCACATAGCTGGGAGTTCGAGGCACCCATGCTGCTCCTCAGACTTACCTGGATTCCTGGGGAAGATTTCTAAAGGACAAGGGATGCACCCTTTCCTCATCACCTTCCCACCTCCACCTTATTTCCTACTGGCTAAAAATGAGTTCTGTTGCCTCAGGTATTTTATTATAGTCATGAAAAACTGACTTAACCCACCAGCTGATACCTAGCATGCAGGAAGCTGTCTGGAGAGGCAGAGCTTCTGTGGCTACTCATGGGATACTTTCCCCGGTGTCCCTAAGTTTGTATTTCCAAGGCCATCAATGCCAGGTCCCAGGCAGAAGAACAACTCTTCCCATGCATTCCGAAGCTTCAATGGCAGGACTGTTCCCTACCCAGCAACAGGCAGTAAGGACAGGCCAGGGCCTGGAGACCAGGAAGCATAGCAGCAGGTGCCAAGATGGCACAGTCCAAACACACCCAAGAAGCATCTTTCCTCATCAGAGGAAGAACTGAGCAAAGACCACTCCAAATGCACACAGTGATTTACAACAACAAGCAACCAGTTCAATGTAGGGATAAACAACATCTTTATCATTTTCCTCTAAGGTCCAGGGCTGGCCACCTGGCTTGTATTTTTGGCATTGTGCAGGTGAAAGGGTCAACCCAGGTATTTTGTCCAAGAAGAGGACCGGTCTGCTCCAAAGATGAAGTCAAACTTCCATCTCCCAGAGGACTGAAAAACTACACATAACCTCAAAGGGGAAGATTTTCCAACCCCTACTTGTTGAAATTTCTAAAGGGTGGACGCATGTCACAAGCCTTACTTTTCTATTTGGAAGGGAAAAGAATTGTCCCATGGTAAAGGGGAAGTGCTCCAGGAGAGGTGTGAGGAAGGCAGCTCTCGGCTTCCTCATCTTTAAAGTTACTGACTGCACCAACCAAGTGTGAGGACTGGAGCAAAGAGCGCTTGGGTGATACCTTGGCCGGGGCCTGCTCTGAGTGCCAGTTATTGGGCTGCTGGGAGCCCTGAGAGTCCTCAGGCCTGCAGCAGCCTTCCTGTTCACTGTCATTCACACTCAGGAAAGCAGAGATGTGAAACCAGGGAACTGAGACCCCTTCACTTGGCTTTGTCAGGAATTTAATTCTGTGACCTTGGCCATATCCTTCAGGGCCCAAGAAGCTAAGCAAAGCCATGACGGTCTCTGCACGAAATGGATCGTGTGCAACGCTCTGTACCTGCAGCTTCCTCAGCGAAACCATCTGTTGCCCCTCATCTCCAGGTGATCGGCCGTGGAAGCGGGGAGGCCGAGATGAGTTGGGAAGACATGGCAGTTTTTCATTTTGGCTTAGTCTAATCCCACTTTCCTGCAGGCAAATATAGAGCAAGGATTTCCTGGTAGGATCTGATTCCGGACACCTGGCTTGGATGAAGGATATTGTGTAAATAAAAGAGCAACAGCCACTCCAGTTAGCCAGAGCACTAGACCCCTGTGGGCTGGGTGGAGGTAGGGAAGAGGTGGCGATGGTTTATCAACACACATTAAGGCCCCCAGCTGGTTAGGAATTTCACATGGACTATGTCTGGGTTTTTTTGTTATTGTTCCTTTTTTCAAATGTTTATTTCACATTACTATGGGAGACAGCTTGGCAAAGTGGTGAAGTCCGAGCCACAAAATTGGCTGCTTTGGAACCCAGAGTGCATAGTCCTTCTGTAGTCTCATGGGATGTGGGCAAATGACTGGACATGAGATGCCTGCTTCTTTCTCTGCAGAATCACGCCTTCCAACACGATGCCGCTGACACATGGGAGAGGTGGACGCAAAGCCTTTAGAGTTACTCTGTGTTCACAGTAAGCCCTCAGAGGGCATTGTTACGTGCTGAGCTCAGGGCCATTCCAGGTTTCCAATGATGTAGTCCAAAGCCAGGAGCTAGCAGCTTCTTCCAGAACTCCCATGTGGGCATAGGGGTTTCTCAGGCCAACAGCAGGGAGCTGGATTGGAAGTAGGGTGGCCAGGACTCAAATCCATGAAGGAGGTTGGCACTGAAGACTGAAATTGAAGCCGCTGGGTCACAGTGCCAGCTCCTAGGTCTTCAGTGACTGAATCTGCAGCTCCAGTCACAGGCCAACACCCTAAGCTGGCCTCAGGTGGCACATCTGCTACCTGTGGTTGGGGAACTGATCTTATTCAGGAAAGTAAATAAAGAGATAATGAAGTCAAGTCAATTCATGGCTAAGGCTTTCACCTCGTGTTAGAATTCACCATAAAAATTGTCTATATACTTATTTTAGAATGCCTGCTAAAAGCTGTTTAAGAAACTTGACATATTAGGGTGCATTTGACACAGTGCTTGAACTACTTAGGATGTCCACATATCATATTACTTGGCATGGTGAGTCCTATGCTTCCAAACCAACATCCTGGGAGCACCAAATGTGCTCAAGTGCAGTTGATCCCTGACACTCATGTGGGAGATCCACATGGAGGCTGAGGCTCCTGGCTTTAGCTTGGCCCAACCAAGCCCCGGCTGTCCAGGGCATCTTGGGCGTGAACCTGCAGATGGAAGATCTCTGTGTGTTTTTCAAATAAAGTAAAATAAATCAACAAAAATTTTATCTGACATATTCATAGGATGATTTTAAATGCTCATCTATGTTAAGATTTATTACTTTGCTTGTTCATTTATGTAAAAGTCAAAGTCATCTAGGGCTGGGTTGATCTGAAGCATGGAATGAGGAGACAAAAGTTTCTTCTGGGTCTCCCACATGGGTGTACGGGCCCTAGTACTTAGGCCATCCTCTACTGCTTTCCCAAGCATGTTATCTGGGAGCCGGATTAGAAGTGGGGCACTGTAGGAAGTGACTTAACGCACTATGCCACAACACCAACACAATAAATGTTTAATTATTATTACATGTATCATTTTAGGGGCCAGCATTGTGGCACATGAGTTACCTGCTGCCTGTAACAACGACATCCCAGATAAACATTGGTCCAAATCCCAGCTGCTTGTGAAGGCACCTGGGGAAGCAGTGTTAGATGGACCGAGTACCTGTGCAAGCCTAGAACCTCTTCTTCCTAACATTGGGGGTATTTCCAAGTTTGACATATGGAAACAGACTTTCCCTTTACATGCTACTTAGATATTAGACTCACCGTTAACAGCTCAAGGACATGCAGATTGTATCCTCTAGAAGCACCACTTCAGAATAGTAAGGGCACTTGACACGGCTCGTGTTAGGTCTGCTGGCACTGTGAGACGCTGCTCTCCACCCTCAACCTCTTGTCTGAAAATCCCCTTCACTGCCTTGCAGCGTGGCTCAGCCCTTTTCTCCCGCAGCCCTCTCAGCACTGACCGGTTCCACGCCCTCACCCTTCTACCGCTGAGCCCAGAGGCAGGTTAAGTGTGCACCTCTTCCTCCTTGGGACTTCCAGATCTTTACTATTCCTTGCTCATCTGGAAATTCCCCTCTCTGAAGCTCCTAGCCTCAGACGCTGGTGCTCATTTCCTGTAGCAGCTGATCTTCAAACCCCGGGGTCAGGGTCAGTGTGAGGGTCCTGGGCTTTACTCTTTGAAGATTTCAGCCTGTGATTATTGTAACTCTCTCCAGCACTTGCAGTCTCAATCCTCGGTGATTTCACCATCTGCGGGGACAGCGGCAACATTCAACTAGATCACAGTATCTAATCAGAGGCCAAGCTGACCTTTTGGGAGGTTTTCTACTAAACTGGGTATTACCCTTTAGTTGCTGGACTTGATCCTGCGGGAGGGCCTGTGCCTGCAGAATATGGGTCAGGGTGGTCTAGGCAATGGAGAGCACAGAGGAGCCTGACCACGGCCATGAGGCTAGGAAAGAACTTCAACCTTTCAACAATGGAAACGGACAGGCTGATCCTACCAGGCAACATCAGCCCCAGAGGAGATGATTCTCTCAAGTTCCTGTGACTTTGTCCTTCACTCAGTACCCACTCCTCCTGCCATTTGCCAGATCCATGCCAGAAGCTGCACCCCCTCCTCCCTCCTCACCCTGTCTCCCCCTCTTGGACTACCTGGTGTTCTTCCCCATAGAGTACCGGCTCCCACAATTCTGCCTTGGCCTCAGAGTCTACCATTCATTGTTCCTGCCATACTTCACTAAGTCCCACCTGCTTCAGCCCCACCCCCCCAGCCTTTCACACTGATTGGAATCCGTAATGCAACACCAGAATCACTCCTTGTGTACACAGACCCGTCTCCTACCTACTCTTTCCTTTTTCTGCCAGGCTGGCAAAAACCAGTCGATGTGAAGTACGTCTTCACCTGCTCCAGGTTTACACTTCAGCACACGGACACGGCCACAGAAAATCAAAAGGCCATAATCCTAGTACATTTGTATGAGCTGGTCATATTTGCACTCTGATAAATAACTAGAGTTATCTCACTTCGCTTCCCCCCTCTGCTTTTCTTAATCAAATTCAGTGATCCTTGAATTGAATTCAGGGCCAGTGTAATAGCTCAACTAAGCTAATCCCCCACTTCCAAGCACAGCATCCCATCTAGGTGCCAGTTCTTGCCCCAGCTACTGCACTTCCCATCCAGCTCCCTGCTTGTGGCCTGAGAAAGCAGAAGAAGATGGCCCAAAGCCTCAGGATCCTGCACCCATGTGGGAGACCCAGAAGAAGCTCCTGGCTCCTGGCTTTGTATTGGCTCAGCTCTGGCCATCGTGGCCACTTGGGGAGTGAACCAGTGGGATGAGGGATCTTTTTCTCTGTCTCTCCTTATACTGTACGTTCTCCACCTGTTAATACTAAGACAATGGACCATGTTTCAATGCATGCATCTGGAGGGCAATGTGCGGGACACAAACATTCAGGTCTTGGCAATCTCCAAGGACATGAAATAGAACAGATCACAGTCAGAGGAGGGCAAGTGCGCATTTATAAGTCTGTGATATTGGGAGCAGGTACTGATAGGGGAAGTTTGACCAACTCAAAATATCAGGCCACCAGTGGTAGGTACAGCAGCTAACACACTGTGAGAGCCTAGCTACCCCACCCCCGACCCCAGAAGAGGCTGAAAGAGGTAGCAACCACTGCCAGAACCAGAGCTTGTAGGACACCAGTTTAAAGGAAAATTTGTGCCGGTACAGCAGGCTAAGCTGACAGTTGTGACACTGCCATACAGTATCAGAGTGCCGGTTAGAAGGATTGGTAGGATCTGTGTCCAGAACAAGAACCGGGACCCAGAGGGAATGCTGGCACTGCAGGTGGCAGCTTTTACCCGCTATGCCATCATGCTGGCCTCCCCTCAGTATTTCTTCAAGAGAAGATCGCACGGAAGTAAACTGTCTCAGTCTCTGTTTATGTGGAGATGTCTATTTCATCCTTCACTTTTAGACACCAGTTTTTTAGATACAGAATTTTAAAGCCAATTTTGCTGGAGATTAAATTAATATGTCATTCCACTGTTTCGCAGTCTCAGATTCAAAGATACAAATAAAGTAAAGGTAAAGCAATGGAAACATATACTAGCTGCAAATGGGCATGATCAATAGCTATGTTAATATTAGAGACAATAAACTTAACAGATCTAAGAAGAGATAAAAATACATTTCCTAATAATAAAAGAAACATCAGGATGATATTAACCACAGAATCCCAAAGTACATGAAGCATAAACTGAAATAACTGAAAAAATACATAAATAATTCAAAATTTATACCTGGAGACTACAGTACTCCTTTCTCAGCGAATGCTAGCTCAACTATACAGAAAGCCAATAGGAACACGGAAGACCTAAATAATGATACCAATGAACTTGAGTGGACACACATTAAAGACTCCATGTAACAGCAGTAGAGTAAGTATTTGAAAAGCACACACAGGGCATATTCTTTTCTTAAAAACAAGATTTATTTACTTACCTGAAAGCCAGAGTTACAGAGACAGAAGGAGAGAGATAGAGATAGAGAGAGAGAGAGAGAGAGAGAGAGAGAGAGAGATCTGTCATCAGCTGGTTTGCTTCCTGTATTGTAACAGCCAGGGCTAGGCCAGCTGAAGCTAGGGACCAGGTGCTTCACGCAGATCTCTCACTTAGGTGCAGGGCCACAAACACTTGGATCGTCCTCCCATACTTTACTTCGGCTGTTAGCAGGGCGTTATATGGGACAGGCACAAACTGACACCCATATGAGATGTTGGCATTCTAACTGCTGACTTTATCTGCTATGCCACAATTCTGGCTGCTCTCCTAGCACTGCAAGACTCTAAACTTAAAGGTATCACACAGGGCGTATTCTACGTTAGATAGTATTCCACATCATTAAACAAGTCTACATAAATGTAAAAGATCTAACTCATACAAATTGTTTTTTAACCATTATAAATTATAAATTAAATATGCTAACAATCAACAACAAAAAGAAATCTTGTAAATTGCTAAATATTAAAGAATTACACAAGAAATTCCAAAATAATGTTGGGTCAGAGAAGAAGTCCAAGGGCAGCAGTGTTCTTTCTTTTTTTTTTTTTTTTTTTTATTCATTGATTACATTGTATTATGTGATACAGTTTCGTTGGAACTGGGAATCACCCCACCCTTCCCCCCCCCGCACTCCCCCCATGTGGAATATTCCACCTTGTTGCATATCCACTGATCAAGTACTGTTGAAATTCCCTCTTTGCAAGCATAAACTAAACATAGAGTCCAACATCTTATAGTCCAGTCTTGTTCCTCAGCTTCTTGGGGAGATATGTATATTATGTTATATGTTGTGTATAAACTAAAACGGAATTGACAATGAGGTGATCACAGAAAATGGTTAAGAAATCGCAATTGTTTTTAACATAGTGGTTACTCAATACTATAACTATTAATTACACAATGAAGTTAATTGTTGCTGAGGGTATGTTGGAGCCTTTAATTGATCGGGTTAGTAGTGTTCTTTCAACTCTCACCACACATGGAAGTACACTAAGCCAATCACGAGGGCTGAGTTCCTTATCCTCCACCCAGCTTACTCACTTTCCCTACCAAGCCTTCACCATTAAATATTGTCACTTTAAAAACTTTTGTTTATTTATTTTTATCGGAAAGGCAGATTTACAGAGATAGAGAGAAATATCTTCTGTCTCTTGGCTCACTCCCCAAGTGGCTACAACAACTGGGACTGAACCAATCCAAAGCCAGGCACTTGCCCTGAGTCTCCATGTGGGTACAAGGTCCCAAGGCTTTGGGCCATCCTCCACTACTTTCCCAGGCCACAAGTAGGGAGCTGGATGGGAAGTGGAGCAGCTGGGACATGAACCAGCACCCATATGGGATCGTAGCATTTGCAAGGTGAGGATTTAGCCACTGAGCCTTCACACCTGGCCCTGACTACTGTCACCTTCCCTGAATACTATCACGTTGGGATTAAGTTCCAACATTTGAAATCCTGCATGACCTCTGCATGCTAAATATATTTTTTTGTAAATTTCTACATTCTAGTCATTCCAAAGACATGACAGTTCATTTTTAAACTATGAGATATTCACTGTATTTAAAAATAATTGGTATAATTAATTGCATACTTCATTGTCATTTGTATCATATACTGTTGTGCAGTCTGGTATGTGCTATGCCTAGATGCATTATAATTCCATTCTGTTTCGTTAATATATTTGCATATATCTAAACCCTACACTGTCTTAATCAATTGGACTTTGTGTGTGCCTAACTGCCAGTAGCAGAGGTCAGGGTGTTGTTTAAATATTTATTACAGTTACTGAGTAGTTCTCTGCTCTGTTTTGGTTTGGCCTTGATTTTTTTTCCAAAAGAATTTAAGACATTTTTGTTGTTAAAAGGAACAAATATTCTTGAGAGAATGGCTGACTCCAGGATTAGAATAGAAAGTCCAGTTTGAACCTAGAAGAACCTTACAAGACTAGATAGAAAGGTAATGATTTGAAACATGGACCTATATGAATAGAACCTGGGAGTCAGCGTAATCTGAAAGAACATGCTTTTGCAAATACTGAGTTTAAGGCATTGACATTGTGGCATATAAAGAAAAGCAACGCCTACAACGCTCATATCTCATATGGATGCTGGATTGTGTCTAGTTCACTCCACTTCTGATCCAGCTCCCTGCTAATGGTCTGGGAAAGGCAGCAGATGGTGGCCCACGTGTTTTGGTCCCTATTATCTATGTGGGAGAACTGAAGGAAGATCCTGGCTCCCAGCTTCCACCTCACCCAGCTCTGCCTGTGGCAGCCATCTGCGGAGTGAACAAGTAGGTAAAAGATTTCTCTCTTGTTCATGTCTCTCCCCCTCTCTCTGTAACTCTGGCTTTCAAATAAAAAATATATATATATTTTGCAAATATGCTATCAAAAATTGCATAACCCCAATGACTTAAAATAACTTAAGTTCATATGAATATAAAAAATTCATTAGTACATAAAGAAAGCTGTTCCCTGACAATAGAATTCCAATTAACAAGTAGAACGAATGATGGATTAGGTAATCACTCTTTGGCAAGCATCATAGTAATAATTCATGCAAGCATTGCCAATAAATTTTAAAACTTATGGGTGAAAGCTTAATGAAACATAAAATATTAACATAAATTCACAGTATCTGCCCCACAAGATGCTTGCTAATTCCCAAGGGGAAGATAGTAACTGTTCAGAGGAAAAGTCTGAGCACCAGCTTATAACACTGATCAAGCTTATCATCACCAATGTGGACTGGACTGACAGGGCCCAGAGCAACAGCTCAATTGGCTAATCCTTCCCTTTAAGTGCAGGGATTCCATATGGGTGCCGGTTCACGTCCCAACTGCTCCACTTTTCTTGCAGCTCCCTGATTGTCACCTGAGAAAGCAGTGGCAGATGACCCAAGTCTCTGGGACCTTGCACCCACATGGGAGATCTGGAAGAAGCTCCTGGTTTCTGGTTTCAGATTGGCCCAGCGGCGACCATGTAGCTCCCTGGGGAGATAGTCAGTGGGATGGAAGACCTTTCTGTCTCTCCCTCTTTCTGTAAACCTGTCTTTCCAATAAAAATAAACAAATGTGAAAAAATAAAGAAAAAAAAAAAAAAGAAAGAGACTGATAGAAGTGCCTCCTGATAAGGTGCACTGCAAAAGATATCACATTACCTTCTTAGCGGTCCTGCCGAAGTGCAAAGTCGGATCTGATTCATGAAGCAACATGGGATTAACCTGAATTAAAGCACATCTCACAAAACAATAGGCCTTTACTCTGCAAAAATGCCAAGGTTCTGAAGGCCCCAGAAACATTGAATGTATTGGTCCATTTCATATTTCTACTACAAAATACTTGAGGCTGGATATCTTACAAAGAAGAGGTTAATTTCGCTCATGGTTTTGGCAGCTGGAAGTCTGAACAGCACAGCAGCGGCTTCGCCAGCACCTCCAGCCCAATGGCCTCATGGCAGGAGCCAAGATGAAGGATCCTGGACAATCATTTTTCTATCACCACATTGGATATTTTTAAGAGGGTCTCAAATGTTGCTTTATGTCTATAGACAGAAGTAATGTCTCATTGTTCATCTGACGTTTAACAACTGTCGAATATTCAGACAATGCCTTTGTTCTCAGGAATTACATGCTGCATTATTTCGAGGTAAAGGGGCATCAGGTCTGGAAGCTGTTGTCAAGTATGTAGAAGCAAACGTGGAAAATGTTAAAATTTGGGAGGATTTGGTTGGAGGGTATCCAATGATACTTTGGAAACTTTTCTCAAAGCTAGAAATAGTTTTTTAAAGCTTTTTTTTTTTTTAAACCAGTGCATGTTCAGTTTTTAAAATGTGAGCCTTAGTTACATATTTAATTGCCCTCTGGCATCTTGTTGATTTTATTCCACACATATTTTTGGCATCTGTTTTGTATTCAAGTCTAGAGGCACAGTAAACTAGAAAACAATGGCCCTACCCATGTGAAGTTTACAACTTCAAGAGCAAACAGTTGTTGAATGATAATGACATGGATGTATGTGGCTGCGCAGGGATCCGTTGCTGCAGCATGCAGGCCTGTCAGAGTCCCACTCTGGGCACATGGCGCTGCATCCCTTCCTTGTGAAAATACAGACACAATCTCACTTGTTTTCTTCCTGAATATCCTTTGTATCTCCAAATGGAGGTACAACCTCAGAATACCACGAAGAGTCCACCCGAATGATTTGTTCTTCCAGGGTGTGCTTCTGTTGGAGGGAAGGGAATCAAAGAAGAAAACTAGTAGTGGCTGTTATATTGGAAGCTGAAGAAAGCACTTTGTATCTAGAAAAGCAATCAAGTCAGCTGCAGAAGCAGGGAACACTTTCAAGCCTTTGTTCATTACTGAGATACGCATCTAGGGAACTCTGGGCCATGTTCTGGGTCGACTCTTTGAAAATCTGAACAAAAAGGAGTTTGTTACAGGGCTCACAAGGATATAGCTGAAAGCTTCATTAATTCTAATAATAATTTCCAATTAATTCATTAGTCATTTCCTGGTTTCCTGAAATCACTGATTTTCAAAGCAGTTGCCTTTTATATTGGGTGACATTATGAATGCTATGGTTTTAACTAATTCAAGGCAAGCTAATCTTTCAGTCATTTATAAAAAATGCAAAACAGAAAACTGGTCCCAGCTCCGAAAGTAAATGTTCTGGAAGTTTCCCTTGAGTTACTGATGGCCTTATCAACAGCTGGGGTCATTAATAGTTGTACCCCCACCCTGTGTTTGGGGTACATCACCATTGTACAGTGCCATCTCCCTTCTCGGACTGGCTTCCTAGGGTCTGCCCTGCCATGGCACTTCACCTCAAAATCTAGAAGCACCCGGTGCTGCCACCCCAGGAGACCCAGTCAGCTATCATGCACACTTTTTAGCTCTTACAGGCAAGTGTGTCTCCCTTTTTGGAAAACTGCACACACAAGTACTTCAACCCACAGGCTAATAAACTGAGAACTGAGACTCTATTCTGTAAAAGGGATTCCCAGAAAATCCTTCTGAAAACCGAGCTGCTCTGATAAGCAGAGGCAGATTTACTGTGAAGCCCAAAACACTTAAACTGAAAGTGCTCATATTTGCAGGGGCCCTTCCAAGGCCACAGGAAAATACTCCGCATGTTAACACAGCCATGTGGTTTTTATAAATTTTCTAGAATTCCATGATTACCTAGAATTGGTTACAGCTATGGTTTCTTTCCTTCCTGACTTCTCCATGCTGTCTCCCCTGTGGCCACAGTTTTGAGACATCTGGGATCAATTTTAGGAGCCAGGTAAAGGGAGTATACACTGACTCTAATCCCACTGAGTCTGGGTTTAGTGGGACCTCATTACATGGCTCATATTCACTTTGGTGTTTGGCTCGGTGAGTGCTAGAAAACTTGGTGTCTGGAGGCCCCTGCCAGCTGCATGCACACCTGTTCAATCATGCCAGGAAGAGGCCACAGTCTTCAGCATGTGAGCAATGGAGGAGAAACACATCAGATGTAAGAGTAGCTTTCCTGGCTGGGCGCTGTGAGACTTGGTGGGGGCAAGGCCCTTGCAGACAGGAAAACTCTCCAGGAGAGGCTCACTCTCCTCAGCACAGAAAGCCCTTCCCTGTTATGTCAGTGGTTCTAGAAGCTTCTAGAATGAGGGGGAATCTGCCCCAAGCAGGTCTCTGTGCTGCACTGGTAGAGATTACTATTAGCATTCTCAAGGTTGGAGGAGGCTCTTTCCTAAGAAATGATGAAGTATTTATACATCTTGCAGGATCTCAGTTCTTAGAATGATCTTGGTGAGAATCCATAAAAATGCATTCTTGCTTTCAAACTGTTCTAATTTCTGGAGTTATAAATATTAGTTCATATACTTTGCCACATACTGTGTTAACTATGTTTGTTATATATTATTTCATCTTTATATTAACCCAATGATGAAATCATCATAATTATCATAATGATTTATCTTAAATTTTATTTATTGAAGAGGCAGGGAGAGCAGAAAAATTATATTTGCTGGTTCACTCATCAAATATTCACAAAGGTCCCCAACTGTGACTGAAGCAGGGAACTAAAACTCAGTGCATCCCCTGCCAGCTGCAGGCAACTGCCTAGGTTGCCTTGTACCTAGGCAAGTGTTACAGTGCTGGGAGAAAAGCAGCCAATAGTTAGCTGGCATTCGGAGCCTGGTTAATGCCAATTTGTGTTAACTACACTAGTGTGCCAGCATAGTTGCTTTATTATTATTATTTTAAAGATAAGTAAGGAAAATGGAGAACTCTAAGCTGGGACATGTCACCCCAACCTTCCAGGGGAGGGTGCTGCAGATTATCCAGGAAACAGGGTCTGGGGACATGTTGGAGTGGCTGATGGCATGTTTGAGAAGGGAGGAATGACTTCTGGAGTCTTCCATGGGCCAGGTCACAGCACTTGCAGGTGGGTAAGGGAGCTGAGATGGAGTGGTTTAGAGCGGGGGGATACTGGAGGCTGTGTCTGGATCAGTACGTGACACCTGCCCACGTGGGAGACTGGGATGGGGTAAATAGCATTGCCCGCAGCTTGCTGGCACATGCAAAAACTGGGTCTTGGAAATATGCTGGCTGGGTAAGACTACAGTACCTGTCCACAAGTGTCAGAGCAGGGAGTGGCCCATGCCAGGCTAGACCACAGCCCCCACCAGAACATGAGACAACCAGATCTTGTGGCAGATTCTGTTGGGCACTTGTGGACTCAACTCTGTGGGACTATGGCCCCAGCCAGTTTACAAGAAGTTCTGGGGGTGGTGACTGGTTGAGCCAGGCTAGACTGCAGAACTCACTTGATAGGAACAAACTCACCTGATACTTGTGGAAGCTGGGGCTTGTTAGGGGCTGGGCTGCGCCAGACTGCAGCACCTGCCAGCTCATATGTAGGCTGGGACTGAGGGCAGACCATGCCAAGCAGGGCAGCTGCACCTACCGACATGTGTGGGATCCAAGGCTGGGGAGACCTGGTGGGAGAACTTGTAGAACTCCCCTACTAAGCTGGCTTGGTCAGCCACTAGATCTTGGAAAGATTTTATTAACCCTGATGCAACAAAGCTGACAATGCCTCAGAACTATCAAGAACACTCAAGTAACTCCCCTAGAACTCTCCTTCCACATCGAGGTCTCTGAGGCATTGTCAAATGACAGTCCCCCATCCCCAGGTGCGGATGAGGCTTGACAACAAGAAGCAGCCCTCCCCTCTCCCTGACTGCAGACACAGGGGGAAAAAAATGGAAACATTTGTCCCACCCACCTTACTCCATATCTAGACCCTCCACACCCTGATTAGAGACCCACAGGGATGTGTATCCCTCTCAACTATGTAAACAATATCAAAAAGAAAAAAGAAAAGAAAAAAAAGAAAAACATCTCAATTTAATCTTCCATATGGGTGACAGGCACCAAATCACCCTGTGCCATCACCTTCTCCCTGTTTACACATTAGTAGGATGCTGCAGTCAGGATCTGAGCCAGGCAACAAACCCACTTTAATCTATTATGTGTCTTAACTCCAGGACCACAGTGGATGGCTTTAGGGAGATGAGCCAGTGGAGGCTTATCAGGGTTATGTAACCTACTGAAGGCTTTGCATGTCTGAAGTGGTTGAAGCAGCCTCTTGTCTATTTCTCTTGTTAGAATTCGAGTTTGGGTGTATAGTATGTCATAGCAGGTAAAGCTGCCACCCGGGACACCCACATCGCAGGAGAGTGCTGCCTCCATTTCTAATCCACCTGCCTAGTGATGTGTGCTCTGGGAGACAGGTGGACGGCCCAAGTTCTGCATCCATGTGGGAAATCCAGAAGAAGATTCTGGATCCTGACTTTGGACTGACTCAGCTTTCGTTGTTGCGGCCACTTGGGCAGTGAGGCAGTGGATGGAAGAGTTTTTTCTCTCTCTCAGTGAACTGTTGCAGAGACTGCCTCAGTTGCGGGCAGACAACCCATGCAAGGTCCTCCTCTGCTCACATCCAATGCTGGGGACAGGGCGGAGCACCCACCGTGACTCCGAGCAGGAGATTGTTGGGAGGTCAAGTCAGCCTGGGGTACCCAGCGGGGTCAGCGGAGGCTGCCGGCCTGTCACAGTTGGACATCTCCTGTTCTTCCTTCCCCTCTCGCAGGAAGGTGCTCCAGCACACATCCACTCTATGGCACTCTGTCTCAGAATCAGCTTCCTGAAGAACCGCGTGACAAGCAGCAACAGCGAGAGCATATCAAAATGCCCGGCTTTCCCTGCAACTGCACTGCCGCAGTGAGGCGCTACTCATTGAAGTCTCTGATCAGTAATTTGAAACTCTAAGGTTGTCTTGAAAAACATTTTTAAATGCACCCATCCTTTTTTTGTAATTGTTCTGAAAAGGCATTAATTGTATTCATAGACAACTTCTCACTTACTCATCATGCAATGTCAAATACACCTATAAACTCAAGCACGGTTCTTTTGAGAGTCAAATCATATCAAATGCATCATTAAGGAGAACTTGCATACTAATAGTATAAACTCTGAGACAAAGAACATTATTTTGCATATTCTCAACAGGATTCTTAGAACATAATTTCTCAAGCCCAGCGTGATAGCATAGAGGCTGAAGTTCTCACCTTGAATGAGCCAGGATCCAATATGGCGGCTGCCGGTTCTAATCCCGGCAGCTCCACTTCCCATCCAGCTCCCTGCTTGTGGCCTAGGAAAGCAGTCGAGGATGGCCCAAAGCCTTGGAACCCTGCACAGGTGTGGGAGACCCGGAAGAGTTCCTGGCTTCTGGCTTCGGATCGGTGCAGCACCGGCCATTGCACTCACTTGGGGAGTGAATCATTGGACGGAAGATCTTCCTCTCTCTCCTCCTCTCTGTATATCTGACTCTGCAATAACAAAAATGAAATAAATCTTTAAAATAAAAAACATAATTTCTCAGCTAACGAATAGTAAATTTATTTGCTGGTTAAAGTATCAACTGTGGATCTTCCTGACAGTATAAAATAGATAACCCATCAAAAACTGACTCTAATTTTGAAGGCATTAATGACTTCAAAACAACAAAATTTAATACTGAACATTTAAAAAATGCCCCTTATAACTGCTTAACTATAAAATGAGTATTATTTATATCTGTCTTCTCAGCTATACAAACTCATCAATTTTTCTTTTGATAAAAGGTAGTAGAAATCCCAAGAGACTATTACTTGCAGGTCGCAGTTATTCACCCAGCATTTAACTGCAGCCTTGGGACCTTGCATACAGCTGAAAGGAGGAAATGGGGAAGGCAAAGATGCTGGAAATGCAAGGGCCATTCTTAACGTGCGCGCGCGCGTGTGTGTGGGTGAGTGTGTGTGTGTGTGTGTGTGTGTGTGTGTGGGTGTTTTCTGAGGCAAGCCAAGGTCTCAGCAAAGAAGCAAATCACAGAAGTTGGAGGGAACAGCAGATGCTTCGGGATCAGCGGGTGAAGGTAGCGTCAGCGTGCCCAGAAGGCAGGGCTGGCGCATGCCTCATGAACCGGCGGGTTTCTTCCTGGCATCCAAGTCCTCCTTAATATCTTCCAGCTTTTTAGCCAAGCTTGGTTATGTTACAGTTCTGAGACAGATACATTTCAACCACATTAGCAAAGTAACTCCAAGTAGAAACTGGAGCATGATGTTGCCTGGAGAGGCAAGGATGGCGACTGAGTGGCTGCAGCTCACTGGGATCAAGCTTGCCTCCTCAGGAACAAGGGGCAGAACTCCTGTCTTGAGAAATGTCTGAGTGACTGCCATTTGAAATTAACTGACTGGGACAAGCAATGTGACACAGCAGGTTAGCTCACCTGCGCCACGTATCGGAGTGCCTGGTTCAAGCTGCAGCCACTCCACATCAGATTTAGCTTCCTGCTAGTGTGCATGGGAGGCACATTAGCATGCACTCACTTGGGAGACCAGATGGAGTTCCTGGCTCTTGACTTAATGTGACCTAATCCTGAATGATGCAAGCCATTTGAAGAGTAAATTACCACATGGAAGATTTCTCTATCTTTCCAACAAGGAAAATAACTACACATTTATGTATGTGTAGGTTTGACTTATTGTTTTTTGGTCTGTGGGTACTCGTGAGCTGATTTGTCCTGGACATTCGGGATCAGCCAGGTTCATGTGACAGCATCTTAGATCTCACAGTGGGGTAGGCCCTTCCTGGTACTCTTTTTTGCAACTGTCTTCACCTCAAGGAGACAGATGCCAATGGTGGCAGGTGCTTTACTCACTAGCTCATAACTGTGGATCCCACAACTCCATTGGGACAACAATCCCTCTATGGAAATCAGTTAACTGTTGAGAGGAATTCAGGACCTTATATATACACTCACGTATTACTTTACATTGTCAAAAATTTCCATTAGCGTGAACTTGAAGTGAAAATCATCCCAAGTCCTGTTGCAGCTGCCCCGTTTTCCCTGCAACTAGGAGTGTGAGCCACAGCAGACATCTGGTAAATAACACGGCACATCTATTCGGTGTATTATCTTCATTGGTTTAATGTTAGTCAAGATGAATATGTATAAGGATTTTGTGACTTCATTCATTATTTCCATTTCTTTTCACACAAGATCTTCCTCAACCACGAATTCTACTAAAGAGTTTCCATGGGATGTAGCTATCAGACAAGGAATAATACATAACTCTTGTGGACAAATCTTTCTGTTGGCAGATATTTCATGTTTGATCTTCACATTAGAGCCAATGATATATTTTTCAAATGGTATCTTCAGGAGAGTGAGAGATATGCCTTTTCCTGAGCATTCTAATTTATAGGAGTTATAAAGTAAGGCAGATTCATAAGAAATTGAATTTGGATATATGCTATTATATGAATCTTGCAGACATTATGTTAAATGAAAAAGTTAGACGTAGAAGAATAAATATGATTATTGTATGATTCCACTTTTATGAGATTCATAGAATAGTCAAATCCAAAGAGACAGAAGAACAGTGACTACTGGAGGCTATACTATTTCAATTTGAGTTGGTAAAAAATTTTGGAGATGTATGGTGGTGAAGTTTACAAAACAATGCAGATATATCTAGCGCCACAGAACTGCATGCTTACAAGTAGACAAAATGTGGCAGGCACTTGGCCTGCAAGTTAAGAAGTCCCACCATCAGGGTCCCAGCTTCAGCTTGTCACTCCAGCTGCGAGCTAAGGAAGACTCTGGGAGCAGAGGCACTGGGACAAGCATTTGTATTCCTGTCACCCGTGTGGGAAAACTCTCAGCTCCAGCCACAGCCCAGACCCAGCTGTTGCAGGAATTTAGGGAGTAAGCTAGTAACTGGGTGGTCTCTCTCTCCCTCAAATAATAAATTTTAAAATTATAAATAGTTAGAGTGGTGCATTTCATGTTACATAGATTCTATGGCATAGATCTAGTTTGTCTCCCAAGGGCTCATCCATCAGAGGCTTGGGCCACCATGGTGATCTGAGAGGTCGGGAAACTTCAAGAGGCAGAGCCCCATTATGAGTGATTAGGTCACTAGAGTTCCCACCCTGGGAAGAGACACATGTAGTGCTCATGAGACCTTGGTTCATCCCCAAGGTAAAACAACAAATTGTATAAAGTGCACAAGACTGGCCCCTCTCTAATCTCTGGCTTCCTGCCTTGCCAAGGGATCTCTCTCTCTCTCTATCTCTCTCTATAATTTTTTTCCCTTCTCTCTCTTTTTTAAACAAGCCAGAGAAACAGACAGACATAGAGAGCTCTTCTATCTGCTGATTCATTCTTCAAATGTCCACAACATCCAGGATGGGACCAGGCCAAAGCCAGGCGTCTGGAACCCCCATGCAGGCAGCAGAACTCTGAGTCTGAACTATCACTGCTGCTTCCCAGGGTGCACACCAGCAGGAAGCAGAGAAGTCAGGACTCACACAGGCACTCAGATGTGGGATGCAGCTGTCACAAGCAAGTGTCTTCATCACCCTCAATGTGGTATCTTTTGCACTCCACCGGCCATTCCTGACACCATCCACTCTGAGGCCTCCTCTAGAGCCTTACTGGATGCCCACAGCAGCAGGCTAATGTGCTGGGTGAATTTACAAGACCAAGAAGCCCTTCCGTGGCATTTCCCAAGTTTTGACCAGGGGAAAATCCTTACTGGTAGCACATCTCGTCATGTCTATAGAATGGTGTTCTTCATAGAACACTCATCTAATGTCAAGAGCCAGGAACATAAATCCGCATACTGAGCTTATATCTTGCTTTCTGTTTTCAATGTCGTTTTCTCTTTTAACAAGATCCTTTGTCTCACAGGCCCTCTTTGTGCAAGGCGGTGTGTTTGTTTTTCAGAGCCTTACATTTCCCAACAAAGCCAGGTTCTGAAAGCACATTTTGCTGTGATAAAGACCTTGCTGAGATTAGAAAACTAAACAGAAGCACAGTGCCTGAAGCAATGCTTCTTTGCCACGGACTTAGCCCTGAGAGATTCACAATAGCTTATTTTTACAATCTACCTTGTAGATGCACCATTCCAACAAACAGCAAATATACAGAGAGGAAAAGAGACAGAGAGGAAAATCTTCCATATTCTGATTCACTCCCCAAGTGACCACAACAGCTGGTCTGCGCCAATCCGAAGCAAGGAGCCAGGAACTTCCTCCAGGTCTCCCTCGTGGGTGGCGGGTCCCAAAGCTTTGGGCCATCCTCGACTGCTTTCCCAGGCCACAGGCAGGGAGCTGGATGGGAAGCGGGACTGCCAGGATTAGAACCAGTGCCCATATGAGATCCTGGCTCATTCAAGGTGAGGACTTCAACCACTACGCTATTGCGCCGGGCCCTCGCTTATTTCAAAACAAGGGCTACAGGTGCTTATCTTCAAGGAAATGAGGGAGAAGTGAACTCGATGACTAGGGCCTTTCCAGTTCTGCCACTTTGCAAGTCCGTGACTCTGGGCGGTGGGAGGTCACCCAGCACCCCTACTAGAAGCTCCTGTAGTTAAGATAAGAGCTTGAGAAAGCTTGCTTTCATAGATTCTCTTCTATGTTGGCATGGCATTGGGGTGTGTTTGCATGCATTAGATACCCACTTCTCTCAAGCCAAAAGTACGATAAGCCCTGTACGTAACAACTCCAACCGTGTTGTGCTTACCAGAATTGTGGACATAGTCCAGCCTAACTTTTCCCCTCAAGAAGTGTCCCACACAGGGCCCTGTGGTTGGTTCTCCTCCCTCAGCCTTAGATGTAAGACATCCAGCCATAGCCACAGAAACCCAGCACTCCAGCCATTACTCCTAAGGGTGGTGACCTGTAACCAAACCTTCAGCTCCCACAGCACTAAGTCAAAACACTGCCTCTTGCCCCTCTGGAAGCCAACAGCTCCTGTGAGACTCATGAAATCACTTCCAGGAACTGGTTTGGAAGAATGAGACCTCATTTTTCAATCAGTCCTGTGAGAATTTAAAGACCAGAGGTCAGAAGTTCTTCCAAGTTTAGCTTTTTGGAAACCAGAAGATACTTCAAACAGCAATTTCTATCCCCATTTTAATTTAAGTTGTGGGGCAGGCTAATCTTCCCCCTACAAGTACTAAGATCCTATATGGATGCTAGTTAATACCCAGCTGCTCCACGTTCCATCCATCACTCTGCTTATGGCCTGGAAAAGCAATAGAAGATGGACCAAAGCTTTGGGACCCTACACCCATGCGGGAGATCCGGAAGAAGCTCTCAGCACCTGGTTTCGGATCAGCTCAGCTCTGACTGTTGCAGGCATTTAGGGAGTAAACTAGCAGATGGAAGATCTTTCTGTCTCTCCTTCTCTCTGAAAAATCTACCTTTTCAACAGTAAGAAATAAATATCTTAAAAATAAATTATACTGATCAGTGAAGAAGAAAAATTTGACACCAGAGAAAAGAAACATAGATGTAAAAGTCGTGAGGTAAAGTGAAAACCTTGAAGCCCCAAATTAAAAATGCAAATATCAGTATAAATGCATAACATATTTTCCGTTAAAAAATGGTAGGGAGAGGGGGGTACAGCACAGCTGGCAGAGCTGCTGCTTGTGATACGAGCATCCCATATCAGAGAGCCAGCTCCTCTGCTGCCAATCCAGCTCCCTGCTAATGTGCATGAGAAGCAGCAGAATGGCTCAAATATTTGAGTCCTTGCCACCGTGTCTGAGACCCAGGTGGAGTTTCTGGTTCCTGAATTTGGCCTAGCTCAGCTCTTTCTCTTGCAGCCATTGAAGGAATGAATCAGCAGGTACAGGATCAATCTTTCTCTCTACCTCTCAAAAAACTAAGTTAATGCATAATAAAAAAGAAAGGGTAGAGGTGAGTATTGTGGTGCAGTGGATTAAGCCATTGCTTGGGACACCTGATTCCACACCTGAGACCTTACAACAGGGAATTTTATCTCCACTTCTCCACTTCCAGCCCAGCTCCCTGCTAATGTACCTGGAAGGCAGCAAAGGATTATCTAACTGGGCGAACTCCTGGCTTTGGCCTGGCCCAACCCCGTCTGTTCCATTTGGCTGGGGGGATGGGAGTTTGGACAAGTAGATGGAAGATCTCTTTCTTTCTGTCTGTCTCTGTCTTTCAGATAAACAAATAAATCCTTTATTTAGAAAAAGTTTTTCCTAGTTCTGTCCAGCGAAAGATCTGGAATTAAATAATCTACTTAGTGTATTAAATACACCTAGTACTCAGTTGGCGATTTCCAAACTTTAATCCCCCTCAAGACTGCAAAGGAATCAGTGTTCCTTAGAGAAATGGTAGATTCCAAATCTGGGGCAAAAAAGCTTCCAGATGTACCTGGATTGTGGCTGTCATGTTAGAATGCAAGGAAATTATCAAAGCTCGTGTGTGTTGGATCATTAGGACTCAGCAGCTAACCTAAAAATGACTGCAAATGACCATGACAGAACAATCTAGATACTAGTAACAGTAATTGGTGCAAGGTTCTGGAACTATCAAATGTATTTAAAACCATGGATCTATTTTGATATCTTTACATTTTCACTGACTGGAAAAATGCATCGGTTATATTGGAGGGAACCACCTATTCCTTTAATATCAGTAGATAAAGGAAAAGAATCAAGTAAATGGGTTTTTTTCTTGTACAATCTGAATTTTAGCTAGAGAGTGGGTAATATGTTCACTTTCATAAAGTATTATAGCAAAATGAATGGCAAAGAAATAATACAACTTGACTCTAATCAATGTGTTTTTCCTAATGGATCTGTGTAATGGTTATCTATAAGTTAATATCACAAGAAAAAGGAAGCATCCAGACCTCAGGCACCTGCTAATGGAAGGACACACCACCTAGAAAGTGTTCTCACCAAAACAAACTCCAACTGAGGTCTGATCAAGTTTCTAGGTCTAGCTATAAACCTAGAAGACATACAGCAGTCAGAGGAAGATGAAATTCAAAAACACACACTATGGAAAACTCTCTAAGACATTGATCCAGTTTCTTCTATGTCTGAATTGCAAGAAAAGGTGTTTGTTGTCCCTCAGCGATGTACTTGGAGCACGGAGCGTGAGATTACCACGCGTGAACTCGGACTGATACTCAATAGTCACAGTTTAGGGCCCGGCGGCGTGGCCTAGTGGCTAAAGTCCTAGCCTTGAAACCCCCGGGATCCCATATGGGCTCCGGTTCTGATTCCGGAAGCTCCACTTCCCATCCAGCTCCCTGCTTGTGGCCTGGGAAAGCAGTTGAGGACGGCCCAATGCATTGGGACCCTGCACCCGTGTGGGAGACCCGGAAGAGGTTCCTGGTTCCCGGCATCGGATCGGCGCGCACCGGCCGTTGCTGCTCACTTGGGGAGTGAATCATCGGATGGAAGATCTTCCTCTCTGTCTCTTCCTCTGTGTATATCTGGCTGTGGTAAAATGAATAAATCTTTTAAAAAAAATAGTCACAGTTTATTAGTGGCATCAGATTTCATAGACCAAGGGTCATTCCAGATAAGGGAGGAGGTACTGAGCTTATCTATGGGGCTCATCAGTTGTTTCCACAGCCTTGTTTGGAACTCTTATTTTGTATATCCCACCAAGTGTTTTCACTGAAATGCTATCCATTTCAGCTATTCTTATACAAATGATATTCAATCAGTCACACAAATAGTATCCAATCAGTTGATCTCATACAAATTTTATCCTATCAATTGTAATCCTGTGCTCACTGTCCTTCTAGAATCATAATGTTCTTCTACAAAAAGGAAAAAGGAGATGGGTTGGCCTATGACTTAAAGCATTTCGAAAGTCAGATACACAGAGAGGAGGAGAGACAGAGAGGAAAATCTTCCGTCCAATGATTCACTCCCCAAGTGAGCGCAACAGCTGGAGCTGTGCCAACCCAAAGCCAGGAGCCAGGAACTTCCTCTGGGTCTCCCATGTGGGTGCAGGGTCCCAATGCATTGGGCCGTCCTCGATTGCTTTCCCAGGCCACAAGCAGGGAGCTGGATGGGAAGTGGAGCTGCTGGGATTAGAACTGGCGCCCATATGGGATCCTGGTGCGTTCAAGGTGAGGACTCAGGCCGCTAGGCCACGCCGCCAGGCCCAATTAAAGCATTCTTAAAGTATGAACTCCACAATACAAAGATTTTGTTTGGATCCTGATTCTGACTAAAAAGAGCATAACAGTTATGAAACAATCAGGAATTTTAAACACAGAGAAGCTGTATAACAACATTCAGAATTATTAATATTTTAGTAAGGGAATGGTTCTGGTTGTTAAAAGTATTTCTCATATTTTAAAGATATACATACTTGGGCTTGGCAGCGTGTCCTAGTGGCTAAGGTCCTCGCCTTGATCCCATATGGCCGCTGGTTCTAATCCCGGCGGCTCCACTTTCTCTCTCTCTCTCCTCCTCTCAGTATATCTGACTTTGTAATAAAATAAAATAAATCTTTAAAAAAAAAGTATATACATACTTATATATATGTTATATAGTGTCTGAGATTTAAAAAAAAAAAAGATTTAAATAGAATTGTCTCAGAAGTATTTATCCTGCACATTCTTAGAAGGTGGCCCAGGAAGTCGTCTTTGTCCCTCCCCTCCGTGGGTGAGGTGCACGTGGAGGTGGCAGAAGTAGGAGTGACCTGTTCTGTCATTCACATCACATTGACGTCTTCATGGGTACGTCAAGCGATGAGACATTCAAAAGCAGCCTTTCCTGACGCTGTGCAGGAGTCGCTGCCTGGTGGAGACTGCAGGGGACCCTCCGATTCCAGACACCAGACTCTGTTCTCTGTCTTCATCAGAAACTCAGACCCTCTTCACGTTTCCTGGAGAGACCACAGGGAAGCTCCTGGGCTCACGGCCAGCAGCTTTCCCCTTTTCGGGACTGGCCTCTTCCTGTTTCTCTAAAGGATTGGAGAAAAGCAGAAAAACCTGGAAAACATAATGCAACCTTGACAGAAACCAAACACAAATATTCTGTGTGGCTGTCTCATGGGTGCCGAGGCCAGCTGAGCATTTATTTTGAGATATGTGGGAGAATCTTTGTTAGGTACCCAGCCCTGCACATCTGGGAGACAACAGGATATGCTGCGCGAGGTTGTAAATAGATTCCAATCCCTTGGGCCACCCTGCCTTGAATTCCTAGTGCTCTGCCCCACAATGGAATTCCAGGGCCTGTATGTTAGACCTCAGAAGGCTTGCAAAATTCCTTCTTCACATGACCCTGGAACTCCTTATGTACACAGACAAAACAGAAACAAAATCAAAGTCATAGGACAAATGACATTTTAAGAAAAGCCTCATAATAAAACAAGCATTTTTCTGGGCAGGATGAGAAATAGCCTCAACACAGCCAGCCAGACCGTTGTACTTGCTTGCTGAGCTGCACATCTTTGTTCTGCACCTTGAGTCCCCATCATTAACTTGCTGGTGGAATAGAAATAAATTTAATTCCCACCTTTTCCATAGAAACTTGGATCTCTCCTGAGGCAGAAGGCCTAGGCTGAGAAAATTGCAATCGAAACAAACAAACAAAAAAATGCACTAACACCTGCACAAAAATGACTGTATCAGTCTTGCCAAACCTTCTCAAACCTGCCTCCGTTTAATACTGGTAGCCTCCTCTGAAGTGACTGATCTAATTTTCTCCTTTCATAGTTGAAGAAACTAACGGGTTGCAATCAGAAAGAAGCCCAGCTCTGACCTGAACACACACACTTCAACATTAAAATCACTGTGATAAATGTCTTCTATTGATGGCCTTGGAAGGACTTTTTAATTTTAGAAATGGTGGAACTTAAAGGGAAGAGGCAAAGGCAGTAAGACATTAGTAAGATATGGTATAAGTCAGAGATAGTGCTGTGGCATAACAAGCTAAGCCTCCGCCTGCAGTGTCAGCCAGTCTGTGTCTCAACTACTCCGTTTTCAATCCAGCTTCCTGTTTATGGCTTAGGAAAGCAGAGGAGGATGGCTTAAATGCTTGGGCCCGTATACCTGTGGGAGACCTAGAAGAAGCTCCTGGCTCCTGGTTTTGGATCAGCTCATCTCCAGCCATTGTGACTATTTGATAAGTGAACCAGCAGATGGAAGACCTTTCTGTCTCTGCTTTTCTCCATAAATCTATCTTTCAAGCAAGAATAAATAAATTATAGGAAGGAAGGAATAAAGAGAGGGTGGGGAAGGAAGGAAGGAAGGAAGGAAGGAAGGAAGGAAGGAAGGAAGGCAGGCACAGATTACTGCAGGTCTAGGGTACTGCCTACATTATAGGAATAGCACCGTTGAAGGTGTGCTAGGCACTATCTGTATGGACATATTTCCTGAGTGACCAAGGGCTTTGAAGTTTCAATGAGTTCCTGTGATCTTTGACCTTCAGGAAGTAGCTTTGGTTGCCAAGAAAAGCAAAACAGGCAATGCTGCTAAGAAACCTGCAACTTCAGTAACTGGTGCAGAGGCTGTGAATTCAGATTTATGAGTACTGTGCCCTGACAGCAACTTCCTGAGTTTGAAAGAACCAATATGTTTCTCCTATGGGAAAATTACTTGGAGATTTTTTTTTTTCTTTTCTGTCTTTCTTCTTAAAAGCAGAGCAACAGAGGGAAAGAGAGAAATCATCAATCTGCATCACAATAGCTTGGGCTGGGTCAAATTCAAGCTATGAGTCAGGAACTTCATCCAGGTCTCCCAAGTGGTTGGCAGAGACCCAGGTACTTGAACCATCACCTGCTGCCTCCCTGGATGTGCATTCAGAGGATGCTGGATCAGAAGCAGACGCAGACTGTCTCCCAGGACCCCTGACACAGGTTGCCAGCACCCCTAGGCACAGCTTGACCCATTGCACCACAATGCCTGCTCCAATCACAATGGCTACGTGCACTCTCCTCCTCCTGAACCTGCAGATGCAGGAGTGCTGAGTCCCACCCACTCGCATCTTCTCTGCCGACTCTTGCTCTCAAGGGCGTCTCAGGTAGATCCACAGGGGAAATGACATCTGCTGTGGCTTGATTCTCTTCTGCCCCTCCCCCCCCCCCCCCGCATTTGGTTTGATCCTAGGGGTGATATTGGGACCTTGGAGAGGTGAGGCATAGTGGGAAGTCCTTAGGCCAACTGGTTGGCAGGGTGGGAAGGGACTCCGGGGCACCCCGTTTGGTAATGGACTGCTCACTCCCTTTGCCTTGAGGTGATGCAGGCAAAGCAAGCCTTCATCAGAGCCTGTGCAAGTGACCTGGATGTTTATCATCCAAAGCCAGGAGCCAAATATGCCTACTTTCTTCCTAAAGTGAGTTTGCCTCAGGTATTTTGGAATACTAATGAAAAATGTGCCAATACACAAACCAAATATGAAGACTCCCTAGCTCAAGCTCCAACCCCCTTCTCTCCTCCAGCTCCAGAGTCAGGATCTGCCTGACATCTCCGTTTGGAGTCTGAGGTTAATGTTCTTTTAAAAAAAATTTTTTAAGTATTGTTATTCAATTCTTTTTGAATATTTAAGGATTTATTTTTATTTGAAAGCTAGACTTACAGAAAGAAAAGACAGAGAGAGAGAAAAAGAGAGAGAGAGACCTTCCATCTGCTACTTTACTCTCCAAATGGCTGCATCAGCCGGAGCTGAGCCTATCTGAAACCAGGAGACAGGACCTTCTTCTGGGTCTCCCACATGGGTGCAGGGTCCCAAAGCTTTGGTTGATCCTCTACTTCTTTCCCACTCCTTGACCAGGAAGCTGTATCAGAAATGGAGCAACCAGAACACAAACACAGTGCCCATATGGAATACCAACACTGAGATGGGAGGATTAGCCTGTTGAGATACCACGCTGGATCCAAAGGTTAATATTCTTTAAGATGTCTGGAATGAGGACCAACACTGTAGTGCCAGCATCCTATGTGTGCCATCTTCATTGCCAGCATCCTATGTGTGCCAGTTGGTGTTCCACATGCTCCACTTCCCATCCAACTTCCGCTAATGTGCCTGGGAAAGCAGCAGAGACCCAGAAGAAGCTCCTGGCTCCTGGACTCACCCTGGCAGAGCCTCAGCTCCAGCCACTGTGGCTTTTCTGGGGAGTAAACTGCCAGATGAAAGATCCCTGTCTCTATCTCTGTCTCTGTCTCTCCCTCACTCTTTCTTTGCAATTGTGCCTTTCAAAGACATAAAAATTGGACCCCCAGACCTACACCACAACACCTGCATTGAGCTGGGAGTGGGCCAATGGCCTAGGGCTGGCAGGTGTTGGCTGGGTGCAGGCCCCACTGATGGCTTTTGGCATTGGTAAGCAGCCAATACTTTCATGTTCTGTTGGCCTCAGATGTGTTAGGATCTCTAATTTCAGGGAACAGAAGCCATGGTGTGTGGCCTGGCCTCAGCAAACACACTGCATGTTAGGAGGCCTCCATGGCTGACTCTTGTGACCATATCCAGGTGCACACAGAAGATAAGCCCGCCTACTCCTGGGAGCCAACTGAAGACCTCAAATAACCTATTCATAAGGGAAAAAAAAAAAAGTCAAGCCGTTGTTCTCACTATATCCAGACATGCTCTTTTTCTTTTCTTTTTTTTTTTTAAAGATTTATTCATTTTATTACAGCCAGATATACACAGAGGAGGAGAGACAGAGAGGAAGATCTTCCGTCCGATGATTCACTCCCCAAGTGAGCCGCAACGGGCCGATGCGCGCCGATCCGATGCGGGAACCAGGAACCTCCTCCGGGTCTCCCACGCGGGTGCAGTGTCCCAATGCATTGGGCCGTCCTCAACTGCTTTCCCAGGCCACAAGCAGGGAGCTGGATGGGAAGTGGAGCTTCCGGAATCAGAACCAGCGCCCATATGGGATCCCGGGGGTTTCAAGGCTAGGACTTTAGCCACTAGGCCACGCCGCCGGGCCCCAGACATGCTCTTTTCTTGATCCTTTCTGGAAACTGTTACTGGTAGAACTTTTTAATGAGTTCTGATAAAATATTAGGAGATATTGGTATGTCATAAGAAGCTAAATTTTTTGGACCTGGCACAGTAGCTAGTGGCTAAAGCCCTTGCCTTGCATGTGTCAGGATCCCATATGGGTGCCGGTTCATATCCCAGATGCTCCACTTCCCATCCAGCCCCCTGCCTGTAGCATACAAAGGCAGAAAAGGATCGGCCAAGGCCTTAGGACCCTGCATCCACGTAGGAGACCTGGAAGAAGCTCCTGGCTCCTGGCTTTGCATGGGCTCAGCTCTGGCCATTGCAGGCAATTGGGGAATGAGCCAGCAGACGGAAGATATTTCTCTCTGTTTCTCCTCTCTCTAAATACGAATTTCCAATAAAAATAAACAAAATTTTTTTTTAAAGAAGCTAATTTTTAAAACCTGATTGTTCCTTCGGGTAGTTTGGCCTACTCTTCAGGCCACCTTCTACAACAAGTACCCAAGTCTGTGGAGACTTTACCCCAGGTATTCAGGCCTTAGAGAATATTCATATAGAACAAGGAGGAACCTGGAGATGATTAACAAAATCTGTCACTTCTACTCTAATGATAGGCTGGTCACTGAAAGGGACATTAAAAGGCTTTATGCTCAAGCTAGATGGTTTTATAATCTGCACAGGGACAAAATCCATCATCACCCAGTATTTGGGAAATAATAAAATACAATCTTCCCTTCTTAATGAACACTCCCACCTTGAAAATTTTGCTCCTACTGATGGGCAAACAGATCTGTCTCAGAAGCCAACAACTTCTCAGAGTAATGATGGTAACAGGGTACATAGCCCTAGGTACTGACAGGAAATTCTCTGGTTTGTGAGATGAATTCAACAGAGGATACAGGAAAAGATTACCAAACCTGAAATAGGCAAGTCCTATGCCCCTAATCAGCACGAAGTAGCCACAGAAGATATGCTGAATCTGCATCCTTCAGCAGCCCTTAAGATTAAGGGTTGCAAATCTCCGGGGGTGGGGTAATGAAATAGAACCATTAGATTCACAAGTTGGAAGCCATACTTCCCCTGCCTACCTGTTCATCAAATGACCTCTCCACCAGAAGGTAATTCCCCTCACCTGGGTTCTAGCGGGTGGTATCATGTAATCACTCCCCTTTTCCAGATCACATGGAAAGTGAGAGGGGTGCTCTCTCTTCCTGTGAACACAGGATAAATGGGTAGAAACATTTCTCTCTCCAAACTTTCCCCACCTGGTTAGTTCATACCTGAACATGGCCCAAGCATATCTGTGACTTCCTCTCCTTTTAATTGATCTTTATTAGAAACAGCAACAACAGCAACAAAAACAATGATAGTTCAAATGATTAAGTCCCTGGCAACCACAGCAAGAGGTGGATGGTGTTTCCAGTTCCCAGATTCAGCCCCAGCTCAGCCCTGACTTTTGCAGGCATTTGGGGAATAAACCAGCAGATGAAAGCTCTTTGTGTGTATCTCTGTATTCCAAATAAATAAATAGATAATAAATTCTTTAAATAAATAAAAAAGAAATAAAACCAATCTTTAAAAAGTATTTATATGTAAACACTTAATTCTAGTCCTGTCTTGACCACAATCATCTTGAAGGAGTTTGTTTCTTCTCACTCCACGCGTTTTCTCCCACACCACTGCGAGTTCCTTCCACCTGTGCAAACTCACCCACCCAACACTCTACTGATAACATTCCTGACAAGGACACAGCACTCAATTGCCAGAGCTAAGGACTTAACTCTAGGTCTACCTGTGTCAGAGCACCCCACTTACTGATTGATGTTCTGTCCCTCACTGTGGACCCTGCAGTCCCCCGATTTGGTGATGCAACATCGCTCTGGCTGGATGGTGTCACACTTGTTTGTGACTGTCCTCACAGACTTTACCCTTGATCTTGCTCTCTTCTCATTCTTCACCATTGACTCCTTCGCCCTCCCCACTAAGATTTTTTTGAAAGGCAGCAAGAGAGAGAAGGAGAAACAGAGTAAGATCTCCATCCATTAGTTCACTATCCAAATGGTGCCTTCCATATTTCATCCAGGTCTTCCATGTGAGTGCAGAGAGCCAGACACTTGGGCTGTTCTCTGCTGCTTTTCCAGGAGCATTAGCAGGGAACTGGATGAGTCAGTGGAGCAACGAGGAGTCAAATGGGCACGTGTACGGGATGCTAGCACTGTACGAGGCTGTTTTATTACGCAACTGTACCAGTCCCCATTAATCACTCTTAACTTCCCTCTGAAAAAATAACTTTGAAAATACATTTAAACTAGGCCTGGCACTGTAACCTACTGGCTAAATTCTTACCTTGCATATGCTGGCATCCTATATGGGCACGAGCTCATAACCCGGCTGTTCCACTTCCCATCCAGCTGCCTGCTCTTGGCCTGGGAAAGCAGGCGAAGATAGCCCAAACCCTTGGGATTCTGCACCCATGTGGAAGACCTGGAAGAAGCGCCTGGCTCTTGGCTTTAGATCAGCTCAGCTCTTGTCATTGTGGCCACTTGAGGAGTGAACCAGCAGACAGAATATCTTTCTGTCTCCTTCTCTCTGTAACATCTGACTTTCCAGGCCCAGCGCAGTGGCCTAGCAGCTCAAGTCCTTGCCTTGAACTCGCTGGGATCCCATATGGTTGCCATTTCTAATCCCAGCAGCCCCGCTTCCCATCCAGCCCCCTGCTTATGGCCTGGGAAAGCAGTCGAGGATGACCCAAAGCCTTGGGACCCTGCACCCGCATGGGTGACCTGGAAGAGCTCCTAGCTCCTGGTTTCGGATCAGTGCAGCTCTGGCTGTTGCAGTCACTTGAGGAGTGAATCATCGGACAGAAGATTTTCCTGTCTCTTCGCCTTTCTGTACATATCTGACTTTGCAATAAAAATAAATAAATCTTTTAAAAAATATGCTGAAACTGCATCAAGGTGGAGGAACCCACCAGGGGGAGGGGAGGGGGAGGGGCGGGGGGGATTCCCAGAGCCTATGAAAATATCACATAATGCAAAATAATTAATAAAAAAATATGCTGAAATCTATGGGACATTCTTCTTTGAAAATAAAAAAATATTTATATTCATGGACATATGATATCTAAGGTAATTCCAGAAGATTTCTCAAACCCTATAGCCAAGTTAGACCCTTTGCCTCTAGTTTTCAATGTGGGGATGCCAAACAATTGTCAACCATGTGTTGTTGATACTCAAATATGTATTTGAGCATGCAGCTGTTTTCCAAGATCCTAACCTTGCACCCCCAATTTCCAGCCGAAAGCCTCTGCTTACTTCAAGCACTTTTCTGGCTTATTGTGTCCTGTTTGACTTTCTCCCAGGTTACCCATCTGGAGATGACACTGCAATTCATCTCAGTCACAAAAATAAGCCTGCTCTGCCTTGTCTGCTCCCTCTGACGCTTCCCCAGTTTCGTGCCCTTCCATCTCCTACTTGAGCCTGCCTTGTGGTCCACCTGACTCCCACACTGTTATCTTCAAACCCATCTTCCACACTGCAGATGCTCTATCTTCACCATGACACAGATGTCAAACTCCATTGCTCACAGTACTACTTGTTTCAGAGTGCAAAATCTAAGCAATGTGGGTTTTTTGCTTTTTTAAAAATTATTATTATCATTTTATGATACAGTCTGCTTTGATTCTTGTCTCTCTTCTCTTTTAAATGTTACTTTTTAAAAAAAATTTTTAAATTATCATTTTATGATACAGTTCCTTAGGTCCTTGAATTTCCCTTACCCTTTCCAAATCTTTTCTCCCCTCCCTCACTGAGCTCCCCAATATTATTGCTCTAGTATAGTTCTTCATAGACAACCATATGTCCATCATTGTGGGCACGGACAATGACAGAGAGTCCAGCATCCTATTGTCAAGATATAGGAAACAGTTTCATTGGCAGTCCATCTTTGATCTGGAAGTAGAGGTACATACTGCATTGTATCTTTGTATCTGGATATGATAGTCTCCATTACAAAGTTACTATGCATCTCCTTAAATGAAAAGCCCCAAAATGAAATCAACAACAGGAAGAAAAATCGAAATTAAAAATGCCATAAAAATGTCATGAATTTAAATAACATGCTACTGAATAACTAATGTGTTGCTGAGGAAATGAAAAAGAAAATAAAAAACCTTCTTGAAGAAAATGATGCTACTGTATGATCTATGAGACAGTGAAGAATGAGAAAGAGTTTTAAAGAAAAGGAACTAAAACAAAAATCAAAATCCATGAGATATAGTTTCTGCTGATCTTTGTTGGTGAGATATGTTTTATGTAGGCAACAAATAGATGGGGTTTATTTTTTAATCCAGTCTACTAATCTATGATGTTTGATGAATTTAAGCCATTTACATTCAGGGTTGATATATATGGGTGTTCATTTGGTCCTGCCATTTTAGCAATGGATTGCTCATTGATTTAGTCTTCTGTTGTTATTTTACTGGGATGTTCTTCACAATTTCCTTTGGTTTTGCTGGGCGTTATTCCTTATCTCTGTCAAGAGAACATCTTTAAGTATCATTTGTAGGGCAGGTTTGGAAGAGACATATTCTTTTTAACTTTTCTTTACTGTGGAAGAATTTTATTTCATTTTCAAAGACAAAGGAAAACTTTGATGCATATGTTATCCTGGGCTGACAATTTTTTGCTTTTAGAATCTGGAATATGTTGCTCCATTCTTTTCTGACCTGTAGAGTTTCCTGTGAGAGGTCTCCTGTGAGTTTAATTGACATTCCATTATATGTCAATTGATTTTTTTTTTCACATGCACATTTAAGGATCTTTTCCTTATGTTTGATTGAAGAGAGCTTGATTATCATGCGTCTTGGTGAAGATCACTTTTGGTCAAACCTGTTGGGAGTTCTGTGTCCCTCTTGGATGTTGTTTCCCAATTCTTTCTCTAGATTAGGGAAAATTTCTCTTATTATTTCATTGAATACATCCTTAATTCTAGCTTCTCTTTCTGCACCTTTTATATTTGGCCTTTTAATAGTGTCTTTCAATTCTTGAATACTTTTTAGCTTGACCCAGCTTTGCTTCCAGCTTTTTGTTTGTTTTCCCCTAATGACAGGAAATATCATCCAATTCTGAGATTCTTCTGCTTCATTCATTCTATTTTTTTACACTCTCTACTGTATTTTTTATGTAAAGATTTATTTATTTTTATTACAAAGTCAGATATACAGAGAGGAGGAGAGACAGAGAGGAAGATCCTCCGTCCGATGATGCACTCCCCAAGTGAGCCACAATGGCTGGTGCTGCGCCAATCCGAAGCCGGGAACCTGGAACCTCCTCCAGGTCTCCCATGTGGGTGCAGTGTCCCAAAGCCTTGGGCCATCCTTGACTGCCTTCCCAGGCCACAAGCAGGGAGCCGGATGGGAAGTGGAGCTGCCGGGATCAGAACCGGCGCCCATATGCGATCCCAGGGCTCTCAAGGCGAGGACCCTAGCCACTAGGCCACGCCGCCGGGCCCCTCTCTACTGTATTTTTAATTTACTCCACTGTAATCTGAATTTCTGATTTATCAGCTTTCATTTGATTCATTTCCTGTGTGATATGTTCTTTAAATTTCTTGAACTCCTGTATTATATGCTTCTTGTAGTTGATAAGAAGCTTTATAACAAGTATTTTGAATTCTGTATCCCCATTTTCTCGATGTCTTCCTCAGTTAACTCTGAGGTTGGCAAAGGCTTTTGCTCCTTCGCAAGAGTTTTCAGTAATATTCATTGTGCCTTTGTCTCATCTTTTGCTCTTGGTCATTGTACTTCTGGTTAGCAGATTCTTTTCTTTGGGGCAGATTTCTAAGCTGTGTCACCCACAAATCTACAATTCAATTTTACTTATTGTGGTTAACATATTGCTCTTTGTTTGCAATCACTTTTGCCACTGCCTCCAGCAAGTTCTGGGTTTGAGTTCTTATGTTAGATGGCAACCACCTGTATAGCCCCAGCCCCTGGCTCACCAGTCTCCACCTTCTATGATACTATGCTCAGGCTGCACTGTTGTCTGTATAAATTTTCTCCCACTTTCTGTTAGAGTAGTTCCTAGGGTTAGGGAGACACCAGGTGACCTATATAATTAGATTGTTGCTGGTGCTGATCCTGCCAGAACCTGTTGGCTATTAGGTCTGAGGGCCACATGGATCTATTTTGACCAGTATGATGCCAAAGTTGGTATTATTTTCCCTGTGGGACCAGTGGAATGCACTGAGCTCAGTGAGTTTGCTCCCACCTCAGTGCATGCTCAGCTCACTGTTGTCCCTGCAGTCTTAAAGCCTTTGCCACACGGTACAAAATGGTGCCTGATGTGCCACTACTGGAATTCTTGATCTGCTTGCCATCAGGTCTGAGAGCTACTTGGACCTATCTTGGGTAGAAGATATAGGACGCCACGTTGTTGCAGTTCACTGAGCCAGAAATGAGTTCACTCCCAAAACAGTGCATGCATAGTTCTATACATAGCCTTTGCCTCCCTATACAAAATGGTGCCTGGTTCAGCTCCAGAAGCCAGACTGGATTGTGAATTCCACCCTGTTCCCACACTACCTGCCTGGGATCTGCCACTCTGCCTCTGTTCCTAGTCAAATCAAACAGATCAGCAAGTCGGGCAGTTCTTTGGGTTCACCACCTGAATGCCCCTTCCCACCTTATTGCTGGTAGAGTTTCAGCTGCTGATGTTGTTCAGATCTCTGATTGCTGAATGCCACTGTGGTATCACTCACTGCAACACCACACCATTGTTTTGATGCTTTCCTGTGTCTGTCAGTCTCCAGGCACCCCTCTGCTATTATTCTGTCCTTTCCCATTTCCTGGAATGTGCCCTCTCTGCTTCACACTGGCTAATATTTCTCCATCTGTTTAAACATGTCCTTACCCTATCCCACCATCTGGATTCTCTCCAAGTGAATTTTAAAGAGTAAAAATTTTTCAGGATCAATTACATTGAAGAAAGGGTGAAAACTGGTAGTTTTAATTGTAGCTCATAATTACTAATATGCTAGAACACATTTTGGAACTCCAACTGAGAGCCTTGGTCAAACTACCTGGCAACAGAACTCCAGTGCACCATGGAATACATTTTGGATTCGGTCGGCCCATGGGCTGAACTCAGCTTCTCTGTCCGTCACTCTTTTCATTTTCCAGATGCTGTTCATCATAATGCAGAAAACATGAGGAAGGACAGCAGGGTGATATTTTCCATTCAAGAAGACCAATGTTCACTATTTAACGTATTTATTTTCATTTTATTTGAAAGGGAAGGAGATAGAAACTGATGGTTCACTCCCCAGTTACCAAGGCTGGGCCAGGACAAAGCCAGGAATCTGTAACTCATCCAGGTCCCCCACATGGGTGATAGGAACACAAGTAATTGAGTCATTGCTGCCTCCCAGGGTGTACATTTCCAGAAAGCCAGGTCAACAGCATTGAACCAGGACTCCCTGATGTGGGTTGCAGGCATACCACATGATATCCTTACTGCTATACCAAAGGCCTGTCCTTGGAAAACCAATGTTTCAGTCTCAGCCCAGGACTTGGGTCAGATTACTGAACTTCCCAGGCATTGCTGTCTAGTCACCCTATGTCCATCAGTAGGCTGGCCAACATGGCTGTAGCACCAGGCTCCATGACCCCTGGCGTCCAGCTGCATTTGGTCAAAAGAAAGCAGAGGCAGTGGGAGGGGAGGAGGCTGTTCAGTCCTACACCCATCTAACCATCGGGCAACCTGCAGTGTCTCTACCTGTTCTCAGACTTCAGCCCTTCTTTTGTTTATCTTCAGGCTTGTGGATGATGGCTTCCAGTTGTTGACAGTCCCTGGGGCCATCCATCAACTCTTCCTAGTTCCCCCAGCTCTGTGAACTGTCCATTGCTTAAACTCTCCTTACTAAACCCTGTGAGGACACCATCTGTTTCCTGCCAGATTCCTGCCAGCTATAGGACTTTGTCTCCTTTCAAATGGGTACAGCAACACTCATTTGAGAGCATCTGAATAACATGCATAGTGTCCAGCTCAGATCTGGCCAGCAACAGTGCTCCCGGAACAAGAGACCACTGCTGTGGTCCGTCTGTCTTCCTTGTACTCACACACTCAGAAACCTTCTGCTCCCCTGCCAGCACCCAGGTGGAGATGGGCACACGGACATGCTGCAAAGGCCCAGTCTAAAGAAACGACACTGCTATAGGGACACAGAGTGCCCGTTCACAGCCACAGAATAGAGCTGACCTGCAGGTCCTGCCCCAGGACCCTAAAACAGAGGACACTAACAAGGACTGGAGCAGCACGGGTCGGGGCAGCTACATGCTCAGCATTGCCCTGGAGAAAGCTGCCTCTGTGCTGGGCCCAGCTGCTCTGTCCCCCCCCACACTGGGCAATTGTCTGCCAAGGAGGAAATCTTGCCAACGCCACATCTACTCTTTGTGTCCCATTAAAGAGCCTGGAATGGGGGTGCAGCACTGTTTGAAAGAGGAGGTCATTAACTAGTTTTCCAGTACAATCCCCAACATGCATAAATTGGAGAAATTTTAAAAGGGCACTAATAGTAATGATAGAGAACACTGGGTCTGCAGGCAGGTGAGCTCAATAACCTGTAGACAGATTATTACTAATCAGTTGAGATGGAGTCACACTGAGCCCTCAGAAAAGAAACTGATGTGTTGAGTGTGTTGAACAAGGCAAGAATGACCTATGGCACAAAATCAGAAGATGATTCACTTCCTACCACCCCTGTAAGTCAGTGGGACAAACTCTTCCCATGTCTCTCAAAACTTGGGGTGTTTTTTAAAACATTATTTATTTTTCTTTGAAAGGCAGATTTACAGAAAGAAGGAGAGACAGAAAAGACCTTTTTTCCACTGATTCACTCCTCAAATGGCCACAGTGGCCGGAGCTGATCTGAAACCAGGATTCAGAAGCTTCTTCCGGGTCTCCACATAGCACCTTAGAGTCCTAAGGCTTTGGGGTCACCGTCCACTGTCTTCCCAGGTCACAAGCAGGGAGCTGAATCAGAAGTGGAGCATCTGAGACATGAACCAGTGCCTATATAGGATGCTAGCACTTGAAGGCGGAGGATTTGCCTGGTAAGCCACTGCACCTGTCCCAAAACTCAGGATAATTTTCAGTACTTTAAGAGCCAACAGATTCCAGTTGAATTCAGAGCAAAATGACCCAGTGCCTTTTCCAACACTTTAAAGGCACCCAAAAGCCAATTTCCCTCTACCTAGAAACTCTGTGGTTCAATTTGGAACTAGGTCTAGGATTCACTCTGACAGAAGCCAACTGGGAGGAGCCCTGAGGCCATCCAACACCCCGAAGCTTTAGAAACTGCAGTACAGGAAGTTCCCCTGCCTCACCATTGATTCACAGCTAGAGGAAGTTCCAGACTGGAGAGGCAGAAGAAGAGTCCAAGAGAGGAGGGAAGGGAGCCCCAAACCCTGGCACCTCAAGCCCCAGGACCCCTGAGGCCTTCCTGGGAGTAGGGTCTACTTGAGATAGCTCAGGATGCATTGATTTCAAGCAGTTCCTCAGTCAAAGCATGGAGTTTAACCTTTGATAACCAAAAATAAATGCAATCTGGGGGCGTAATGGGGACTCCAAGGAGGTATCAGATCAGAACCACAAATTAATCGTCTCCCTCCCCCAAGTCACATATGGGACTCAACCTGGCATGCTAAATGAGCCGAGGCAAGCTCTAGAAAGTTATTTTGAGAACTGCAGACCTGCAGATGGTGAAACTGCAGACTTAGCAAATCTAAGTGTCAGGTAAGAACACAAGTGGGCCTGAACGCTGTCGACAGCTGGGTTGCAGCTATTCCGGAGGACACTCTGGGCAGGACAAGGACCCTGAGTATTTTTTGCTAGGTTTAGGGTAAGAAGCTAGTTAGACATACTCTTTCCATTTAATTCCAATCCTTTCAACTCTCAGCCTCAGACACCCCCACGGGAGCTCCTGTTATAGACAGAATAATGTCCCTCAAAGATGTCCTTATCTTAATCTATTGAATTGGGGCATATGTTACCCCGCAATGTTTAAAAAAAAAAAAGACTTTGAGACATCACGCAATTGAGGATTCTAGGATGGCAAGATTGTCGTGGATTACCCAGAGCAGTGGCCCCGTGTAATCACAGCGTCCTCATAACAGGCAAACAGAAAAGTCAAAGTCAGAGGAGATGCAACCAGGCAAGCAGAGCCACAGCGATGTGATTTCTGGCTGAGAAAGTGAAGGTCACCATCCAAGGAGCTGGGCAGCCTCTAGGAGCTGAGAAGGCAAGGAAAGTGAATTCCACCACCCCCGGCCCCCGCACCCCACTTCCCTAAGACACCAGGAAAATATAGTCCTAACGACAGACAGTGAATCTGATTCATACCTCAAGAACTGTAAGTTAACAAATCTATGATGTGTTTTTTTAAAAGATTTTTTTTTTATTACAAAGTCAGATATACAGAGAGGAGGAGAGACAAAGAGGAAGATATTCTGTCCGATGATGCACTCCCCAAGTGACCGCAACGGCCGATTCTGTGCTGATCCGAAGCCAGGAACCAGGAACCTCTTCCAGGTCTCCCATGCGGGTGCAGAGTCCCAAGACCCTGGGCCGTCCTCGACTGCCTTCCTAGGCCACAAGCAGGGAGCTGGATGGGAAGTGGAGCTGCTGGGATTAGAACCGGCGCCCATATGGGAACCCGGTGCGTTCAAGGCAAGGACTTTAGCCACTAGGCCACACCACCAGGCCCATAAATCTATGATGTTTTAAGCTTCAAAGATTTTAATGATTTGTTGCAGCAAAATGTTGAAACATATCTTTTGACTGGTTAAAACTCCAAGTTAAAAAACAATCCTCACGAAACAACATCTGCCCACTTCTCTACAGCGACACCATTTTACTATAGGATACCCCACTAGCAACAGCTGGAAGTTTCAGGCATGTTCTCATTCAGATTTCAGTTGCAACCAGTGACAGCATAGGATGTCTACACGCTGAATGGAGCTGTCCAACTTCACGGGCTGATAATATCCAGTTCTGGGGCGGATGTGTCTTTGCTATGAGGAAGAACCTCCTTCTACAGCAAAAGCCCCTAACTGATGCTTCTTCTTAAAAGATCACAGGGATAGATGGGCATTTAGTCCAAGTAGTGAGTCCACCAGCTGCAACACCTGCATCACACATTGAAGTGCCAGCGTTCAAGTACTGGCTCTACTCGTCAATTCCAATTTCATGCGGATGCTCACCTTGGGAGGCAGCTTGTGATGGTCCCCACCACCTACATGGAGACTTGGACACCATGGCTTCAGCCTGGCTCAATCTTAGCTATTGTAGGCATTTCAGCAGTGAACCAGCAGATAAGAATGCTCATTGTTTCTCTGCATCTCAAATAAACAATTCTTTTTAGAATGTAAGGATTATGGTGACTCATGGGGTGGTAGTGAAGCTAAGTGGCCAGTTTAGATAGTTTCTGCACGAGAAACATCAGCAAGTAATAAGCGGAATTTGAGAAGGAAACGACTAGGGACTGAAAATACTATGGGTAAAAACATACTGCAGCCTAAAAATCAATATTCAAAGGTACAAATATTAGAATAAATACTATTTCCAGCTGAATCATGCAGTGCATTGTGATTAATTTTCTACATTGTATAACTTCTTGATTTTTTTGGTCAATAATTACCTTTGCTTGATTTAGTGTACTGGCTAATCATCACTATTTAATTTTCAAACTCTGGGACTTAAGTAGAAACCTCTTCTGAAAATGTTCCAACAGGTGAGTCCATATAACACTTCTTTTTTTTCTTGGTTATATTTCTCTTGAATTCTCCATCCTCCCTCTCTTCTCTGGATCTGTTTCTGTGCTGCCCATCTACAGTATTCTTGAGATGGGTAAGCTTTCCTTTGGAGCTGAGAATGGTGGATGGGCTGAGAGATAGCCCGAAGGAAACTGCCTTGGAATACGTTCTAGGTCAGATTCTTAGCCTGGATTCACACAGGGAATATTCTTGGTTACACGGTATTTGACGCCACCTCCAAGCAATTCTCAACCTTTTTCAACTGATACGGAGTCAAATGAATCTGGGAAAACTAAGCAGGCTGGCAAGGTATCAACCTCACTGGAGAGCAGAGAGCACAGACCTCAGAAGAACAGGCTCGTTTCAATGTCTGCGGGTGGCCTTGATCCCTCCTCTAGAATGGGGCTCAAGCCCATGTTAGTGGCTGCTCAATCACTCGAAAGCAGGCAGGTCTAGCAGGAACTTCCACTAGGGAAGGTGAGCCATGCCATTAGCTGTGTCCCCAGAGTAAGATTAAAAAGGAGGGCTATGGATTAAAAATGATATCATGTTGAAAAGTTTTGTCAGTTTTTTTTTTTTTAATAACAAAACTGTTTCAATGGTTTGGTCCCACAATGGGCCAGACAATCTATACAGATCTATAGAATGTCAACAATATCCCAAGCTTATGGCACTATAGTAATTCTGGGAAAATGACAAAAATATTCCATGGCGGAACATTAATAAAGAAAACAGTTATGAAATACTGTTCTAGAGGTTACTGAATGACAGTTGATTTTTTGGTCTTTCTATAAGGTGCCTTTTAATTTGATAATCAAAATTTGATCAAATGGGAAAGTCATGGTTTTCTATTATATCCCTGATTAGAAAAATAATTCCTGAATAACTTACTTAAAGACAAAAGTATTGGATTTTCATGGCAGAGGGAGCTGAAGTAGAAACATGGAATCCTGACATTATTAACTATTAATAACCATCCAAGTTACAAAAACCAGAGAATGAGAAAAACTTGGCAAATAAAATCGCCAAACCCTAAGATGATGGATGTGCTATATTTGTTTCTAGGACCAACTTGCTGGGGAAGCCACTAGTACTCTCATTAGCTGTCTGGAATGATGTCTTATGGCTAATGGATGTGCCCTTCCATGGGAAGTCGTACCAAAGGGAGGTGTGACCTAAGAACGCTAATAATCAATGTTATTCCCCAGCTGTAGGCACTGCCTAATTGCTTTGTATCTAGGCAACTGTTATACTGCTGAGAGAAAAGCAGCCAGTAACTGGCAGAAATTCTGGGTCTGGTTAACTATACCAGTGTGCCAGCATAGTTGCTTTTTTTTTTTTTTTTTTTTAGGATAAGTGGAGAAGGTGGGGAATGCTGGACTGGGACATACCACCCCGGCCCCCAGGTGGGGGGCACTGCTGATTGCCTGGGAAAGGAGTTCTGGGGATATGCTGAGGTGGAGGCAGCTGAGGGCATGTTTGACAGGGGAAGAATGACTTCTGGGGTCTTCCATAGACCATGTCACTGCACTTGCAGGTAGGAAAGGGAGCTGAGATAGAGTGGATTAGATGGGGGAAACCCGTGGGCATGTCTGGGTTGGGCCATGGCACCTACCCACATGGGAGACCTGGGCTGGCTAAATAACATCATCCACCATCCATTGGCAAATGCTGGGGGGCATGCCTGGCTGGGCAAGACTATAATACCTACGCACAAGTATCGGAGCAGGGACTGGACCATGGATGTCACTTGACAGAAATCCACCTGACACTTGCAGGAGCTGGAGCTGGGAAGAGGATGCAGCATCCCTGGCACATGGAAAGGCTGGAACTGAGGGAAGACCATGCCAAACATGGCTTCTGCATTGACCAGCACACCTGGTCAGCATACCTCCCAAAGGGGAGCACAGGAGACAGGGCCGGGGGCTGACCTGGCCAGGCAGGGCTGCAGTACAAGTTGGCAAGCATGAGAGATAGGACAAGGTATGGGCCATGCCTGGCTGGGCTGGGCTGCAACACCCATCAGTGAGACCTGAGACTGTGGGTGGGCCATGACAGGTTGGTTTGAAGCACCCAACAACACACACAAAATCCAGGGTTGGGAATGGACCTGGTAGGGGAACTCTGGGAACTCTGCATTTTGGGCTACAATTCCCACTGGTGTAAGAGCCAGACTTGTGAACAGACCAGGCTGGACAAGACTGTAGCACCCATTGGCATGCAGGTGGGCTAGGTCTGGTGTGGGCCAGCCAGGGTTAAACTCCAGTACTCACTGGTGCTCTCAAGAGTTAGAATGGGTGTGGGACAGCACTTTACAAGTCACATGAGAGCCAGGTCTGGGGTGGACCAGACCAGACTAAGCTGTAGCACCCACTGATGAGAACCAGAATGGGCGCGGGCCAGCGGGGCTAAACTGCAGGACCAGCTGGCAAGTGCCAGGACTGAGTGTGAGTCACGTCAGGCTGAACAGCAGTGCCCCCTGGTAGGCACAAGAGCCTGGGCTGAAAGCACACACTCTTCTGCTAGGCTATACCAACAGCTGGGGAGCATGAAAACCAAGGCTCAGGGTGGGGCAGGCTGGATAAAGTGGCAGCACATGTCAGCATACATGAGGACTGGGGCTAGGACTGGGTCAGGCTGAGCTAGGTTGAAAAGCCCATGGATGTGCATGGGAGCAGAACGAGATATGTTCTGGACTGGACTAGGCTGCAGCAGAGGTAGCCACACACAAAAGCCAGGGCTGGGGATGCGCCTGATGGAGGTTATTGAGGGTCGCCCTGAGTAGGCTGTGGCACCCACTGGTATACATGAGAACAGGGTCTGTGGCTGGCTAGCTGGATTAGGCTGCAGCATCCATTGGTTCATATGAGATGTGGGGCTGGGTCGGAACTGATCTGGCAGCTGTACTGACTGGTATGTGCATAGGTCAGTGCAAGTGACAGGGATCTCGTCTGCCCTTGGACTGCATGTATCAGGACTGGACCTCCTCAATTGCTGATGCTTGAGCAGTGTACAGCATGTCTATATGCCCACAGGGAACATGACAGCCAGCTCATCTAGGCCAGCAAGGGACATCAACTGCCTCATCAGAGGATGGAAAGCAGAACAGGTTGGACAATTTTCCTGGCCAAGCTTTGTAGCATGTTCCTGGGTCTGTGGATGCACTAAGGTAGACTTTGTCGACCAACAGACATAGAAAAATTTTCTCAACTCTGGAGTAATGAAACCAATAATGTCTCAGAACTATCAAAACCTCTCAAATAACACCTTCAGAATACTCATTTCCACATAAGGATCTCGTAGGTGTCACCAAATGACTGTCCCCTATGCCTGGGTGCTCATGTAGTTTGACACCAAAGAACCCCACCACTCCACCTCCCCCTGCCACACACACATACACTCCCTGTTGCAGACACAGAAGAAAAAAAAAAACTAAAACATTTGTCCCATCCACTTTCTTAACATACTTAACCCTCCCCAGTCTGATTGGAGGCCCCTGAGCATGTATTCCCTGTAACTATGTAAACGATATTAAACAGAAAACTTAAAACCAAAAATACTGTCACTTTTGCAAATATAGTAAAAACTGATTGAGAAACATCATATACAATCAGTAGTTAGCTGTTGCGGCCTGCTAGGCTGGTAACATGGCACGAAGAAGGATCTGGGGATGAGACACCAACACGGAGACCAGAGATGGTGGAAAATGTCTCTTTCCGGCCTCTCTCGAGGCCTGCTTTTATTGCCTCCACTCTTGACCTCTCACCTAGTTTTTGTTTACCCTTTAGCCCACACGCTCAATATTGGATACAGCTGAGTTCCATTAGACCAGGTGCTTTCAGCCCCAAGCCCATTGCCTGTAGTGCTCAGCTTAGCGAATGCTAACCAACTCCTTAGCCCACAACAGTTAGCAAACTTGAGAGCCCTGGGTAATAGAGTTGGTTCTTTGCATCCATTAATTCTTACAAGAGGTTAAGCTGTGCTGATGTGCCAAGTTGTCTGTTTTTGCCACTGGACAGACAGTAAATATTCTAAACATCTCAGGCCACATAGCCTATCACAATTGTTCAACTGCTGTCATAGTCAAAGCAAGAAACAGACAATTCATAGATGAATGGGTATGGCTGTGTATCAATACAACTTTATTTATAAAAAATAGGAATCAGGGGACCAGTGCATAGGTGTGGCACAGTGTACCCACTGCAGTCCCAGCTTCCTTTATTAGTACTGGCTCAAGTCCTGGCGATTGTGCTTCTGATCCTACTCCTTGCTAATGCACCTGAGAAAGCAGAGCAGAAAATGGTCCAAGTGCTTGGGCTGCTGCCACCCATGTGGGAAACTTACAGAATTTCAGATTCCTGTGTCAGTGGCTGATGGAGGTCATTTAAGGGATAACCCAGTTGATAAAAGATCTCTTTATAACTCTGTGTCTCTGCTTTTTAAATAAAGTTAAAATATGATTGTTAAAATGTCAAAAGGGAATGTACATATTATATATGGAAATACTTGTTAGAGTGTTCTAGTATTTTCCTCGTGGAAATTGAGATTATTCAAGTGTCTAGTGTCTAGAAATTGAGAACAAGAAACTGGAATTGCCAGGTGAGCTGGGTTCAAGCCTAGAATGTCCTTTCTGCTGCTAGTATTCCCTAGAAAAAAGCACAGCACTGGGTACCACTCTGGTCTGAAAGAGAGAAGGTGAGCAGGAAGGCCATTCCTGGACCACCAAAATCATAGCAGTCTTGGCAGCTGACTCTAAGTGAATGAGCACTATTGCAGCACTGCCCCCAAATCACCAGTGAACTGTGGACCAGTGTATGCTGGGATTACTTCCCAGCAGCTAAGAAGGTCTAAGTAGGAAACCACACACCTTGTCCTGTGCTAGAAATCTTATAATTCACATGCCTGCTTAATTGCTGTGTCTTTCCTTCACTCAAACGATACTGCTTTTCAGCACAGTCTGAACAGAGCAAAAGAATATATCATAGCTTTCTGAAGGATTTTGGCTCCAGAAAGATGAAAGGTAGGTTCAGAGGCCATGCCAGTTCATTCCCTGCACCAGAGAAGAAAATACTTTGGCCGGATCAGGGAATTGTAAGTCTAACTGTAAGTACATGAAGTATGATGGGACAGAGAGCCAGACTGCAACTTCCAATTTTATTTGGAAGGCAAAGAAACAGAAAGATTTTTCATGTACTGGTTCATTCACCAAACTCTCAAAACAGTCCCGGCTGGGCCAGGCTGAGCCAGAAACTCAAGCTGGATCTCCCACATGAGTGGCAAGGACCCAAACAGTTGAGCCACATGAATCTGTCAGAACCTGGATGCTAGCTGCCCTGGGGATGGAGGAAAAGCAGGATGAGTGAACCATAATCAAGCCATCATTGGCTGTGGGTGAGATTCCTGCTGGGTTGCCCTTCACCGAATTCCATTGCTCTTGAAAGCTTTTTGATTTATGTCCTCTTTCCCCGCCCCTAACCAGCGAAGCTTGCTATGGAGGGCAAGAAGACTAGCCAGGATATCAGAAATGTTGGCAGCTGGACTAGGGTAGTGACAGGAAAGCTGGAGACAAATAAATGAATGGGAAGATATTGAGAAGGCAAAATTGAGCAGACTCAGTGATTATGTATGGATCAGATATGCGAGTTGAGTTAAAAAGGGGGGGGGGAAGGGCACCAGCTAGATGATGGTGTCATTCATAAAAAAGAGAATATTGGAAGAAAACAGCTATGATGGAGTGGGGAAGGTCATGAGCTCAGCTCAGGGTAGTTGGAGGTACACTAACACATTCAAGTGGGGATATCAAGCAGGTGGTTGCATAAATAGCCCTGGCGCCAATGTGAAATATGAGGGCTCCAGAGCAAGCACCTACATCATGTGCAAAGAGGTGGTCATCACTGCCCAGAAGTACAGGTGAGCCCAGGAAAGAAGAGAGAGGAAGGAAGCAGTATCTAGGACTATGCTATGGAGGGTACTTGATAGATAAGCAGAAAAAGAAACAACAGTGAAACCCAAAACTGAAAAGGTAATATCCAGATGTAGAAGAAAGCCAGGAAGCTAAAAGAAGGGCGCATCCACCAGATTCCCACTGTGGAAAGAAAACTCAGAGGCTTCTAATCGAGGCAGAGGAAGCTGTTCTGGTGGAGTCATGGGAATGGAACCCACAGTGAAGAGAGCAGAACGGCTGGGAGAGCGGAAGAGAGAGCAACTAGGAGCAAGGGAGCTGGCGGTGAGCAAGACACCAGGGCAATTCTGAGGAAGGATTTGCTTTCAGCAGTAAGTTCCTGCCTCCTCATGAGCTTAGCAGGATGGTGAAGTGGAGAGTCTACAGACCAAGCCTACTTCCTGGCACACAGCATGCAGCTAACAAATGTAAGTTTCAGAAAATGGGGCAGATGGTGAGCACTGGGCCTAGTGGTTAAGACACTATTTGGGATGCCTATATTCCGTAGCTGGGTGTTTGGGTCATTCTGGATTCCAGCTTCTTGCTAATGCACACCCTGGGAGGTAAAGGGTGATGGCTTGAGTCCCTGCCAATCACATGGGAAACCTAGGCTGAGTTCCTGACCCCTGGCTTTAGCCTGGTCCAACTCTGGTTGTTCTGGACATTTGGAGGGTGAACCAGTATAGGGTATCACTCTCTCTGCCTCTCAAATAAATTTTTAAAATTGAGCAGAGGTGGTGCAACTGTACTATTTTCTTTTTAAAAAGTTATTTTATTTTTCTTGAAAGATTTACAGAGAGAAGGAGAGACAGAAAGATCTTCCATCCACAGATTCACTCCCCAAGTGGTTGCAAGGCCGGAGCTGAGCCAAACCAAAGCCAGGAGCCAGGAGCTTCTTCCAGGTCTCCCATGCAGGTTCAGGGTCCCAAGGTCTTGGGCCATCCTCAAGTGCTTTCCCAGGCCACAAACAGGGAGCTGGATGGAAAATGGAACAGCCTGGATTAGAATTGGTGCCCATATGAGATCCCAGAGCATGCAAAGCAAGGATTTAGCCACTAGGTTACTGCACCAAGCCCCTCTAATATCCTTTTTTCTGTAACTGTGGGTCTTTGACATTCCAAACCCACACTCCTCACTTTGCAGCACTCCCTCAAAAGGCATCATAGTGCTAAATTGCTACTCCTACCCCTAATTTTCTTCTAAGCAGCATACTGATCAAACTACTAGAGCAAAAGGCCTACAGAACTAACCAACAGCACCTGAATAAACTATTCACAATATTTGTTTTATACAATTTCTAGCTTTTATCCTTATAAAAATTACACACTATGTCCTTGGCATACTTATTCAATATGGTGAATCAGCATTCCCAAGTTAGTGTCTACTTAAGTTTCACAGAGGTCAATCAATGCCGTGAGGTGGGCGCCACCTACTGCTCAGAAGCTTAAAAAGCACAGTTCAATTCTCATAACCTTTATGTTGGTTCAGAGTATTGCTTCTTTTAGAGATTCTTGTAACGGTACTTGTTTTCAGTTAACGAATAAAAGCCTACAACTTTCAAATTTTCCCTTTTATTTTCCTTTTGGCCTTTAACTAGCTAGTTGATTTGTCAAGTATTTGTGCATATTATTCCTTTCAGCCAGGAAATCATTTTAACTACTTCAGCAACTTTAAGCCTTACAGTTTGAATTATTTTATATGTAACTTGGAATGCTTTAAGGCTTTGACACTTCTATTTTTATTCTTTTTAAAAAAAATTGTAATGATTGTTACATAATGGATTAGGATGATAAGGATCATCAGGAAGGTGGGTGGGACCATTATTTCCACATTCTTTTTTCCTTCCTGTATCTGGGGGAAGAGAGGAGATAAAGGGAGAAGCCACACCCAGCCTCCCAAACGCCTATGCAACCTGGGATGGAGGATAATAGCCACCCAACACCACCCCAGGGTCTCTGACGTGGGGCATGCTCTGAGGGTCCTGCTCAAGAGGTTTTGATAGTTCTAAATTACTGCCAATCTTGCCACTCCAAGCTCGATGAAACCTCTCCAGAATCCACTGGTTGACATAGTTCAGCTTAGAGTCTCCATTTGCCCAGGTATTCACTGCCAACACTTGGCTGGAACAGTTGATCCATTTGTTCTGTCCTCCAATCTCTGTTATGGTACCAGGTGTCCTCTGCAGGTTCTGATGGACTGCCATATCCTCCACGTGCACGTGGATATGCTGTCCACTGGAGATTGACACTTCTAAGATTTGCTTGGTGGGCTTACATTTATGATTTTTTACAGAGAACAGTACTTGAAAAAGTTCATGGAGGAGCCAGTGTTGTGTGGATTAAGCCACCTCTGCCTGTGACACCAGCATCGATACTGGAGTTGGAATTCTGGCTGCTCACTTTCAATCCAGCTCCCCACTAATGCATCTGCGTTGGCAACAGCAGATGATCCAGTACTCAGATCTCTGTCTCCTGTGGGGAGACCCGGATGGAATTTTGGCTCCTGGCTTAAGTCTGACTCAGCTCTGGTCATTATGGATGTTGGAGGGTGAACCAGCAGATGGGAGATTTTTTTCTTTCTCTGTGTTTCTCTTTCTGTCTGTAAATCTGTCTTTCAAATAAGTAGGTAAGTCCGTTAAAAAATTTTTTTCTCCATAAAAATTAATTTATCTTGTAATTCGATTTGTCTGTGAACTTTTTCACATATCCTCACAAAATTCAGTTCAACTTTTGTTGTTTAGTTTCTTTTTGCCAGGTACTAAAAACAGGAAAAAAAAAAAAAAAAAACTTTTCACAAATTATGTAGAGGACCAGTGCCATGGTTCAACAGGCTAATCTTCTACCCTGAGGGGCCAGCACCCCATATGGGCTCGACGGTGTCTCAGCTGCTCCACTTCCAATCCAATTCCCTGCCTGTGGCCTGGGAAAGCAGTGGAGGATGGTCCCAGTCCTTGGGACCCTACATCCACATGGGAGATTCAGAAGAGGCTTCTGGCTTCTGGCTTTAGATCAGCCCAGCTCTTGCCATTGCAAACACTGGGAGGAGTAAACCAGTGGATGGAGACTTTCTCTATCTTCCTGTAAATTTGCCTTCCAATTAAAAAAAAATCTTTTAAAGAAACTCAAATTGTGTAAATACAGAAAAAAAATATATGTATATATAATAAAATGTAAAGTAACAATGGAAGTCTTTACAAAAGAAAACCAGAAAGAGTCTGCATGGCATTAGACAGGGGTGACTTTTGGACTGTAGAATGGCAGAATAAGGAAAAATTTATTCATTTCCCCATTTCTGCCATTTTTTTTTAAAAGATTTATTTTATTTTTATTGGAGTCAGATATACAGAAAGGAAGAGAGACAGAGAGGAAGATCTTCCATCCGATGATTCAATCTCCAAGTGAGCACAACGGCCGGTGCTACGCCGATCTGAAACCAGGATCCAGGAACTTCTTCCAGGTCTCCCACGTGGGTGCAGGGTCCCAAGGCTTTGGGCCGTCCTCGACTGCTTTCCCAGGCCACAAGCAGGGAGCTGGATGGGAAGTGGAACTGCCGGGATTAGAACCGGTGACCATATGTGATCTTGGTGAGTTCAAGGCAAGGACTTTAGCCACTAGGCCATACTGCCGGGTCCAACAATTTTCTTTTTTTTTTTTTTTAAGATGTATTTATTTACAAGGCAGAGTTAGAGAGAGACCTTATATTAACTAGCTTGTTCCTCAAATGGCTGCAACAACTGAGGAAGGCCTGAGCATAGGTGGCCCATGGCAGACAAGATCTCAAGTACTTGGGCCCGGCGGTGTGACCTAGCAGCTAAAGTCCTCGCCTTGAAAGCCCCGGGATCCCATATGGGCGCTGGTTCTAATCCCGGCAGCTCCACTTCCCATCCAGCTCCCTGCTTGTGGCCTGGGAAGGCAGTCGAGGACGGCCCAATGCTTTGGGACCCTGCACCTGCGTGGGAGACCCGGAAGAGGTTCCTGGTTCCCAGCATCGGATTGGCACGTACTGGCCCGTTGCGGCTCACTTGGGGAGTGAAACATCGGATGGAAGATCTTCCTCTCTGTCTCTCCTCCTCTCTGTATATCCGGCTTTCCAATAATAATAATAAAATCTTAAAAAAAAAAAAGATCTCAAGTACTTGAACCATGACATGCTGTTTCTTAGGTGCATTAGCAGGGAGCTAGATCAGAAGCAGAGGAACAGGGCTTGGACCAGCTCTCCAGTAGGGGTGCCAGTATCCCACATGGTAGTCTAACTTACTCTCCTACAATGCCCATGCTTATCCATTTGTTTATTAAGTGTCCACTATATGTACAAAGAGAAATTGCACAGGGTTCATTTTCTAAAAGAACACCAGCTTGCAGAGTCATTAAAAGGTCATGAATTCAGGCCCATTACGATGGCTCAATCCTCCCTTTGCAAGCGCCGGGATCCCATATACTCACTGATTTGTATCCCAGTTCTTCTATTTGCCATCCAGCTCCCTGCTTCTGGCCTGGGAAAGTAGCAGAGGATGGTCCAAAGCCTTGGGACCCTGCACCCACATTGGAAACCAGGAGGAAGCTTCTGACTCCTGGGTTCAAATTAGCTCAGTTCCAGCTGTTGAGGCCATTTAAGGAGTGAACTAGCAAATGGAAGATCTTTCTGTCTCTCCTCTCCATAAATCTATCTTTCCAATAAAAAGAAATAAATCTTTTTTTAAATCATGAATTCTCCATCCTTTGCATAAAATAATGAAAAAAAAACCTGTTAATTTGGAATAGAAATAGAAACATCAAGAGAACTGGAAACCTACACCAACAAAGTACTGTACACCTGGCACACAGCACTGTTACAGAGTTAGCGCCATGAAAATAACAACTTAAAGATGGTAAGATCACCTGCAATGCTTAGGGAGACCTTCTACCGGAAAATTGATTTCTTAACAGGGAAACTTGGTCTTACTAACTTCATAACCAGTGGACCAGCACAGGGGCTGGAATTCAGTGGCCAAGACTGATAAGTTGTACTTCAGTGAGGAAAAGGACAAAGGTTTGTCAAGAAAACTGAGCTGGATGTTTAAAAAGGAGTTTTCAAGGTTAATAAACAGGCAGGTCAGGCAAAAAAAAAAAAAAAAAAAAAAAAAAAGCCCAAAGGAGTATTCCGCACAAATGAATGAGTGTTGGGGTAAATTGCAGAATTGTTACGCAGCATCATTCATGGAGGGAAACTACAAGTAGCATCATATACTTGGAGCATAGGGAATGGAGTGTGGCAAGAGGGAAGTGTTGAGCTACTACACTGGAGGGGAAAAAAAGCCTAGATTGTGGAGGGCCTATTACACATGGGAATTAGGACGTTACTGTGCACAGATATGTGGTTTAGAAGGACATCTGTGATGGCCCAGGAGAGGATGATTCCCAGTGAAAGAGACCAAGAGACATTTGTAAGGAATGTGTAAAAATAGAGTAAAGACAGAACTATGCTGACAGAAAGGACCCCTAATGAAGTTATGAATGAAGTGGAGATGTAACAGCAGGGAAAGAAGCAGATTAGGGAATGGTAGAGATCAGTGAGAGAAGTGCGTGGTGAAGTCATCAGATACCGCACGAGGGATCTGGGTCATAGGGCAGGGATGACACAGACAGACCCCAAGTAAAGTTGTGGGACAGAGGGACAGGCTCTTTCCCAAAAGGGCAGAAAACAACAAAAATCGTTCTGCTTTGGCCTTGGCTTGGGGAGACTGGGGAGAATTTTAGCGATTGGTTTAAATCTACATTTACTTAGTTTCTTCTGGATCTCCCACATGGGTACAGGGGTCCAAGTATCTGGGCCATTTTCTATTGCTCTCCCAAATGCATTAGCAGGGAGCTGGATGGGAAGTGGGGCAGCTGGGACTCAACTGGGCACTTAAATGGGGTGCTGGCATCACAGGCAGTGGCTTAACTGCATCACAACAATTGTTCGTTTAAAGACTTTTTAAAAATAAAACAGTGGCACTCAATATTGAACCACCTCTGATAAAAGATAAAAATAATACTAAATAACACATATTTATCAAAACTAAGAGGAAATGGAGACCAAACTTCACATAAAATTTTATACAAGTAGGTCATCTGTTAGATGTACACCTGAGTGCAGTTTCTTTTCTTTTCGGGTAACTGATATCGCACTAAAATAACACAGATATACTATGAATGGCTCAGAAATATAGGGCTGACTTTGTGTGTGGTTTTTGCTCTGGCCAAGGAAAAAGCACATCAGTAGCATAATACAACCAAGGCCTTGTAGCATCATCCTTTGCAGAAGCCTGATCTGGCCCTCCTGGATACAAAGGGGACCACAGGAATACAGTGGTGGCTGATGCAGCTAAGTGCAACCCCTGAGGGAGTAAAACCCATAGAAATCTATAGCACATGGAAAATCACAGGGAATAGTACATTGTTTGGGTCACCAAATTGGCGTGGTTCCATATGAAGGCCTCCACAAAACTGAATTTCAGAAATTGATCAGAAAGATGAAAAAAAAATGCAACAAAGTGGTCTCACAATCGCCTTGACAGCCAATCATATACTTGTGTAATCAAAAAATATGTGGATCCATCACAGTGATGTAGCAGGCCAATTCTCCTGCAAGCACCAGTATTCCATATGGGAGTCAGTTCCTGCCCTAGTTGCTCCACTTCTGATCCGGCTCTCTGCTTATGATCTGGCAACACAGGAGCATGACCTAGGTCTTTGGGCCCCTGCACCCAGGTAGGAAGCTGGGAAGAAGCTCCTGGCTCCCAGCTTTAGATCAGCTCAGCCCTGGCCACCAAGGCCATCATTTGGTTAGTGAACCAGCAGATGGATGACTTCTCTCTCTGCCTCTACTTTTCTCTCTGTAAAAATCTTTCAAATAAATAAATATTTAAAGGGGGGGAAAAAAAGAAAAATACATGACCAATGTTCAGAGTCGAAAATGAAGTGACCAAGAAACATGTAATGAATAGTATGTTATAATATGCTTAAGATTTACTTTTCAGGGCTTGGCGGCGTGGCCTAGTGGCTAAGGTCCTCGCCTTGATCCCATATGGCCGCTGGTTCTAATCCCGACAGCTCCACTTCCTCTCTGTCTCTCCTCCTCTCAGTGTATCTGACTTTGTAATAAAAATAAAATAAATCTTTAAAAAAAAAAAAAAAAAGATTTACTTTTCAGGTGCCAGTGTTGCGGCATAGTAAGTTATGCTGCCACCTTTGATGCCTGTACCCCATATTGCAGTGCTGGTCTGAATTGCAGCTGCTCCACCTCTAATACAGCTTTCTGCTAATGTGCCAGGTAAAGCAGTGAAAGATACCCCAAGTGCTTGGGCTGCTGCACCCATGTTTGAAACTTCGATGGAACTCCTGGCTCCTGGCTTTAGACTGTCCCAGCCCTGGACATTTGGGCTATTTGGGGAGTGAACCAATGGAAGCAAGATCTCTTGGTCCTTCCTTCCTCTCTCCCATTCAAGTAAATAAATAAGTTGTAACAATTATTTTCTAAAGTTAAGGCTTACAAACATTTAAAAATGGTAACTGTAATGTAATCACTGTAGCTTAAGCATATAACACGAGCAAAGCAATCCATTTGTAAGTTAACTAAGAACATTTTTGAAAAGTAGACTTGAATTTGCTAGAAGGAAAGGACCAGAATGGGACATAGAGGCTGATTTAAAAGTTCTTGAAAGCCAAATTGTAAAGACTTTTTTCTTCACAAAGGAAATATGTTACACTTAATTAAAACAAGATTGGAAATCCTGAAGACTCCCAGATTCTCACCAAGGAGCACCGAGGACTACATCCCTATTGCCAAGGAGACCACGGGGAAATGGAGTGCCTTCGGAGACCAAGAACTCTGAGGTCAACCACCCCCATTTGGATCTACCACATGGGATGGAAGAAGCCCAAATCCTGCCTAGCAGGTTCCAAGGTCATCGGAACAACAACCAGGATCCCTGAGCGGTCCGCAGAAACAGAAGAACAGTAAACTTCCTTTGGGACTAGGGAGAGGAGCTTTCTCTGGTCCTTGCCTGCTTCCAACTTTGGGTCCCCACCGCCCTCTTGTAATAACCATCAGGAGCGTTCCAGAAACCCCTCAAAACAAATAAACAAACAAACAAAACTAGAATAGATAGACAGAGAACAACAAGGAAAGCTTAGAACCAGACAGGAAACGGTCAGCAGGGATGCACTTATACCTCACTGGGTGGGACACAAAGATTAGTTACTTCTCACTGGGGCATGGAAGATTTCTCTGCACACCCCTCCTAAACATGCTCACCTAAACAGTTGACATATATCCTGTTAGAATTATAGAGTTAGGGCCTGGCGGCATGGCCTAGCAGCTAAAGTACTCGCCTTGAAAGCCCCGGGATCCCATATGGGCGCCATTTCTAATCCCAGCAGCTCCACTTCCCATCCAGCTCCCTGCTTGTGGCCTGGGAAAGCAGTCGAGGATGGCCCAAAGCTTTGGGACCCTGCACCTGCGTGGGAGACCCGGAAGAGGTTCCTGGTTCCCGGCATCGGATCGCGGCGCGTACCAGCCTGTTGCGGCTCACTTGGGGAGTGAAACATCGGATGGAAGATCTTCCTCTCTGTCTCTGCTCCTCTCTGTATATCCGGCTTTCCAATAACAATAAAATCTTTAAAAAAAAAATAGAATTATAGAGTTAGACCACCCGAAAAACAGCCAGGTTCAGCGAAATCATGCTTCAATGCTATAAACTGCTAAAGACTAAAATTAAAATAGGCATGAGACAGCTGAATAGCAATCTAAGCCATTTTAAGGTGTATAGAATACGGTTGAATGTAAACCAAAATTGAAATGTCTATGAAGAAGTCACAGGTTGTGGTTGAGAACCTGCATTTTCCTATTAACATATTGGTTAATCAATACCATGTCAATTAATGCCATAATGTTGTAAATGGTTGGAAATATTATGTTGGGACTTTTAATTGATTGGAATGATACTCTGCCAGCTCTACCTTTAGACCAGAGATGGTCTCACCAAGAAACCATTGAACTTACCAGGATAATAAGATGTTGGACTTTATGCTTAGTAAATACCTCCAATGAAAGAATGTCAACTGAATTTGAACTATGGAAATGCAACAAGGTGGAGCAATCCACTGTCGGGGGAGGGTTTTGGGAGGGGCTGGGGGAATCCAAGTGCATAAAAAAATGTATCACATAATGCAATGTAATTAGTTTTAAAAAAAAAGGAAATGCAATAAAAATATATGTTAAAAAAAAACAAGATTGGAAAAGCCATTGTCCATTATGCTACTCAAAATCTCTAACACTTTATGGAAGTAAATTTTATTCAAAGAATAAAAAACACTGCTATTGAAGTTTAATTGTTGATCTCTTTCAGGGTGAATTAAATACTTAGAGGATAGAGGGAATAATAATGGTATAAGACTTTCTTCCTGTGAAATATAAATAGGCCTATGAGACTTCCTGCTGCCCCCTCAGCACCCACCCACTTACTGGACGTTCAGACAACACGAAATTGCTCCCAAAGCCGCAGGAAGAGGGGCAAGAAATTCCTTTCCCAGGCAGGATAGGTCCTCCCACCTATAAAAAGAATCTAAAATCCTAAAGCTGAGTACATTTCACTTTATGAGCAGACTTTAGCTTGATGAAGTAATCTTTATTGTTTAATTACTGGATAGAAGTTTCACCAACTTTTTCAATGCTGGCTGCCATTATAAAAAACGCCAGCTAAAGCCCAAGGGCCACAGCCTGTACCTTTCTTTCATATTTCAAGGTAAGAAGAGTTTTCATGTCAATCCAACATAGTCTTCCTCCTGATAAGCCTATTTGCTCTGAACTTTCCCAGAGAAAGAAAAAAGAAAACAATTCCAGTAGAGTGATGCAAAAGTTTGTCTTCTTCCAAGTTATACATGTATAAGATTTGAAGAGTTAAATGGCTGCAGTAAGAGTTCATTCTCAATTGTTAACTGCTTTTTTCATATTCGCCTGCAAATATCTAAATGATATGTTATGTTCATAGTTCCATTTTTTGTGTTTAGTTAGCCATTATCTTTTGACTTCCCAATATAGAAGATGAGGAGTTAGCTTTCTTTTGTAGACCCCTTCCCACCTTCAGTACAAACGTTCATTTCTAGTCTTATATCGTAATTTTGCCCAAACAGATACCATATGATGCTCTACAAGATTCCAAAACGTTCAAATATCTTGAGGCCATTTCATAATCAGGGTAAGAGTGTTATTAACACAGCCTTGGGTCAAACTGTGACTGTATACATTTGACTGTTCCAGTGGGAATTTTATTTCTGGACCTTACGAATGGAATAGGAAATAATGCATTCACTTAGAATCAGTGATGCATACTAAAGATCTGGGGTTGTATGTGTGTGCTCTAGTAAATATACCGCATCTGGCACGGTAGCTGCAATCAGGCCTGATAACAGGTTGGGTTTGCAGTAATCCACTGTCATCCTTCAGCTCCATCTATTTTTTGGCAGGCCCAGATGGAGAGTTAAATGGAGATACGATAAGAAAAGGCACCTCTGGTTTCTTTTTTTTTTTTAAAGATTTATTCATTTTATTACAGCCAGATATACAGAGAGGAGGAGAGACAGAGAGGAAGATCTTCCGTCCGATGATTCACTCCCCAAGTGAGCTGCAACGGCCGGTGCGCGCCGATCCGAAGCCAGGAACCTGGAGCCTCCTCCAGGTCTCCCACGCGGGTGTGCAGTGTCCCAATGCATTGGGCCGTCCTCGACTGCTTTCCCAGGCCACAAGCAGGGAGCTGGATGGGAAGTGGAGCAACCAGGATTAGAACCGGCGCCCATATGGGATCCCGGGGCTCTCAAGGCGAGGACTTCAGCCGCTAGGCCACGCCGCCGGGCCCACCTCTGGTTTCTTAAGATTTGTTAAGCGTTGCATTCATGCTTGCCATCTATTCCTGAGATACAGCATTAATTGATTAATGGTGTCTGAATGTTTGTGTTGATCTGAAACTCCTGTTGAAATCCTAATACCAGTGTGATAGTTCTGGTGGGAGGGTCTCTGGTGAATAATTAGAAGAAATGTTAGTCCAGTTGGGCTGACATAAAAGCATGATCTGGGTGGTTAATAACCAGCAGAAATGTCTTTTTCTTGGTTGTAGAAGCTGGAAAGCCCCACCAAGGCATCAGCAGATTCTGTAGGTGGTTAGGATACACTTTCGGATTCAAAGACAGCCATCTTCTCATGGAATCCTTGCGTTTGGGAGGTGACGAGGGTGTTCTCTGGGGCCTCTTTTACAAAGTACTAATGCCATTCTTGATTTGTCTTGCAAGGAGCTACTTCCAGACACCACCACAGTATGGATTAGATTTCAACATATTAATCTGAAGGGACACAAACTGTAACCCATGAGGTCATAAGAGTGATTGCCTGGGATGATATCCATATTCTTACAAGAAAAGAGATACCAGAGTTTTCTCTCCATGTACATTAATAAAAGACCATGCAAGGACACAATAAGAAGGTGGTTGGGCTTACGGCCATCTGGATGCTGTCAAGGGTTCTCTATAGGAATTGTGTGTATAGCTTTAAGGAAGTCTTCTTAAAAGGAGAGAGCATGTGCCCTTTTGTCTTGTTTCCCTTCACATTTATAGGAATGTAGACACAATGGCTGGAGCTCAAGCAGTAACCATGAACTGTAAGGGTAGAAACCACATATTGGAATCACCATTCTAATCTAGAATTTTTCTCTCTGCAGTCTGAGATAACAAAAATGTTCATCTTGGCTAAGGATATTGGAAAATATTCTATTACTCATGGATTAGCCTATCTCTCATTACACAATTTGGTCCATGTATAATCATTGTATAACATAGCTTGAAAAGAAATGCGGTGTTGCTTTAGTGGAAACATTTGGGTAGTAAGTGGCAAACACTTTTACCGCAAGGTGGGGGAACTGGTGATCCTGCTCATACAGTTGCAAGATATTTGGTAAACTTGTTGTGAACTTTAGAAAGTAGATTACAATTTTGTCAAGCAAAATTGTGGTATGAAGGGAAATGATTGGAAAAGTTGATAAACTTATTACTTTCTGGTTTTTTTCTTGACACTGCAAACAAAATTCTATGAAAGAACTCATGCCTCTATTAAGCCAATTTGCAAACAGAAAGGAACACAATTGTGCTACTGTAGAAATTATAAACTCCTGCAATTTGAAATCTGGAAGGGATGTAGAAACTCAACAGCTTCTCTTTTTTTGTAATTTAAAAAAAAGATTTATTTTCACCCGGAAGTTGGATTTATAGAGAGGAGAGACAGATATAGAAATATCTCCTACCTGCTAGTTCACTCCGCAAATGGCCAGAGCTGCATCAATCCAAAGCCAGGAGCTAGGAGCTTCATCTGGTGTCCCACGTGGGTGGCAGGGCTCCGAGGACATGGCTTTTCTCCTCTATTTTCCCAGCTGGATGGGAAGTGGAACAGCTGGCACAGAAACCAGTGCCCATAAGGGATGCCAGCGCTTAAAGGTGGAGGATTAGCCTGTTGCGCATGGTACCAGCCTTTCAAATACTTCTATATTTGGAAATGGAAGTACTACCCTTAGAATGCAGTGTCCATGAAGCACTAGAAGCAGAGATGTCTGGTGCTCATAGAAGGCTGCCATGGAGGTTTGGGAACGCTGCCCGCCTATTTAATCCCACTGTTTCAGATGTTCCTACATCAGCGGTCATTAAGAATTGGGTAGTTGAGCCCAGTCAGTTTTAGAGAGAAAAGGAGAGACAGAGGGGAAGATCTTCCATCCGATGGTTCACTCCCCAAGTGGTCTCAACTGCCAGAACTGAGCCAATCCGAAACTAGGAGCCAGGAGCTTCTTCCAGGTCTTCCACACCGGTGCAGGGTCTCAAGGCTTTGGGCCATCCTCTACTGCTTTCCCAGGTCACAGGCAGGGAGTTGGATGGAAGTGGAGCAACCTGGATTAGAACCAGTGCCTATATGAGATCCCGGTGCGTGTAAGATGAGGACTCTAGCCAGTAGACCTTTAAAAAAAAAAAAAGATTTAATTTTTTATTGGAAAGGCGGATATACAGAGAGGAAGAGAGTCAGAGAGGAAGATCTTCCATCCGATGATTCACTCCCCAAGTGGCTGCAACGGCTGGAGCCGAGCCAATCCAAAGCCAGGAGCCAGGAGCTCTTCCACGCGGGTGCAGGGTCCCAAGGCTTTGGGCCATCCTCGACCACTTTCCCAGACCACAAGCAGGGAGCTGGATGGGAAGTGGAGCTGCTGGGATTAGAACTGGCACCCATACGGGATCCTGGTGCATGCAAAGCGAGGACTTTAACCACTACCGCTATCGTGCCAGGCCCAGTCAGTAGATCTTTCTCTTTGTCTCCCCTTCTCTCTGTAAATCTTTCAATTAAAATAAATAAATCTTAAAAAAAAAGAAACAGGCATCTCAACCTTACTGTATCTAAGAAACATGAGCCCTCCCACTGAATTTAGTAGAACTGGTGTTGTGCTTAAGCAAGGACAAAACAATCTAGCTGCTTGGGTTGGGGAACTGTCATCTTTTAGTCTCCTACTGTATTCACAGCAAAGCTTGTCGTTATACTTCCTAGTATATCCTGGGGGCAAACAAAATCCTAGGTGTTTGGCCAGGTGGTTAAGACGTGGCGGGACGGGGGTGGCTAGCCTCCACAGCCGGGTAGTTGTGTTTGACTGCCTCCTGATCCCAGCGTCCTGCTCATGTGGCACCCAGGAAGGAAGCAGGAAAGGGTTCCCACACATGTGAGAAACTGGAATTGAGTTCCAAGCTCCTGGGTTTGGTGTGACTGCCTCAGCTACCATTATCTGGGCGGTCAATCTTAATGACTATTATATATATTTGTGTATGTGCATTTATGTGCACAGATTTCTATCTATGTTCACGCATACACACACATAAAGTATCTTAGATTTCATCTTCTCAACATCTCCTTAGCCAACACGTTATTACAAGTCATAATTTACTCCCGCACTACTAAACAGTCTCCTAATGGACCTTCCCGCTTGCATTCCTCAAGGTCAATAGTTTATTCACAGTGGGGCAGCCACTTTACAAACCCTCCCACTCTCCAGCCCAGAAACACTCGGTGCCTTCCATCTTGGCCTGCTCCATGAGAATCCAGCCAACTGTGCTAAACGCTTGTGCAGCCTTCCACCCAGACTCGTAGGTGCCCAGCTTCCTCACTTTCCAGAACCCCAAACACACTGAAGCACTTTGTACTTGGCTGTTCTCTCTGCAGCGACCATTCTTCACTTACTTACCTCTCATGCTCGCTGCTCCAGAGAGCTTTCCGGACTAAACTACCTAAAACCGCACTTCCTGGGCTCGGCAGCGTGGCCTAGTGGCTAAGGTCCTCGCCTTGATCCCATATGACCGCTGGTTCTAATCCCGCCAGCTCCACTTCCTCTCTGTCTCTCCTCTCAGTATATCTGACTTTGTAATAGAAATTAAAAAAATAAAAATAAAACCGCACTTCCCCCACCATTTCTAGAATGTGCGAGTATTTAACATCTGCCTTCCTCTCCTACGATGTAAAACTGTTTCAGGGTAGGGAATGCTATTTTATTTCATTCACGCCGCGGTCTTGTGCTTTGAAAAACACCCGGGCAGTACACAGCAGGAACAATCCTTGAAAGAATGGAATTGGACTAAACTTTTCCTGCTTAACTCTTCAAATACCTGTGCTGAGGTAACGTCACAGAGACAAATGTACACACACACACAGGCGCCTGCCTTAGCGCTTTTGAGCCTCGGAGTGCACAGAGCCGCACGGGCTGTCGCTGCCGCGGCGTGCGCGCCCACTGCACCGGCCAAGCGGAGTGCGTGAGGGGAGGCCAGTGTCTGAGGTGGGGGCTTAGCCCTCCAGCATTCAGCCAAGGGTCTATTGTCTTCCGCCGCAGAGGCTTGTTTCCTCCGGACGAGAAAAACATCTTTCCCCTGCGGGCCAAGGCTGCGATCCAGAACCAGAAAGCCGAGGCGCCTAGCGGAAGGCAAGAGTGCTCTCCATTTCCAGACGCCGGTCTCCTTGGTAACCCCGCCCGAGTGTGTATGCCAGAGAGCCGGGCAGGGCGCGCGCCTCGCTCCTCAGGCCGCGCCTCAGCGAGCGCGGGGCGCGGGGCGCGCGGGACGCGCACGACGCACGGCTCGGCTCTAACAGTCGCGGGAAGCGCGCACGCGGGCGCCAATGAGCGCGGGAGGCGGGGAGCCGCGCCTCAGGAACGCTCTGGAGAGCTGACAAGGATTGGCCCGAGCACTTTCTTCCTTTACGGTATTGGCTAGACTTCCTACAACCAGTTAGCTTTCGTCTGGGCACTTCTGATTGGCTCCCCTGGGCCGGGAGGGGCGTGAGGTCTTGGGGCCGGTTCGTCACGGATTGGCGGGTTTGAGCACCAGGGTGCAAGAGGGCCCGGCCCTTCTTCCCTCTGTCCCGTCTCCCGACCCGTACTCGTAACTCGCGCGCACGAATGGTTAAAAAAAAAAAAAAAAATGGGTGTGAGGCTCGAGCCCGCCAGGCAGGCGTCCAGTGCGCGCCCTCAGCGAGGACCCGCGCGAGCTGCCCGAGACTCTGCCTGCGCTGTTTGAAAGTCGGAACCCGTTAGGATCTTGGGGGAGCTACCGTTCCAGCGGGTTCCGGAGCCCGTGCGCGCCGGGGGCAGGGGCGGCCGCGAGGCGGCCCTGGTCTTTGGCGTCTGTGCAGCGTGGCGACGAGGACCGGCATTTTCGAAGGACGCCACCTTCGAGCGCAGTGCTGGCGCGGGCGGAGGCTAACACACGGGGGTCCTGAGCCTGAGGAAAACGCGCCAAGTTCCCCTCGGCGGTGGAGTGGGGGAGACCCTCGCGGCTCCGGCGCTTGGCGAGCGGGGCCGCGGCTCGGGGCGCTCCGTGCCACCCGGGGCGGGCGGCGCTCCGGGCATGTAGTGGGGTGCCGGCAGCGGACAGGAGCGAGCGGCGGCCCGGCTTCCCGCTCTTGGCCGTGGATGGTCACTCCCCCGCGGGGAGGGCGAGCGGCCAGCTTTTTCTTGGGTCGGGGACCTTGCGGGGTCGGGACAGGGGACTGACCTGTCGCACCCGCACTCTTCCCGGTGGGACACGCCGGCGTCAGCGCCGCGGACCGCGTTTGGGCCATGACCAGGTGAGGAGGGCCTGAGAAGGGGCTGGCGCGTCCTGCGCCGAGGCAAGTTGGCCGCACACCCGAGTTAGTCGGGGCTTGCGGGGCGAGGAGCGCACGCCGTTTGGGTCCTGCACGCTGGCCGAGCTGGCCGGCGTGCGCTCCCGCGGTGGCCTGGGGCGGCTCGGGGAGGCAGGTGCGGTGCGCTGGCCAGCTGCGGGGGCGCGGGGCGGGCCGAGGACGCCGCCTCCCGCCGCGCCCCGAGCGCCGGCCGAAGGGCACGGTCGCCGGCGCTGTGGCGGCCCGCCTGCTCGGCTCCCTCTGCAGCGGTGGCCGACAGGGACAAGGGGGGATGTTTTGCCTTGACGTTGTCCTGGGTAGGCAGTTGCGAAATGTTAGCGCGCGTTTTTCTCGCACTTACAGTTTTCTCAGTTAAGAACGCCACGTGTCTTGAAACTTCAGCAGAGATGTTTGTTGTTCGGGAGGGTTTTACGATTCTCCTTGGAAAGCAGCAACTGAGTCATGTCATCTGGCGAGGGGACGAATTTGAAGCAAGTGGGACTGGGTGTTCGTGCTGTCACTTGTTAAAAGAGAATGCTTCATGTGGGAAGCATTGTGTTCTGCGAAAGTGGATTCAGTTAGAGGAGTAAGTGGATTTAGTTAGAGGTTTGGATAGAACCTCTCTGCCCAGGTTAGGAGACCAGGAACAAGAAATGATGCCCCTGGCCGGCGTTGGCATCCTCGCTCTGGGGCCCGGGGGTGTCCGCTCTGCCGCTGAGAAGCCGGCTTCTGTCGGCTGTTCTGGTGGCTCTTCTGAACCTGTTTACGAGAAGCGTCAGTACTTGGAGGTCCCTGCCGGGTGAGCGCTGGCTGGTTGAGCGTTCTTCTGAGTAAGCTGGGCTGGAGACCGTGCGGGGAGGTTGGTCGACTTTCCAGGAAAGTGTTTTCGCTGCTGGGTTTGGGTTGTGAATTCCTAGATCCGAGTCAACTGAATGAAATGCTTCCGAATGGAACTTGGGTGCGTTTCGGGTAGCTCCTCTTACTACGCCGTGTTTACACTTGAAACTCGTTGCTCTAGTTTTTTAGGTTCTAAGTAAGTTTACGGAAGTGCTCAAATCCGATCACCCCCCCCCCCATTTCCCAGTGAAAAAACCACAAGTGTTGCTTTATATCATCTAAAAGTTTTACTTTGAAAAAATAAGACTGCAGAAGAAAAGCCAAGTCATCTATTTTTCCTACTCAGCACTTTCAAAAAAACAATTTCAAAAAGTTCGGGGTGGCTGCTGACACCTGTGAACTTACTGTACACAAAGTGCAGCCGCTCCGTCTTCCTCTGGAAGGCTTTAGGTGTGACTGGATGTGGGACCTGTATGCCTGTGGGTTACACTTGAAGCGTTTGGCTTTATTCCTATATTCCTGCTAACTAGAGGTTAAAGGGAGGACTTGTTAGTTCCCAGAACTACATTGTTTTTCTGTTCATCCCTAATTTAGGTTTGGATATGATAGGCACTTTGTAAACGTTTTAGCATGAATTATGATGGAAAATTACATTCTTCTTTGATAATAATCACTGCAGGTCTACTAAAAAAGGATATTTTTGAGGGTGCCCCTTCATGTTATATTGTTGAAAAAAGTTCAAGGACAGTGTGGCCGATTCCTTAGCAGTAAACATTATCATCTGTTGTCAAGCATTAGGTTTTTAAATAGAAAGTTCCAATTTGAACTGCTTCCTGGGTGAATTTGTTTTCAGAGTTGAAGATTTTGTTGCCTATTACAGAACTAATGAAACTTCTGTTTTGTGATTAATAGATATTATTGGTGATTACAACTGCCCTCTGTATATTAATTCCTGTCAACTCGTTGGGATTTGAAGAGAAAATGCCTGGTGTCATACCTAGTGAAAGTAATGGGCTTTCAAGAGGCAGTCCATCCAAGAAAAACAGACTTTCCTTGAAGTTTTTTCAGAAAAAGGAAACCAAGAGAGCCTTGGATTTTACCGATTCTCAAGAGAGTGAAGAAAAGGCTTCTGAATGTAGAGGCTCTGAAATGTATGTATTTTTTAAGTATATTTTTACACATTGACGAATTCTGTGTCAAGTAGTGGACTTGAGTTGATCCCTCCAAGCTAACCTAATAGTCTGTAGAGGTGCCAGAGAAACAAAGAATGGACGCGTGAGAATGCAGTTGGGGCAGTATGTGCTAGGAACAGAGATGACTGGGGTTTCCTACAATACGCTCAGATCTGTAATGTGCATCACTGTTGTGTTCAGCTATTTAGACTAACTTATAGAAATAGTTATGAACTGAAGTTATTAACAATTTAAACATTATTTGTAGTGTAACACATTTATGTAGGTGTAGGGAAGTAGGTGGTCCTTGGATGTAGGAAATTTGACAGTTTTCTGATATTTAACCTTAGTCATAATAGCTGTGTACTCACAACTGCTCATACACCTGTTGGAGAAATAAAAGTTGCAAACTATACTTAACTGCTTTTGATGCAGATAGTATCCTTGTTAATGCTACTATGCTTTTTTAGGAAAGTTTTTTCTAGCTGAAGTTGACACTGGCTTTGTATTCAACAAATGGGCACTCCACTAGGTGGCCCCAAAGTGTATTTGAGTCCTGTGTATAGTTTGCTAGTTTCTGTCAGTCATCAGTTAAAGAGATGATAAGTGAACTTGTATCAGCATTCCTGTTTATAACTGAGGTACCACAGTAAAAATAGCTAGTGGCTGTACAAGACTAAGAGGGCTGCAAGTCATCTGAATAAAATCTGTGTATTTTTCCTATTGTACAACTTCTGTGGAAAAACAAAATACTGTTTTCTTAAGATACTACTAGATGCCTTTCTCCCTTCTGCTTAATAGTGATCAAGTTGTACCTGCAACACAGTCTTCACCTATAAACAGTGAGAAGAGAGAAAATTTACTACCGTTTGTGGGACTGAATAACCTTGGCAATACTTGTTATCTTAATAGTATACTCCAGGTAAGCTGACAGTTTTGCTGTAAGAGGGAAATATCCAATCCACACAAACTCATTTGGTTTGGCCCTGACGAGGCAACTGCAAGCAGGACTAGAATATTTATAGAAGGCTAATTGTTAAGTTGATAATTTGTGTGGTTTCGAAGTGATATTATTAATATCAGTGACTCTTACAGAGAAAGGGTTCCCCATTGCAGCTGTAAGGCAGAGAAGGATGGGCCATTTAATGCCACTGGGAACTCCAGGTTTCTGGAGGACTTTTATTGTCTATCCTGGATTTGTTTTTTGATTGTAAAATCACCTTCTGGTGTGATACACTAAATAAAGGTGGGAAAACTAAATTGAGTAGACTTTGACTGATTAGAAGATGCCAAACCTTTAATTTCTCCGCCTGACATCCTGGTGATATGTTATCTTAACCCCCTTGGAATTTATATTTGTATTATGTTGTGTGTTCTTGTCACCTTAAGCACTATATGAATCAGCCCAATGTTTTGTGGAGGGAAGACAAAAATTTAGTCCCAGAATTTAACTAAAGCATGTTCAAAGTTCTGCACAGAATGCACTGCTGTGTTTTCATGATTTGGGGTACGCTATATTTGTTCAGTAAACATTTAGACAGTCTTGCTTTCCACAGGTGTTATATTTTTGTCCTGGTTTTAAATCTGGAGTGAAGCACTTATTTAATATTATTTCAAGGAAGAAAGACGCTTTAAAGGATGAAGCCAATCAAAGAGATAAGGTAAAAAACAGAAAGTAGTGTTTAATTACCAGAAATCCACTTTTATAGAAACACAATAATGTGCAAGAGAGTTTTGATGAAGGATGACAAAAAGGTTATCTTACTTCTAAGTAAGAATTCACAGTATTCTGTATTGTCAGGCAATTATTTTTTAATGCTAATATAATTAGGTTATTCTTTCCTAGAGTTTTTTGCTGCAGACTTTTGTCATTAATCTGTATTCATAATTGTTTTTGGGTTGGGATTTAAAATTTAACTGGGTATATTTAAAGAAATGCTTGATTTCCACAATTTGAAAGCCATTAGGATCCAAATAGAAAGTAACTTCAAAAAATCCTCTTGGAAATTAGTAGTATAGTGGGATTTAGAAAAGCTGGTGTGTAGTGGAACAAAAAAGGGGGAAGATACTTTGTTTATAAATGAGAATAAGGGCTCAGCGTTGTAGCCTAGTGGCTAAGGTCCTTGCCTTACACATGCTGGGATCCCATATGGTCGCCAGTTCTAATCCAGGCAGCCCTGCTTCCCATCTGGGAAAGTAGTTGAGGACCGCCCAAAGCCTTGGGACCCTGCACCTGCGTGGGAGACCTGGAACAGGCTCCAGGCTCCTGGCTTCGGATCGGCAAGCTCCGGCCATTGTGGCTGCTTGGGGAGTGAATCAAAAGATGGAAGATCTGCCTGTATCTCTCCTCCTCTCTATATATCTGACTTTCTAATAAAAATAAATATTTAAAAAAAATGACAATAACAGGTTTGAGCATTCTCTCTTGACAGGGAAATTGCAAAGAAGATTCTTTGGCAAGTTATGAACTGATATGCAGTTTACAGTCCTTAATAATTTCAGTTGAACAACTTCAGGCTAGTTTTCTCTTAAATCCAGAGAAATATACTGATGAACTTGCTACTCAACCAAGGCGACTGCTTAACACACTCAGGTATAACCTATTAATAACAATTTTAGGATTCCATTATAACTGATTGTTTCTTTGAAGGAAAGTGAACGAGTAAGAATAAAGGCCAAGAAAAATAGCCATTTCAGGTTGATAGTCCGTTATAGCCCAGAGGCTCTGAATGGAAAAATCTGTTCATAAAATTGGTATTAAATTAATTACATCAAATTTGTATGAGGTTATTATTTACAATCTTTATTCATATTTACCTCTAATGTAAACATTCTTCTGAGAAATAAAGTTGAATTAGAATACTGGCTTAGATTGGTGATTTGTATTGTGTTTATGTGCCACATTGTATTGAAATCTGAAAATTTCTGGATTCTGAAAATGCATGTGATCGTAAAGATTTCAGATGAGGAATTACTATGTATAGGAACTGAATTCCAGATATTCTAGTTGCATGTGCTTAGGCAATGAATCCATTGGATTAGATTGCCTTTGAAAAAACGTTACAGATAAAATAGCCTTTTTTAAAAAAAAACATTAAAAAAACAGCCATTTAGGAAGAATCTACATGAATTACATTCCTCTGCCTTTGTTAAGAGAGATTGGTAGGTTGCTGCCCAAGAGCAGGTTTGAATGTTCTGTGCATATTCACCAGTTCTGTGATCTTTGGCAGGTGATGTAATTTTTTGTGCCTGTTTAGTTCCCTTTATGTTGGGATGACAATACTTATTATTTCATGGGATTATTTTGATTATGTGTGTACATATATACATACATACACATATAATCGATCTGTCTGGCATATGGTAAACACCATGCAAGTATTAACAATTTCTAACTTAAGGGAATTAAATAACTGTTATAATAGGTTTCAAAAGGAAGCAATTGTGATGTTCCTGTGAATGAATTTTTACTTAAGAGTTTATGTGCTGTGTCTTCAAAACTAGAATAGATGAAATGAAAATTTCTGTTTATAGGGAACTCAACCCAATGTATGAAGGATATCTACAGCATGATGCACAGGAAGTATTACAGTGTATTTTGGGAAACATTCAAGAAACATGCCAACTCCTAAAAAAAGAAGAAGTAAAAAATAATGCGGAATTACCTACTAAGATAGAAGAAAAACCTGATCAGAAAGAGGAAGTGAGTGATCTTAACAGTGTGGAGACTGACAACATGAGGAATTCTGAGGACTGTAAAGAAAAGCTTCCAAAAGGAAACGGAAAAAGAAAAAGTGACTCTGAATTTGGTAACTCGAAGAAAAAAGTTAAAACATCCAAGGAACACCAGTCACTGGAAGAGAACCAGAGACAAACCAGATCCAAAAGAAAAGCTGTAGGTGATACGTTAGAGCTTCCTTCTAAAGTAATTCCCAAGTGCATTTCTGAAAATGAGAGTGCAAGACCCTCACAAAAGAAATCAAGAGTAAAAATAAATTGGTTAAAGTCATCAGCTAAGCAACCCAGCATTCTTTCTAAATTCTGTAGTCTGGGAAAAATAACAACAAATCAAGGAGCCAAAGGACAGTCTCAAGAAAATGAATGTGATCTTGAAGAGGATGTGGAGAAGTGTGAAACTGTTGACACAACTAATGTTTCTGGTCTTGAGTCTCCAGGAAATAAGGTTACACCTGTAAATGCTAGTGAAGCTAAGCCCATAAACAAAGGTCAGTATAATTTGTAGCCTTCAATAGGGAGGGAGTATTCATAGTTCTAGAATTACAATACTTTGCAGCATAGTTTGTATGGCTAAAATTTTTGTTAGAAGGAAATTTAATGGAACTGTGATTTTTTTTCAACTTTTTTCTTAGATGTTTGTAGACAAACAAGGGCAATTCAGAAAGTCTGGAAATGGAATTTAAAAGTTTATTTTGGTATAAAGAATTTTTAAATATGTGGGAATTTTTTCCCGTGGACTTTTTGAAAGATCCTTTAATTTTAATTACATGCATCATAATGTTAATTTGGGAACATGAGCATGTTTGAGTAGGAAAACTCATTTCCTTTGTCTATGCAATATTTGGTGTAAATGCATAAAGGAAATTGCACTGAATAAAATTTTTGAAGTGGAGTCTGTAGTTCTGCCTCCTTTGATTTTGGCTGCAGTTTTGTTCAATCTGCATATTTCAGAGAAAATTATTAATATGGTGAAGTTTCATAAAAGTGCCAACTTAATTCTGGTTATTTCTGTACGGGGTGTCTTAGGGACGGGAATTAAGATAAAATTAACTTTTAATAACTCATAGTAACAAGCATTTTTTAAAGGAAATTTGTATTTCAGGAACATGGTATCAGTGCTAATAAGCTGAAGATGAAAATGGGGTTCTTAATTCATGATACACTATTTAACTGGCAGAATGGTTATTTTGGCTATATTGAAAAAATCTGTAGACTTGACTTTTCCTATTTTAAATTCAGGTGCAGAGCAAATTGGTTTTGAGCTAGTAGAGAAATTATTTCAAGGTCAGCTGGTATTAAGGACTCGTTGCTTGGAATGTGAAAGTTTAACAGAAAGAAGAGAAGATTTTCAGGACATTAGTGTACCAGTGCAAGAAGATGAGCTTTCTAAAGTGGAGGAGAGTTCTGAAGGTAAGCAAAATTTAAGTTTTTTTGTAGACCATGGCAAAATTGTAGTTTTCCTCAAAGCTGCATAGTTTCCTTGTAGGTGTTTAGAGAGGGAATAGTTGGCTTCTAATAACTATAGATCTAACGTACAACCTTTCTGCTTAACAGATCTCACTTGTTTAAGAGTAAGCATTTAGTAAATAATGATGTCTACTGAAGAAAACCCAGTCTTTGCCTCCCTCTCCCCCACCACCACTTTAGCTTTTAATGAGGCCAACTGTCCCTATAACATAAATGATTTTTGGCTAAGAAAGAGGTATACATTGTTGTGTACATTTATAAAAGTAGTTTCTGAAAGTAAAATCTCTGAATACTAATTCTGTGCATAGTAACTTTGTGACTCAATTTTTGAATGTCTCACATTTATAAGTGAAAAGATTGTCTTTGTAGTTTCTCCAGAACCAAAAACGGAAATGAAGACCTTAAGATGGGCAATTTCACAGTTCGCTTCAGTGGAAAGGATTGTGGGAGAAGATAAATATTTCTGTGAAAATTGCCATCATTACACTGAAGCTGAACGAAGTCTTTTGTTTGATAAAATGCCTGAAGTTATTACTATTCATTTGAAGTGCTTTGCTGCTAGTGGCTTGGAGTGAGTATTACAAATAAAAGATATATGAAGAAAATAAACTGCTCTAGAGGTTTTGTTACAATATTTAACAGTATGAATATAAGAGTACTGAAATGAATTTGTAAAGATTGCCTTAAGTTTTTTCTTGTATTAAACAGTTTCCCTGTAAAAATGCACGTTTAAGTCCTTTTTAGTATGAATACACACTCAATTATTTCTTAATACATTTTTAAATTGTTATACTTGAATTCAGTTTTAGTAAAACTGACTAGAGCTGATAATAAATCTTGTATGCATTAAGTTTGTTTCAGAATCAGAAAGGCAAAAATCTTTTCAGTTTTCATTAAGCCAGGAAATCCAAGTAATCATTGAAAAAGTTCTTCTGTAGTTGAGAATCATAGGTCTAAAAGTTATTTTAAAAATTAATATAAAAACTTTTTTCTGTCACATGGCATTGTAGGTATTACTCCTGTGTACATCATGACTTGTTTCAGGTTGCAGTAAGAACTTTTGAGAAGCTTTTATGCCCTTTATTATGCAAAAAAAGATAATCTTTAAAAACTTGGTGGACTTTTTAAAAATTATTACTATTACAATACTTTCCTAGGGCACAGTCTGAGCCAGGCCCAGAAGCCTGAAACTCATTGATTCTCCCTTGCGGGTGGAGGCACCCAGCTGTCTGAGCCATCACTTGCTGCCTCCTAGGATGCACATTAGTAGGAAGCTGGAATGGGAATAGAGCTGGAACTACTTTGCTATGGGATGGGGGTATCCCAGGAATGCTACACCACGTGCTTATCCTTCTACGATGCTTATTTTTATTCCCATGGTTTGATAAAGATTTGACTAAAAACTTGATTTCAAGTTCAGTTTTCTGAAAATTCCATCTGTTTTCTTACTGCACAAAGCTAGAAAAAGGAAAAGATAATCTAAAAATACCTAAATATTTAGCAGTAATTGTAGTATGTGTATGTAACTTACTCAGAATTACTCAGATTTGGAGTCTTCTACTTTCTGATCTATTCCTATGAGCAGCTAAATATTAAGGGTTCATTTAAACTTTCACTTTGTTTCATATTGGGTACAAAATTTTAAATTTTGAATTTACAATGGATGTATGCGTTATGGTCCAGTAGTCGAAGCCACTGCTGTTTGGAACTCCAGTGTCCCACAGCAGAGTGTGTTGAGTTCACCTTGACCTTTGAATCCAGCTTCCTGTTGTTGCACCAGGGAGGCAGCCAGTGACTCATGTACTTTAGACCCTGCCTTTCACTTGGGAGACCTGGAGGAAGTGTGTGGCTCCTGACTTCAGCCTGGCCTAGACTTTGCCCTTGAGGGCATTTAGGGAGTGAATCAGCTGATGAAGAGAATTCATAGTTTCTTTTTCTGTCTTTGCCTTTCAAATAAATAAAAATGAGTAAATACACATGTGAAATGGAACCACAGGAAACCTTGTTTCTTTTCCTCCCAAAGGTTTGATTGTTACGGTGGTGGACTTTCCAAGATCAACACGCCTTTACTGACACCTCTTAAATTGTCACTAGAAGAATGGAGCACAAAACCAACTAATGACAGCTATGGATTATTTGCAGTTGTGATGCACAGTGGCATTACAATTAGTAGTGGGCATTACACTGCTTCCGTTAAAGTCACAGACCTTAACAGTTTAGAACTAGATAAGGGAAATTTTATGGTTGACCAAATGTGTGAAATAGGTAAGCCAGAACCATTGAATGAGGAGGAAGCAAGGGGTGTGGCTGAAAATTATGATGAAGAAGTATCCATTAGAGTCGGTGGAAATACACAGCCAAGTAAAGCTCTGAACAAAAAAAATGTGGAAGCTGTTGGACTTCTTGGAGGACAAAAGAGCAAGACGGATTATGAGCTTCACAGTAAAGCAGCTAATCCTGACAAAGTGACCAGTACAGCATTTGCTGAAAATAGAAATTCGGACACTAACAGTCCTAACGGGACTCGTGAGTCTGATGGAAACAAGGACTCCAGTGACCAAACAGGCGTTACCATTAGTGGATTTGAGAACAAAATTTCATATGTAGTGCAAAGCTTAAAGGAGTATGAGGGAAAGTGGTTGCTTTTTGATGATTCTGAAGTGAAAGTTACTGAAGAAAAGGACTTTCTGAATTCTCTTTCCCCTTCTACATCTCCTACATCTACTCCTTACTTACTGTTTTATAAGAAATTATAGAGTAAACGTATTTTCATTGTACATATATATATATTAAACAGACCTGGACAAACATTGGTAAAGTTGATTACATGAAAGAGTCTCTTAGCTTATCTTTTGAAGTTACTGGATATTATTGGTCTCTAGGTTTTTCTATAGTGGAAATTTGAATTACTGAAAACAATGTTAATTTTTTAGGATTCATTTTCCTTTGTAGAGACTAGTGACGCATTAGCTTCTGGGAACAAACTTAAATAGGTTCGTAATGGAGGCATTTACATACTTTTGGATTTACACTGACCTTTTGTGTTTGCTTTTTAAAATAAAGTGCTTGTATTTGTATTCTCCATATTTTGGAGTAATTGCCTACATGATGTTTTATAGGTCCCATGGTTTTCACCTAAGAAGTAGAATTTCATCAGTTTAATTAGTTTTATATCAGTTTGTATCAAAGGCACAAAGTCTAGAATGTGTATATTCACAATGACGTATAATTTGTGCCTTGACTCTTTCGAGTGTCTCCAAAAACCTGGACAGCCTCTGATACCTTCTCAAGAACGTATTTAAGATGACCCTGTACTCTAGGGAAGCTTTTTGGGCATGGACTAATTTCTCTCTTCATACCCATACTCTGCATGATCTGTATATAGCACATCAAACTTAGATATGACCTAAATTTAATTTTTTTTTTTAAAAAACTGGGAGGTCAATAAAATTTAAATTGCTTAACAAATATGTATACAAATACTTGAGTTTTTACTTTCATAGTTCTATTATAAATACAGCTGATTTATCTTAAGAACCTTTATGTTTATATAAAGAGTAAACATGCACAATTACCTTGGTGTGATAGTCAACATTTTCTCACAGTGGAGGTGGAGAACTTTTCACAGAAGAGAAGTGTTCAATCCATCAGGTTGTCATATTTAAGATGTTTATAATAATTATTGCATTCTAGTTGTCCTTTATATAAATATAGTATTTACTAGAATCCCAAACTGGAGAACTTACGATGCTTTGAGTCCACCTAAAACCTGGTTTTCACTTTGTTAGCTGATGAATCAATCATCTTATGACTTGTTTAAGAACATTCCTGATACTAAGATTTGCTCAAAATTATTCTGACCAGTATATAAGTGTTACTGGAGTGACATTGTTAAATGTTCCACTTCAACAAATTAGAGTTAGCTGGTTAACTAGAAAATCAGCTACATTCGGCCATAAAGTCATGGTTCTTCTCTACTGCATTTGCAGTCATTAATGCAACAGCCAGTGGGTGTATAGTAGAATCTGGACCTCTAAAGACAGCCAATATCAAGAACTAATATAAATTCCTGATGTGAGATAGTTTGTATTTATTTATTTTTTAAGAAAGCGAAAAGCTGATGTAAAAAAAGTATTTTGCATCATACCATGTAGAGTTCTGCCTAAATTCTGAGAATTGGTAACTCGTGATAATTAAATCATTGTATGTCTTCTAAATCTTTAGTATTGTCACTGAGATTTATATGAAATACTTCAAGTTCCCACTTACAGGTACCTAAAGTGACTTAAGGGTTAATACTTCAAAAAGGGAAAGGGGGGGGGGAGTTCTTGACTTCTACACATCCTCTTTCTCTTTCTCTTTCCCCAGGATAGAGGTTTGAAGTTATGCCCTTGGGACTTCTCTTTTTGATAAAGAGCAGAGGAGCCCTGTTGTAATTCCTTTAGTCTGAGTTGATAAGATGAGGAATTTGAGATAATACTTGCCTGTTCACTAACATAGGTTGGAGAGGGGTATATCAGCCATCAACTGCAGGATAAAAGCAGCAGATTAAATGTGAGCATTCTTAAATGGTTTATATAACTTTAGTAGAAATGGACTATAAATGTCATAAGGTAAACTACCGTTCAGAAAGTAAAACATTTTTAGAAATTGTAAATAAGCATTGTGGAAAACTGGACAAAGAACATGTTAATTTCTCAGATTGTTTTCTACTTTTAATATAACAGTTAATTTTGATTAAAGCCACTTTCACAAGTGCTTTCTAAAATTCATGAGTCAGAAAGTAACTTGTGCAAGATTTAACTGCTAAGAGTTAAGAAGCAGACAGTTATGACTGAATCATACAAGCATTTATGATTCCTGTCGCTTGGTATTGACTTTCTAATATTTGATATCTATAGATTAAAAGCTTTTTTATCAGGTACAATTAGAGTATCCAAAGTTCATGGAAGGTGGAATTAACAAGTAATTTTATTTTGGTGAAGAAAACTTTGAAATCCATGTATTTTTTTAATGCTCATTTTCTGCAAACATTTTGAACATCCCTTATGTGCATGGATTTCAAAACTTGTTGCACCAAAATAAACAGTTCCATAATGACAAATTTTTGGAATCTAAATAGAAAATAAATTGAAATCTAAATAGATTTCACAAAGCCTTGGTTGCTACCTGTCTTTACTCATTAACTCATTTAAGTTGGGGTATTCTTTGGGCCCATAAAGTGCTTATGGATTTCTTTGCTAATTTTAGACCCTGTTCTTGAATCAACTTACTACCCTGCCTTTGTAACTGAAGAAAAGTTTTAAGTCTCACTCAGTAAATTAGTGTAAACATTCACATATTTAATAGTACCTTTAAAATAAGCATTACTACATTTAAAATGGTTCCAAAATGAATCTATAAATGGTAATATAAATTAAGAAATATGACCTTAAAGTAAATAAACTTAACATTAGCTATAATATAAATAATGGCAAATGTATAGTGTACCTTTGTGTCATTAAAATGTCTTAAAATAAGATAACAGTATGTTACCAGAACAGTAGAAACTATAGCCATGATTCTCAACTTTTAAAAGTCTACATTTGATATCATTTTGGCATTTTTCGGTGATTTGCTTAATGCTGTAATTCCCAGAAGTACATCTTAAGTCATTTTCCAATAGAGCATAACTTCTTTTCAGTTCAATGTTGAATACATGGCTCTTGTCAAATGAATAAAACAAGTTCATTTATTTTAAAGATCCATTTTACGAAGGCTCATTCGACTGAAGGAATCTCTGCGGGGAAAAAATGAGAGGACACAGTTGTGAGAAAACATTTCTACATATGCCATAAAATGTTGACAAACTTTCTTCTCTCCAAGATAACCATTTTTGCCACAGTTCTTCGAAGTTAGATGCCGTTCCCATGTACTCTGCTTTACATGTGTGTGTTTTGGCTTATAAGTTTCTCTACAGATGAGAAACATACTAACTACTTTGGCAAGTTTATTGGTCATTTTTTCATTTGCTCAGTACATACATCAAGTGCTGTGCCAAAACAAAGACTTTAGGATTACTGGGAGATTTCAGGAAAAGGCTTGTGGTTATTAAATGGCCAAGAATGGTGTTTTCTAACTTGTTAAGTCTTAAACCAATAACTGTCTCAGGTCCTTTTTGCACTCTTTTTTTTTTTTTAAAGATTTATTTATTTTATTACAAAGTCAGACATACAGAGAGGAGGAGAGACACAGAGGAAGATCTTCCGTCCGATGATTCACACTCCAAGTGAGCCGCAACGGGTTGGTGCTGCGCCGATCCGAGGCTGGGAACCAGGAACCTCCCCTGGGTCTCCCATGCGGGTGCAGGGTCCCAAAGCACTGGGCCGTCCTCGACTGCCCTCCCAGGCCACAAGCAGGGAGCTGGATGGGAAGTGGAGCTGCTGGGATTAGAACCAGCGTCCATATGGGATCCCGGGCGTTCAAGGCGAGGACTTTAGCCGCTAGGCCACGCCGCCGGGCCCTCCTTTTTTGCACTCTTAAAAATTACTTGAGTCATTAGGTTCCTGCCACACACACAGGAGCGCTCTGGTTGTGGCCACCAACCTCTTGAGGACTGAACCAGTGATTGGAACTTGCTCTCATCTTTCTTCCTGTTTCTCTCAAATAAAAGTGAATTTTGAAAAACTTCTAGGGAGGAAAAACAACGGATCTCAGACATAAAAGTCCGAACTCCAGGAATCATGATGGTTATATAAGGGAACACTGAAGAGTTTGTAGAAAAATAGAATTCAAGAGTTTCACTTTGGTCCAAAAAGTTTGTGAAATCCAGACATTGGAGGGGGTCTTCCAAAAGTTTGTGAAAAATATGTATTAGGAAAAAACTATGGGTTTCAAAATATTTGCACCATAAAAGTTCACCATTTACCCCATTTTTCATGAACTTTTTAAGTATGTTATATTTACCATATTATAATCTTAGAATATCATATTTCATGTAATCTCAGGGAAACTCAGTCATACCCTCAGAGAAGGAGAAAAAGGACAAATAATATAAAAAGACCACAAAAACCTACAAGTTTCTTAGGGATCTGTTCCTACTGGTCCCAGTTCACACTTGAGAACTGTCAGTTTAATATTCCATATTTAGGGGCAGGCATGCTGGTATCCCATGCAAGTGCTGGTTCAAATCCAGGTTGATTGGATTCAGCATCCTGCTAGCATGCCTGCGAAAGTGTCCTAAGTGCTTGGGCCCCTGTATCCACATGGGAGACCAGCAAGAAACTCTGGGCTGCTGGCTTTGGCCTGGGCCAGACTAGCTGTTGTGGCCATTTTGGGGGTGAGTCAGCAAATGGAAGATTTCTCCCTCTAACTGCCTTTCAAATGTTATAAAAAAAATTCCAGATTTATAAGCAAAATTAAAATTTTTATCTTGTAAATATTGAAGAGTGAAGGGGATGGTATTCTTGAAATATCACAAAGTAATTTGCTTTATCCTTAAGTTTCTTATTTTTCCTGCTGTTAAACTATAGGAGAACAAGTAAAAGACCACATTCAGCTTTGGTTTTGCTTTTTGGCACCAAGGAAAAGAGTCTTTAAAATAGAGACTGCTGATTAAGAAAAGTGTTTTTCTAAGTTGCCAAAAAATTGCCTGAAGATATTAAAAACAAATGTTTAAAGGATTGAACTTTATGAAGTAGGTCACAGAGGACAGTAAAGCTCAGGATATAATGTACAGGTAGGTTTCCTGCAGACAGGAAGAAAGCAGCATTTCTGGGAAAGCATTGAGGACCAGAGGGAACTGAACAGGTGAAGACACCTGCTTGACCAGCCAGTATCCAGTCCCCTCACCTTCTGTGCCTTCATCTGGAGGGGACAAGCCAGCAATGGAGCCAACAAGGAGGAACAGAGTGCAGAAAGAGGAAACCACAAGTTGGGGAGGGAGGCCAGCAAGCTGTTTCCTGCTGGAAATTGAGTGGGAACCTCCTTTGAGGTGGTCCCCCGTCAGTGTCGGACGCTGGAAATGGTATGTTTTGTCAGGGGAAGTCTTCTGGTCTCCGTCCGTTCCTGAGGAGGGGCAGAGGATCTACATCCTCTCTGAGGAGGTGAAGGTCACAACAGGCACTTAGGAGCCTTTTTTTTTTTTTTGCATGAACATGATTTTCACAGGTCTATAGGTAAATATTAGGCCACGGAAGAACAGGGACTTATTTCCCAGATGGATTAAATAGTTTCTCTTTCTACTGCAGTAACAACTGTCAATGCAACCACGTTGTTTTTATGCAGACTACTTCACTGGTGTTCTAGGTATACATCAGATAATTGGAATTTAAAAGCTTTATTAGCAAAGGATAGTAAAGTCACTGTCACAGTAGTTCAACTGCATACAAATCTGTCCTAAGACCTCACTGGTAATTCCACCTTTGCAGTGCAAGCATTTTATCTGCTACACAAAACTAAACCAGCTGCTCAGCTACAACTGGTTCTCGCGGATGAAAAATCTAAGTTCCACTGCTAATCTCAACACTTAAAATAGAGAAAAACATGGAAACCAACGGTACTCAGTGACGGATCTGCTTTTACACATGCTTAGATCTTTCTGAATGCTATTTACTATCAAGGCCAAGGGGAATAAGTGCTTGGTTCCTAAAACGTTAGAGAGTCCTCACGAAAATACTAAAAAGTGTGACAGGACTTTTAAAAGCAATAGTTACGGAAGGCCAGATTTAACGTGTGGTGTCCTCGTTAGTATGAGTGCTTAACACAATTAGATTCCCAAACTGAGTGACCCTCAGATGGATTAATGTATAGGTGATAAAAAGCTTACACTAGTTAAACTTAGATCTAAGGGGAGATAATATATGAAACCCATACATAAACAATTATATAGTATGAAATCAAGTAAATTTAATTTTTTAAAAAGCTTCAAGGTAAGGGGCACAGGAAGTAACCATACCTGTGGCAAGTGACAGGTAACACTGCCTTGTACAACTGAGGGATCTTCCTGTTTACCAGTGGCTGCAGAGCTTCTTTAAGGCGATGATAATTTCTCTCCAGTTCTCTTTGATACTCCTTCTGATCTGGCCCAATTAAGCTCTTATTTTTTCTTAAGGCATCTTCACACCTAGGGGGGACAATTATGCAACAGAATGATTTCTTCTGACCGTGTGTGGGCTTACTCACACAACACATGCATATACACATTTACCATGTAAGGATGTTGAGATTCTCAGTTTACTGTTAAATAATTATTTGTTTTAGGTTTAAGGCAGGAACAGATAATTAACTGAATTTTTTTCTTTTTTAAAAGTTTTATTCATCTGAAAAGTGGTGGGAAGCTTGGGAAGTCACTGTTTTACATCCTCACTGGGATGTACCCATACTTACTGTGTGATACCAATGAAATTTGGAATAGTGCTTTGTGTTCAGATGTTTCTTCTTTTTTTTTTTAAAGGAATAGAAGTGCCACTGTTCCATCTCTAAGCTTCTGATTTTTTTTTTTAAGATTTATTTATTTTTTTTTATTACAAAGTCAGATATACAGAGAGGAGGAGAGACAGAGAGGAAGATCTTCCATCCGATGATTCACTCCCCAAGTGAGCCGCAACGGCCGGTTCTGTGCTGATCCGAAGCCAGGAACCAGGAACCTCCTCCAGGTCTCCCACGCGGGTGCAGGGTCCCAAGGCTTTGGGCCGTCCTCGACTACTTTCCCAGGCCACAAGCAGGGAGCTGGATGGGAAGTGGAGCTGCCGGGATTAGAACTGGCGCCCATATGGGATCCTGGGGCATTCAAGGTGAGGACTTTAGCCGCTAGGCCACACCGCTGGGCCCTCAAATGTTTCTTAAATGAACAAATCTTGGTGAAGATTCTTTATCCAAGTTATTCAAATATTTTTTTAAAAAATCTTGACCCCCAACAGACAAAGAAAATATATATTTTTTAAAACAGTATGCAAAGGCTGGCATTATGGTACAGCAAATTAATCTCATTTGGGATGCCTGCATCCAGTACTGGAGCGCCAGTTCAAGTCTCAGCTACTCCAATTCCAATTCAGCTTCCTGCTAATGGAACTGGGAAGCAGCACCTGATAGCTCAAGTGCTTGAATCCTTGCCACCTACAAGGGAGACCGAGATGGAGTTCCTGGTTCTTGCTTTGGTGTTTGCTATCCAGGGAAGTTGCAGCCATTTGGAAAGAAGCAGTGGATGAAAGATCTCTCTTCCTTGTACACACACACACACACACACAAACACACAGTATGCAGCTAATCGGATGTTTAGTGGGAAATGGACAGCCTTAAATGCTTATGTCAGAAAAGAGTTAAAGTTGAAAAGCAAGTAACATAAAGATAATAGTATGAACTATGAATAAAATATTAAAATATGATACAGTATTAACAATGTCAAAAAGTTAGTTCTTTGAAAAAACTAGAAAAATAGACTATACTCTGACAAGATTAAACCAATTAAAATATCCTTGATTAGGGCCCAGCGCTGTGGCCTAGCGGCTAAAGTCCTCTCCTTGAATGAGCCAGGATCCCATATGGTCACAGGTTCTAATCCTGGCAGCTCCACTTCCCATCCAGCTCCCTGCCTGTGGCCTGGGAAAGCAGTTGAGGATGGCCTAAAGCCTTGGAACCCTACACCATGTGGGAGACCTGGCTCCTGGCTTTGGATTGGCACAGCACCGGCCGTTACGATCACTTGGGGAGTAAATCATCGGAAGGAATGCATTCCTCTGTGTCTTTCCTCCTCTCTGTGTATATCTGACTTCGCAAGAAAAATAAAGCTTTTTGAAAATATTTTATATTTACTAAACAAATACTATGTGCCGAGTATTAGCCTGGAATATTTCCTTTGTGTAGAAGAGTTAACAAGACTGCTATCCTTAGAAAGGCTGGATTACAGTTTTGGTCTTTGGTCAGTGCCTGGGAATTTGGAATTGGAGAAGGTTTTCATGATTCCCAAAACAAAAAACTGGCTCACTACATCCACACTGTATAAAAGCACCATGGCTCCTGCTAAATACATTCTTCTCTTCCAGGGGCTTGGTGCTTTGATGAATGACAGGGAGAATGTGCCTATGGAACCAGTCTCCAATGAAATAATAATAAACCAATCTTCAAAATAACAACAAAAACCTATGGCATGCAGTCTTACCTAATTAGGTTCTTTGGAAGACAACATTTCACAAAGCTGTCACAATCTATTCCTAAAGGAATTAAGCATATCTCATCTGACTGTTCTAGCAGAAGACCCTTAGAAGCCTGCAGTTAAGGACTGGTCTATGGTGCAGTAGGTAACATCATGCAGCAACACTGGCATCCTATATGGGCACTGATTCATGTCCAGGTTGCTCCAGTTCGAACCCAGCTCCCTGCTAATGGCCAGGGAAAAGCAGCTGGAGATGATCCAAAGGTCGCCCCACACGGGAGCTCCTGGCTTCAGCCTGGCCAGTGATGGAAACAGTGCATAGAAGATCTCTTCCTTGTCTAGTTCTCTACTCTGATTTTCAAAATACATAAGTAAGTCTTAAAAGCAGCCTGCTACTGGTTTCCTCCAGACTTAAGCCCAGGCACCTTTGCCCCTGTATCCTCTCGGAACAACACTGAAAGGACCATGTGTAGCGCATGCTGAGTCCTGTTGAGTCCTCCGAAGCAATCAGTGAAACGGGGACAGTCTGGAGGCCCCTGTTCACTTGCACAATCTCCCCATGGAAGGCAGATGGTCTTATCCTTACTTTATGAATTAGAAAACTGAGGACTAGAGGGACTAAGTGACATGGAAGAAAACAAAGATGATTTGAACACAAATTTTTGCTTCCAAGGTCACTGCTTGGAAGTTTACTGAGAGAAGGAAGGTAGAAACTCACATACTAAAGGGTCAAAATAAGTCAGAACCTTCAGGTTAATTAACTTCATAATATTGTCAAGTGAAAAAAACACAACTCCCCAAATCTTGCACGTTTAGGTCTTTAAAACAAGAAAGATATCGCATTATAAAACACGATAGTGACAGGGTAATGAAAAATACTATTAAAGAATATTCAATTCGCCATAAACTATTTCTCATGGTAAATCATTTCCTTGTACTTTGTCTTCTCAACAGTTCCTTACAGTCCTTACGGCACAATGTGATAGCACACATCCTCACTTTGAACATCTTTATCAGTCTTGGATACCTTTTGGTAAAATCTTTAAAGCAGAGCCGCAGTTTGTTATGATGTCTGAACAGCTTTGGGTCACTGGGTATCTCAGATAAGAAAACCTGGGCAACTTCCAAAGGTCCCTGTAAAATAAGGAAATAAAACAAGATTGTTTGCCTTCTGAAAACTCACAGAGGCAGAATATGCCTGATTTTTGTTTAAAGTGCAGGTACGGCTGCCTGTGAGCGTGACACATCACCTGCCTACACCTGTGTTGGACCTCTCTGAAGAAGACTGCTTCAGTCTCCTAATTTCATATTTACATTCTTGCTTGCTGCAATTAACTTGGTCACTTTCTAACATCCTTCAAGCTCAAGGACTGGTGTGTTCATTGTCACAGTTTGCTTTGCTCCCTATATTCTTTTAATTTATTCTAGATGCAGAAGTTGTCAGGCTACTGTACCTGCCAATTTACTGGGCTTGATGTTGCCAAAACAGCTCCCACAGTGTTTCCAAGATGCGCCTAACAAGGCTAAGGGAGATGAGCTTTTTGGAGTTACATAGAAAGGAGGTAAAGCTTCAATATCACATGTATTTTCAGTGAGCAAATTCATAAGGCATTTCAGTTTTGGTAGATCATTTTTTGGGTTTGCTCCTTTCACCTAAAAATAGTTTAGAGTTATGACATGAACCCTTAGTTGAAGCCTTTCTGGATTTTCCTTTACCTTGGAAGATTCCTTAAAAATTGGGGCCATGCCTAAAATCATCAGGAAAAAACCCCAGGGAATTAAGTGTATGAAAATAAGGGGAACAGCTCCAATCTATATTTGACAAAACAGAAACAATACTGTGTATACATATATTACTAAAAAATTCAAAATGATTCCACAGCATCTATTTAAGCCTCTGAAGTTACTGTCAAGATCTGCAGAAGGTAGTATGAAGGAAAATCAAGGTAAGAGAGCTTCACACATATGTATATAACTTTGAAAACGAAATCCTCCATTTTAGATCAAGCTTGCTAAAAGAAAGGCTATTTTAAATGACTCAATTCCTTCTTAATACAGTGTATAAGATTTGATAGGCAGAAAACATAGGTAGTAGAGAAGGCTGGCATGAAATCCTTACACGTGAGACTATATTGGACATTGGGTTTTCAACTTGCCTTTACTGATACTTGGTTGACTTTCACAATCACATCTAACATCTTCGTTTCACTTGATTTAGTGTCTGTTTTTGATCTTTATAAAATGCAATGAAGTTATTCACAGTCCTACTTAGAACTTCAGTCGCACAGTGCTGCCCAGAAAGCACTAACCTGGTTCACTGTTGTGCCCACAGATCCCTGGAGTACCATCTGTAGCATTTTGGGGTCTGCTGGGTCTTGATGTGTAGCAAATGCCAATTCCTGTGTCTTTTTCTGCATGTCCTCAATAGCAACTTCAATCGGTGTTAAGATGATCTGAGTAAAACAGTATCTATTAGGTCAGTGAGCTGATTAAAAATTACTTAATTAGCTTTATATGCAATCAATTAAAATTAGAGGGATGGGAATTTGGTGCAGAGGCTGAATGCCACTTGAGATGCCAGCACACCATGTTCAAGTGCCTGGGTGACAGTTCTGGCCTCACCCCTCATGGTGGCTGCCTGCTAATGCGTACCCTGCTAATGCAGCAGTGGCTCAAGTATTCTGGGTCCCTTCATCCCACGTGGGAGACCCAGACTGAGTCCCCTGCTATTTGGCTTTGGCCTGATAATATGTATTATAATATGTGTTTGAGGAGTGAATCAGCAAGTAAGAGCTCTCTTTGCTTTTCCACTAAAATAAATGAACTTCAAAGTAAATTGGGAAATTAGAGATCAGTTGTGTGTATTTTAATGTATCAATAAAACTCCAAATCTGGATCCCTACATGAGAAAAAAAAAGACAAAGCATAAAACTGATGGTGAATTAGGAACTCAGAAAACTAAAATTACTCAAAACCTCACAAAATTCTACTATGTTACTATGTGGAAGATGCTGTGTATCTTCTGCCACAAATACATTGCTATCACATGGTCCAAGTGTGTTTCATTAATTCTATTTGCTTATTTGCGAACGTACCTCCTCTTTGTGAGTGACATTGACCCTTGTTTTAATATAAGGAAAAGCATGAGAAGTGGTCAGAATGGTTTTCCGTTTGAATTGCTCGTGAAGTTCTCCATGGGCCCGGCCATCTAAAGTGAACGGTGTACAGTACATGAAACGGCGAAGATTATAATTTTTGTCAAAATATGTGATTCTGTCCTTCATCTCATATGTATCAAAGTATGGCTCCACATAGGTAATCTGAATATATGCCTGATAAAGAAAAAGAAAATCTTTCATTTCCTTACTGCTCAGTCATTACCTTGTTTTACTCAAAATCAAAAAATCAAAGCTAAATATTACCATTGTCCAATCATACCTTGTTAGCATCTAATTTACATTTGTCTACAGGATTAGAATCCTTGATGACTTCAACCACATCCTCACCAAATCTTTCTCCATAAAATCCCTACAAGATAAAAAAATCTTTACATGAAATGAACAGAATTAGTAAATAGAGGTGCCTCTGAGGGACACCCCTAGCAAAATTACAGCATATAACAAGTTCTCTACACACATCAGCAACTACAAAATAAGTGCTTAAGATCACAAAAATTACACTAGTTGATGAATTGTCAGTCTCAGTTCTTATTTGACATTATTCCCATCAATGTTCCTTAACATAAAATACTATCAAAAAAACAAGTTTCTCTAATAAAAATGCATACTTCCATAAAATGTCCTCAAAACCAAATAAAAAGTAAAAAAGAAAACAACTCATTATTTTGGGCAATGGATAGAACTATTTAACAGGAAAAATTAAACCTGAATCTTCAAGGTAATTAATTGTCTGAGCAAGTCAGGGGCACTATCTCGATACTTTTGAAGACTTAAATGGCTCTTGAAAAAGGAAAAGTCCGTTTGATGTCAATTTGAAAGTTAGGCTTAGCTGGATGCGGTGCAGCAGCCTAGTGGCTAAATCCTCACTTTGCATGTGCTAGGATCCCATATGGGCATTGGTTCATATCCTGACTGCTTCACTTCCCTTGCAGCTCTCTGCTTACTGTCTGGGAAAGCAGTTGAGGATGACTCAAAGCTGCATGGGAGACATAGAGGAAGCTTCTGGCTCCTGACTTCAGATTGGCTCAGCTCTGGCTATTGCAGCCACTTTGGGGAGTGAACCAGCAGATGGAAGATCTTTCTCTCTGTCTCTCCTTCACTCTGTAAATCTGACTTTCCAAGAAAAATAAATAAAGCTTTAAAAAAAAGGTAGGCCGAGTAAAATCACCAGTAAGATTTTAACATTCAAGAATTAACATCAGCTGAGAATAAAAACAATTCTAGATTCTGCTTCTCAATTGTTATGCGAGTACAACCCCCCTGGAGAATGTGTAGAATGTAGATTTTAATCCTGAAAGCCTAGGTGGGGTTAGAGTCTGCACTTCACACAATCTCCCAAGGGGTGCCAATGCTTCTGGTCTAGGAACATTTTGAGGAAGAATAGAGAAAGTTTGGAAAGAGTATCTATCACAGTTGGGATACTGCCTGCAACGCTGCCATCCCATATTTGGGCACAGGTTTAAGTCCCAGCTGCTCTGCTTCCAATCCAGCTTCCTGCTAATGCACCTAGGAGCAAAGTTGAAAAAGGCTCAAGCACTGGGAAGACCCAGGATGGCAGGCCAGCTGCCAGCTGCTGCTTGGCCCAGCCCCAAGAGCTGTGGTCACCGGGAGTGAACCAATGCCTGGAAGATTTCTTTTTCCCCTCTTCGTTACAGTGCCTTACAAATAAATAAAAGCTTAAAAAGAAAAAGCAATAATTTATGATACAGATTAAAATCTTTTAAAGGTTAAAGGGATTATAAGAAATATTTTTAAGGTATGATTTCAGGCTTTTAAATTCTAAAGCAATCTCTTAGGAAATGAATTAAATCAAAGAGATTATACAAGTGGACTGTAGGAAGACAAATGACTGGATATCACTTGAACAACTGAGTAGATACCATTTGAATGGGAACACTTGATTGGATATCATTTGAATGGGAATATAATTGGCTAGAAATACAAAACAAAGAGATTTTTAGACAGGGGTGTGGAAACAGTAGATGGGTTTCCTTGAAAGGCTTATGGGATCTATGTAAGCTCTTCAATGCCTCCTCCCTTACCCTATGTGACCCTGGTGCCACTAATAAATGTCAGCTATTGATCATAAGTCAGTAGTCCACATGTGTTATTATTGGCAATGTGCACCAAGTCCATCGCGGCAGGACAGTGAACAGTGGGTCACAAATCTTTTGAAGTTCTGCATTTAGTGCCACTATGCTGCTACTAAATTTCTTCTATGTTTTTCTACAAGCTGTGGAGGAAATTGAGCCCATCCAGGTCTTCTGAGGTCTTGGCCACACCTTCAGGTGGGAGGCACCAACACTGCCCACCCATTTTCTGATTAATTAAGAGACCACCAATGGGGAACATCTTACCTGTAGGTTCCCCGCCCAACAAGGAGGGGTCAAGGAAGGCTTAAAATCCCAAGACCCTTCCTCAAATCTTTGGTGTCTCTCTCTCTCCCTCCCCTTTCGAGAGGCACCCCACCTCCTGGCTTTTCAGAGGTGCTTCCCCTTCCCTGCTCACCTGGTCCCTTCTCAAATAAACTTTTCTGTCTGCAACAGATTCCCGGCTTTTTATTTCTATACTAAGCTGAGGAAAGAACCCACCGGGCATTTCTGGTAACAGAAACCGTATGTTTCTCTGTAAGTCACACTAATAATGAAGCATGTAAGTGTTTTACAAATACATATGCAGGCTACATGAAAAGTCAATCCTATTTTACACTTGCCATAAGATTTGAAGAGGATTATGGTACGATTCAAAAACCCTCTTATCTAATGAAACAGTTTATTTGGCAGGCTCTAGTTTATCGCATTATTAGATCTGATCTGAAACTATCCATTACACAGAAGGCAAATGAAAGAAGGTATTTCATGGATCACGGCAGCATTCACCTCCAATCTGTGAGATATCTCTGCAAGTTTGGTTATCGCAGGTTCCTTGTAAACAAATTCCTGTTCATCCAAATCTCCGAATTTGGTTCCATAAAAACCAACACGAAAATAGGTGCCAAACATCCGCTTACCATCCTAGGTTTAGAAACATGAAGAAACTTTAATATAAAGTCTTTAATATAACATCTTTTTTGCAAAAACTCTTAATTCAGAAGTTTAAGATTTTATTATTATTTTTCAATTAAATAATCATCCTAATAAACAACAGTAAGCAAATGGGGCTCCTAACAAATGTTCAACTCACATATAGCATAGATTTTTCAGAGTGTGTACTAAATTACCACATCCTACTTTTTTTAATCTATAGAAGTAGGACAAATTAACTTACACTCCTAAATATCAGAAAACATTAACTATGATTTAATTGTCCTAATATTAAAGCATACTATATAAAATTAAACTTTAAAACATCACTAACATATTGTAAAATCAGCATTACCCCTCACATAATCACTTCACATATGTTAAGTGAGGTTACGATTTAAGCCAAGTGGAGTAGCTGGCATAGAGCAGACAATTCACAAAAATGTCGACTTCCCCCAGAAGCACTAGAACAAAACTTCTACAATTATCATCCCTGTCCTGATCACAACATTCAGCTGTGGAAGAGTGTGTAACAGTGGACTAGAAAGGGAAAAGACAAATGAGAGAAAGCTCACCATTTTTTGGTTAGTTATTCTAAAACCTCCAAATCTCCCACTGTGTGCATTAACCACACATTACGTGACACTAAGATTACTGTAACTCTTACACAAGCACACCTGAAAACAAATTCTTTCAATGAAGATAAATATTTGGAAGTGATCCATGCAAGTTTAGTAATTCAGATACAAAACTGTTTCAAAAGAATTCTGTGCGTTGGCTCCTACATATAGGACCACATATATATTTTTAAATTCTTACCAATTTTGTTTAAGCCTAAACTAAGTATTACAGATTTTAAAAAAGCAAAATGGGAGAAACTTTGATACTTAATTTACCAATATATTTTTTTAAAGATTTATTTATTTATTACAAAGTCAGATATACAGAGAGGAGGAGAAACAGAGAGGAAGATCTTCTGTCCGATAATTCACTCCCCAAGTGAGCCGCAATGGGCCGGTGCGCGCCAATCCAATGCTGGGAACCAGGAACCTCTTCCGGGTCTCCCACACGGGTGCAGGATCCCAAAGCATTGGGCCGTCCTCAACTGCTTTTGCAGGCCACAAGCAGGGAGCTGGATGGGAAGTGGAGCTGCCGGGATTAGAACCAGCGCCCATATGGAATCCCGCGGCTTTCAAGGCGAGGACTTTAGCCGCTAGGCCACGCTGCTGGGCCCTTACGAATATTTTTAATCAAAAAAATGTATAGTGACTAAAGAGATTCCTTCAATTTTTGTCTAACAGAAATTGTTAAAGAAAGAATGTCTTTGGAACTAAAGAGACTTGAGGACTTAAATACTTTTTTTCACTATTTACTTTAAAGTTTAGTAAACTTAAAAATGAACTGATTTCTATAGCAAATGGAATCTCCTTAGATACATTAGATGAATTCAAAAAAATTCTCATTAAACCATCAGCAAGCCAGTGCTACAACAGCAGTACATTTGACAAAATTAAAGAATGAAGGCATTTAATGGGAAAAAAATGTCATCTGAGAAAATTACTTAAAAATGTATTTATAATTTTTAAAAACATGTCATACTAAACATATACATGAAAATTCTGCAAAAATTTCATGAACAAAAGGAAATTAAAAGATGTTTATTTGGAGAAAAAACTGAATGTTTTAAAAACCCTTGCATGCAAAGATTTTAGAAGTTTTTTTATACCAAAATAAGCTTATCTTTTCATTTTATTTCCACAAAAATTTGGAAGTTTCCTTGTATGCGTACATTTCCATTCTTTAAAAATCACAAAATATTAAATATTGTTAATTCTAGCTATACTCCCTTCATGTTTCCAGTTTTAAATATTTTTCCAATTTGTCAATATTGTGGCTCTTTAAACATCTGAAGACCCAGCTTGCCTTAGCTCGCTGAACTTCCCTGTTCTGTCTATTCTCATGTGACTAGAATGCTTACACTGTTTTATGTTAGTTTTTTACTACCACTTCTGAAATGTAAGATTTCAGAAACAGACATTCAGCTGCTATTGTAATCCTAACAGTGCATATCCCAGTGGGCTCACTTCCTCTCTGCATGTGGACATTGAGCCTTATTAATGTACTTACATATATATGTGTATATATATATATATATTTTCTGATACTGACATTCAAAAAAAAAACCTGAATTTTTTAAAAGTTAGCTACTATTTACCCTAATAGGAAAATAAAACTAACAAGACTTGTTCCTTAAGCATTAAAAAATAGTTCAAATAACTACTAGAATAGAAGAAGGGACCTACGCCATAATAAAAAGCAGTGTCAAAAAAGGAAAGATAATCCTGCTGAAGCCAAGTCACAACAGAGGTTCCAGACACACATAGGTTCTATGACTCAACAGAATTGGCCATGGGGTCAGCATGGTGGCACAGCAAGTTAGGCCGCTGCCTGTAGCGCTGGCATCTCATTATGGGTGCTGGTTTAAATCTCAGTTGTTCCACTGCTGAGCCACCTCCCTGCAATGTGCCTGGGAAAGCAGTAGAAGATGATTCAAGTGCTTGGGCTTATAATCATGTAAGAGATCCAGAAGTAGCTCCTGGCTCCTGGCTTTGGACCGTCCAGCCAGGCTGTGGCAACCATTTGGGGAGTGAACCAGCAAATGGAAATCTTCTTTTTCAAATAAATACATAAAATCTTTGGAGAACTGACCACTATATAAGTGTCTTGAAACATCACACCATGCTCCATGAATATGCACAATTATTACATGCTAATTAAATGTATTAAACTCTTTTGGGAAGTAAAGAAAATAAATTTAAACTACATATATTTGTAGGCCAAACAGATGGAGGATGAAGGAAGGGATATTCCAGCAGAGAGGGGACAAAAATAGGTTGAAGTAAAAAAAAAAAACAACAAAAAAAACCCAGAATGTATGTGGAAGAAGTCACTTAAATATTTTTGGAAGCCCTATCATGTATTAGCAAATGATCCTAGACATTTGTACTAAATGAGTGAATGATGGAGAAAAAGCGGGTGGTCAGGGTAGGGCTGATCCAGATGGGAAGGCGGGATGAGAGTCACTCCTGTGGGTCACTCGGAGGTCTAGGCAAGAGCCTACCTGGTGTTTCTGAAAACCATGAAAATGAACCTGGTGGCTGGGGCAGAATGAGCAAGGGGGAGCAGGGTGGGAGACATGGTCAAAGAAGCAACCACAGAAGATTCCAGAATTTAAAATGCATGGCCACCTGTGTGTACACAAAAGTAGGGGAAGAAGTAGTAAAGGATGAGGCTACCGGTTAAGAAAGGCTGAACCTCGGAAACAGTCCTCAGGTGTCAACCTTCTTTCTGGTCCTGCACAGTTCAGGAAAGCTGATCATAGTATTTCATCTTCAGGAAAAGCAATGTTTTATTTCCTCTTCAAAGTCTTTGAAGTATACAAAATGGCTTTCTAGCATCACTTTCCTTTACTCTTACAAATGTATTCCAAACTTCCCATTGTTGCCATGCTCCAACTTTTTCTTTAGTAGTTCTCTTCTTGCTTTTGCAATCTCCTGGAAGGAAGATTCAACCAGGAGATCCACCTGCTGTGGTTCTAAATAGCTGATGTCTCTTATGATAAATATATCTTAACTCTCTTCATTCTGATATCTTTAGTTACCAAGAAACATTCTGACAGACTAGTTGTGCATTTCCATAGTGATAGCACTTCCCTAACTTCTACCTCACCCAGTTGTTTCCAAAAATACTTTCCACAAGTTAACTGATTTCTACATTGGCATACCAGTAGTAATCCCCCTTCCCTTAAATTTGATCTATTCCTCTAAAATTACATGTATTAGTTCATTCTAGTTACTATATCAATTTTTATTAAAATTCTGTGAGAGGGGTTGGCATTGTGGTATCACGGGCTGAGCACTGTCTGCCACGTTGGCATCGCATATGGACACTGGTTTGAGTCCTGGCTGTTTGTTTCTAATTCAGCTCCTTGGTAATAAGCATGAAGGGCAGTGTAAGGTGGCCCAGGTGTTACAATCCCTGCATCCATGTGGGAGACCAGGAAGAAACTCTGGGCTCCCGGTTTTGGCCTGGCCCAACTGAAGTCACTGTGCCATTTGGGGCGTAAACCAGCAGATGGAAGTGCGCTCTCTCTCCCTCCACTTCTCCTTCTCCCTTTGTAACTCCGCCTTTCAAATAAATAAAATAAATCTTAAAAACACTTACTCAGAATATTATTATTGTCATCCTTACTATATTGATTAATTTCCCCAAGGTCTCACTGCTAGTAAGTGGCAGAACTAGGGGTTACATGTCAATATATTTGACACCTGAACCCGAACTCCTCATGTTTGCCTGTTCTCAGGACTGGCATTGTGACACCATGGCTTAAGCAGCTCCTAGTCACAACACAGTCCAATATCAGAACATAGGTTCAAGTCCAGCCTTGCTTTTTTTTAAGTTTTATTTACTCTTGTTACAAAGTCAGATATACAGAGAGGAGGAGAGACAGAGAGGAAGCTCTTCCATCTGATGATTCACTCCCCAAGTGACCACAATGGCCAGCACTGCACTGATCCAAAGCCAGCAGCCAAGGAGGTCTTCTGGGGCTCCCACAAGGGTGCAGGATCCCAAGGCTTTGGGCCGTCCTCGACTGCTTCCCCAGGCCACAAGCAGAGAGCTGGATGGGAAGCAGGGCTGCCGGGATTAGAACTGGTGCTCATATGGGATCCCGGCATGTTCAAGGCAAGGACTTTAGCCACTACGCCACGGCGCCGGGCCCAAAGTCCAGCCCTGCTTGTAATCCAGCTCCCAGCTAACGTGCCTGGGAAAGCAGTGGAAGATGGTCCACCTACTTGGGTCCCTGCATGAAGTTTCAGGCTCCTGGTTTCAGCTTGGCCCAGCACTGGTTTTTGAGGTTATTTGGGAGTGAAACAATGAACAGGAAGACTCTCCCTGCTTCCCAGACCTGACACTTCATCTTTCAAATAAGAATAAAAAATCTTTACAAAACTGCTACAAATTTATGTTTCCTATACTAGCGTAAACACGAGGACATCATTATTAGTATGCTGTCTGTCTTTCTGATGTTTCCCTAGAGCATTCCCTCCAGCGGCTGTTGAGAAGGCCTCCCTCCATGTTTGACTGCAGTACCAGTGTCCACTGTAAGAACCCTGCATGCCAGCACTCCCTTTCTCCACACTTCAGTCTAAAAATCAGTTTGGCGGTTTACCTACTAAACATTCCTCTAAAATATTTCCTATCCCATCTTGAGCAGAACTTTAATTCTAACCATTGTACATCTAATTCAGGAAAAAAGAAGTCACATCTAATACTATTTACGTCTCTCTCTCTTTTGTTTTTTCTTTACTTTCCCTTAAGAGTAACACCTGAGAACACACAATCAGGGGCATGGCGTATCTTCTCAGGAATTCTGGCAGCAGTCTATGCCAACTACAAGGAATCATCACCTATCAGAAAGCACCTCTTCCCAGAGAAATCAAGAGTGTCTTAACTTAGTGTTTCCCTTAAAGTAATCATGCGTAGCTTCATCTTCCCAAGGTAAGGTGAGATGTTCCACACTACAATGGCCTACCTTCTTTACGTGTCACATTTCCCATGCCATTACCTGAAAGAACCTGCTTTAACTGTGCTCTGTTCTCCTGAGTTGCTTTCATTTTTGTTTTCTTTCAAGGATTATTCTCCCCTTCGTGATTGTAGGGTGTTTTTACTCTGCCCCCCTTTGTTTGCATGGATGGGTTACCTCAGTCAGCTTTAATGTGGGTTAAACAACATAAGGATCAGCAGCAGTCACCGAGCCAGAATTACAGCCAATATCGATTAGCATATAAAAGCTAAAATACAGGGCCTGGCGGCGTGGCCTAGTGGCTAAAGTCCTGGCCTTGAGCACGCCGGGATCCCACATGGGCACCGCTTCTAATCCCGGCAGTTCCACTTCCCATCCAGCTCCCTGCTTGTGGCCTGGGAAAGCAGTCGAGGACGGCCTGATGTTTTGGGACCCTGCACCCGTGTGGGAGACCTGGAGGAAGTTCTTGGCTCCTGGCTTAGGTTTGACGCAGACCAGCCGTTGCGGTCACTTGGGGCGTGAATCATTGGACGGGAAGATCTTCCTCTCTGTCTCTCCTCCTCTCTGTATATCTCTGACTTTGCAATAAAAATAAATAAATCTTAAAAAAAAAAGTTCGATGCAAAGCCAGGAGCCAGGAGTTCTTCTGGGTCTCCCACATGGGTGCAGGGTCCCAAGGTTTTGGGCCATTCTTGGCTGCTTTCCCAGGCCACAAGCAAGAAGCTGGATGGGAAGCAGGGCTGTTGGGATCAGAACCGGCACCCATATGGGATCCTGGTGCGTGTTCAAGGCAAGGACTTTAGCCACTAGGCCATGGCGCCAGGCCGTCTACAAAGCTTTTAATCTCAAAAAAGCTAAGCCCATTTTATCTATCCCTTCTGGTAACTATAAGATATACTCATGAGGGTAGTGGTTTTTTTTAAAAGAAACACGTTACAATAGTTAAAAACAAATAAAATGCCATGGGCCTATGTTATCAATGATTGAGATTTTCTTTTTAACATCTAAAATTGTATTAATGTATTTCAATATGTAAATTGATCACTATTTGACAGGCAAATCATACCCTCCAAATATGAAACGGCCATAATACTTTTTGAGTGGAAAATCAGCATTTCTCTCTTTAAAATAATTACAAAGGTATCTTCACGAAATTATTTACACTCTTCATTTCTGATTATTTTAAGAAAAAGTAAAAAGGGCCTGGGGAAAAATAAAAAGAAAAGTAAAATTGAACAGCCTTTAAGGAAGTGAAACTGGCAGAGTAGGTAACAGCCATATAATCCTGAAATGTTCATGACCTGTTATTCTGCTTGATGAATACCTTGACTGTTAAATACCAAGTTTTAGAGTAATCTTTTTGCGCGCGCATACACACACACACACACATTCTCCTCTAAAAAGTTTTGCTAACTCAAATAGTTTGTACCAAATTAAGGAGCATAACAGTAAAGGCAACACAATGCTAGTCTCAGCCTAGAGGGCTTGGCTTGTATGTCAAACAGGGAGTTCTCAAATCAACGAACCTTTCCAGCATATACAAATTATCCTTATTGGATTTCAATATAGTGAGAGTTCTATGAGAATACTAGGAAATTAGCTAGAAAACAGCTTTTAGAAAAATGGAATTATTGAAGCTTTCAGTCATAAAGAAAAATATTCACAAGATAGGAACTTACCACAATAGACAATAGTAAAAGTAGGGAGTAGGGTCAGCAACCAGGGGCAAGAGAAGAGAAAACAGAAAGCATTTTAATTAGGGAAATTTCAAAACAAATAAGCAGTAAATGGTAGCAAACACATTTTGTAAAATGCAAGCATCCATTTAGGTTTTATGAAGGAAAAGCAAAAAACAAACGTGCAACAAAATTAGAAGCTACAAAGCTAAAGGTTCAGTAAAAGTGACAAGAATATAAACAAGAACATAAAGTCTGTGCAACTTGAACCATGCAATAAACATGATGATAGAATGATATTAACGTCATAATCAGTGACAATTATACCTTTCAGGGGTCGATTTAGCATCAAATAGAGTAATAAGAAACTGCTCAGAGGTTTTAATATTTTATGCCTAATTTTCAGCTAATTCTAATTTCACATTCAGAAAGCCGTAAGGCACTTTATCCTCTGCAGATAAGCACAGCAAACCTCTACATATGTCTTAACTGAGCCACACAAATGAGGCGCTATAACTTAAGTATTAATAAGGACATACACATTTAATATGAAGAATTAAGGCAGATATAAAAGTTTTGACTTAATCTGAAGAAAAGCAAAATGTGAATACTATTTCAGAAATGGAACAAAACTGGGTAGCAACATTTAATCCTGTGGTTTTCTATCTGGGTCCCAGAACAAGGACTGCAATGCAAAACCAACCAGAGAAGCCTAGACTGCTTAAACCATGTCATCCTGATCACAAAGCAACAAAATGGACAACTTCACAAGCAGACCTCACTTTAAATAAACTGGATTTATTATTACCTTGCTTTACCTCAACAAAATAACCTAAAGCATGCTTTACAGAATTCTTCCTTAACAAATGGTAATCAATTCTCTCTAGAATTTTTCAGATAAAATTTGATCTATATGTAACTTTTCACAAGCCTACCTACTACATAAAAGGAAGCACAAGAGGTTTTCACTGAGCGCTATCAAACGCTGCTGGGTATGAGGTCCTATCAAAATTCAAGTTCTCTTCATCTATTTTATCTCTCCACCCAACAGAGTTTAAACAACGAAAATGAATTTCTTCCTCAGTGGTGTTTATTATACTCAACATGCAGTGATTTAAGACCAAATAAGTGTATTTTTTCAATTCTAGGATGTGCATATTTTGATACACATTTCATTATCTCTGCAGCTGGCCTCCAACTGACAAGATGTCTGGGTTTAACATAAAGACACATATATAAGAGATCAGCTGTCCTAACAGTTGATGGCATCTTTGATCAGATGAAATCAAGTATTTTCTATTTATACCTCTGAGCAATAACACATAAATCGACCTCTGTAAAATGAGGTGAAACAATATGGTTAAAACAGGAAATCTGTGTGTAAACGTTGATGAAAGAAATGCTTCAAAGGATAAAAAACAAACTAACGTGATGGCAAAGTGGCTCATTTACCAAAGAATCTCATTAGTGTAACATATGGATTTCCATGCACTGCCTACAACCTCTTAATAATACATTTCTTAGAATAACTCTCAGTATTTTAACAAAATTTCTTTGGTTAATGAATTCAGTTGACAGCAGATAGCAACAGAATGCCCACAGCTAGCACATGTGGGCAAAGCGTTGGCAAAAGAAATCTTATCAAATCAATCTATTAGTGTCTTTAACTAACTAAAGCATTACCTACCTCCCAGCCAGTACTCTGTATAATAAAAAGTAAAAAAGGGCAAGTCATAAAAAACTGTTTAAAAAGAACAAAAAAAGGCCAAAGGAAGTTCAGTAGTTTAAGGTACCATATACCATGAAATCTCCACAAACACAAGACAATAAAATATGTTAAACAGCATATTCTTTCCCTTAAGACCCACAATAATTTTATAAGTTGAGTTTTTAAGACATAGAAACTAAAATTTTGCCTTTTAAAAATTATAAATGTTTTTAAAGCGAAAAGTACAAAGTACTTTTTCAATGGCAGTACAAACGTTAGGGGAAAAGTTGCTTATTTCATGCGTCAAAATCGAATCTCGAAGGTGAGCTATACTTCACTGTAGTATCCAGCTTAAACTGGACTTCAAACTGCAATTCTGTTCCAATGCCGCTGACACAATGAGCCGAAGTTTCATGGAAACCACTAGCTCCAGATATTCCAGAGCTGGTGTGTCTAGTCTACAATTTACACCTCTAGCAGCTGGAATGAAGTTCCTCTGATGCATAATACATCTCATTATAGAAAGACCCACCTGTTATGACCATGAGTTCTTTTGTAATTCAGTATTTTAGCAGATCACAGTAAAACTCCAGCTTAACAGGAGAGCAGTCTACTTTATTTTGAGATTATCTCAAAATTTCTAGGACAGGCTAGCCCATAGCAAGGAAGCAGAAGTCAAGCTTATAGGAAACAAAGTAGAACTAGTGCTGAATGGAAAGTAGAAAATCAACAAATCAAATCCTTAGATAATGGCAGCAGCAAAAAGCCAAGGTAGCACAAGCAAGGGAACAGAAAACGAGACGGAAGAAGCTCAGAGGATATTCCAAGTACTCCAAAGGAGACATGACTTCCGTTTCAAGGAAAGCAAAATCAACTCCCCACTATACTTTCAGTGCAATTTCAGTTTAATTCTTGTTTTACTGATATGTGGATTTCATAATAAACCATAAAGTACAGAAATCATTCTATTATCATAAATTACAGAAGTCAAGAATTTTATTCATTATTTTTCCTCAATACTATGTTCATATTAGAAATATACTTGAGAAAAAAAATGAATGTAAACAGCTAAGAAAACAAAACTGCAGTCATTACAAAATTAGGGAGTTTATTACACTTTTACATACTTAATATAAAATTAAATATGAAAACTTTGGCAGAAAAAGGATAGTTATTATTTTAAGAAGACTTATAATTATAACCTACACTGGAAACAAATTAAAGTTAAAAAAAATTGCTACCAGTAATAATTCTAAAGAGTGGAGAAAAAAAAAATCTGTGCGCTAAGCTTACGATGTATGTTGTCAATGACGCTTTGGCCAGGAACTGTCATTTCGACTATTCATTTATAATTGGATCCAAATGGTCATTTCCTGGAATCTAGCAAGACATCAGCTCAAAGCAGCACTGATGCTTTCAGACAGTTTTCTCTGCTTATTTTAAAGCTAGAAATGAGAATCATTACCTGATGAACAATTTTGCTGAATGCTTCTTGAAGTTTACCATGTATAGTGGACAGTTTCTTTGCATCCCGATTAGCTTCATGAATAGGGATAAGTACTTTGTAAACTTCATTAACTGCTTCATACATACCAGCCTATAAGAATAAAATTCGAAAGATACTGCTTTTATGGCAATAATAAAATCAACTGATAATAAATTCACAGTATTATTATTAGCACTATACCACTGAAGGTTTTCTAGTAGGGCATACAAATAAGCACTACTAAGCTTTAACAAATTGGAGCTGGAATGGTAGCTCAACAGGCTAACCCTCTTTGTGTAAAGTTGGCATCCCACATAGGGGCTAGTTGAGTCCCAGCTGCTCCACCTCCATCCAGATCCCCATTTACGACCTGGAAAAGCAGTGGAGGATGGTCTAAATCCTTGGGACCCTGTACCCACAAGGGAGACTAGGAAGAGGTCCCTGGCTGCTGGTCAGCTCTGGTCCAGCCACTGTGCCCATTTGGGGAATGAACCAGTGGATAGAAGATCTGTCTCTCCTCTGTAAGTCCGCTTTTATTTTTAAAAAATTGAATAAATTGGGCCCGGCGGCATGGCCTAGCGGCTAAAGTCCTCGCCTTGAAAGCCCCGGGATCCCATATGGGCGCCGGTTCTAATCCTGGCAGCTCCACTTCCCATCCAGCTCCCTGCTTGTGGTCTGCAAAAGCAGTTGAGGACGGCCCAAAGCTTTGGGACCCTGCATCCGTGTGGGAGACCTGGAGGAGGTTCCAGGTTCCCGGCTTTGGATCGGCGCGCACCGGCCGTAGCGGCTCACTTGGGGAGTGAATCATTGGACAGAAGATCTTCCTCTCTGTCTCTCCTCCTCTGTATATCTGACTTTGTAATAAAATGAATAAATCTTTAAAAAAATTTGAATAAATAAATCTTAAATTTTGTGTTGACCCATTAAGACTCAAACAGGAATTTTACACGATGTGTCACATCATGTCCTCTGGATGGATTTCAGCAGACTAATTCTAATTATATATGTATATATATGAATATATAAAATACATATTTGCATACAAAACAATGAAATAATATACACGTAAGGCAATTCCTGTTAAATGAATGAGTGACCTTCAATCTAAATGTAATACCTTATTACAAATGCACACACAGACATGCAGTCCTGCTGACTAAAACACTGCTGGGGCAGCTGCCCGGTTGTAAAGATGCTGGTGGGAACACCTGCGTCTCAGAATGCCTGGGCCTGAGTCCTGGCTCTGCTTCTGCCTTCTTACAACACACACTTTGAGGGCAGCAGGTAACGGCTCAAGAGGCTGGATCCCTGCCACCCTGGAATAAGTACCATCCTCTGCTCTTGGCTTGGTACAGACTCTGCTGCTACAGGTTTAGGGAGTGAATCTATACATGGGAGTTTTCTCTTTTCTATGTGTCTCTCAAATATAACAAGGAAGAAAAAAAAATCAACAGCAAGAAATCTCTTTACTCCATGAATTTAGATCAAATAGGGAAGGAATTGGGATAAAGTTCTTGGGCTCTAAATGTTAATAACAAAGTGAAAACAGCAAACACATTAACACTTAGGGACAAATACTGCACTCTGATTAAAATAACTCAACCCTAAAAGACATCACGAGGCAGGTACTATTATGAGGCATATTTAACAGACAAGAAAAATGAGGCACCAATATGTTGAATAATGTAAATGGTACAGGCAGGATTAGAACTCTAGCAGTATGTCTTCCAAATCTATGCCCCATCAACCCATTGCAGGATAAGGGTAAGGCCTGGAGAAGATTTCAGTGAGGAACGAGGGAAAAACTGCTTTTAATCACCTCAACCTTCCCTCTTACTCTGACATGAACTCTGGTGACTTCCAAATCATTGTGTTGGGATACTGAACACCCAGCAGGAAGGTGGCAGAAAGGAGGTGATCCTATCAATGCCGGTCAAGAAAGTAAGCAAGATTTTGGCTACCTAACTCCTTCAGTAAACAGCTAACCTGGACTCCACTGTTTCTATTCATTATACGCAGATGGCAGGGAAGGAAGGCTGAAGTTTAGCATGGCAGGGGCACTCAGGCAAGGACCCAGGGTATGATTAACAAAGCTCCTGAGATAAAGTTTCAAGCTTCCAACACCTACCTAAGGCAGTTCAGTCTGCATCCAATGGAACCAGTGACCATTATCTTTTGGACACAAAGGCAATGTTTAACATAGTGGGTCGATTCTCCCTTTCATCCAATAAAGAAGCTCTATTCATGACCGTGCTATTCTACCCCAGCAGCAATGCAAATCACCCAGGGATGTTCTGCCTGGTTTCATTTTTTAATATGAAGGCTTTTAGAAATGTTTGGTGGCAAAAGTTTTGTGAACCAAAGAAACATGCCTGCTATAGATTAAGTACTGGTTCGTACACAAACAAGTGAAAAACATGGGGCAGTGACAGACTGCTAACATTAAAAAAAGCAATGACGGATCTGCAGATGACTTCCGCTCCCAGATACTCCTAAATGTGCTTGGAGCAAACCATTTAAAGTAAAACCAGGGACATAAAACAAACTACTGTAATTCAGAAGTATGAAACTGTAGAAAGAGAATGAATAAGAGCGATCTACCATAGAGAAAGAAGCAGCTGCTTGCTCCAACAATCCCACAAGTCCTGACTCCGTGAAGTACTTTCCAGAGCAGATACCTTCTTCATCTGGAGATACCACATCATCTGAGACGGCAGACTCTTCTAAAACATTAGAGGAAATATTCTAGGAGAAAAAACATGCAAAAGGTTTATCAAATGGAATTAATTTCTCAATATGAAAAATATGTGTGAAGAAGTAAGCAGAAAATGTATTTTAGCTTAAGTGTTAAAAAAAAAAGAAAAAAGAAAGACAAGAAAAGGAAAATGATGATTCAATTGGCTAATCCTCTGCTTGCAAGATCCCACATGAGCACCAGTTTGTGTCCCAGCCGCTCCACTTCCCATCCAGCTCCCTGCTTGTGGCCTGGGAGGGCAGAACGCGGAAGAGGATGACTCAAGTCCTTGCACCTCTGTACCCAAGTGGGAGATCCAGATGAAGCCCCTGGCTCCGGGCTTCAGATCAGATCAGCTCAGCTCCAGCTGTTGTAGCCATTTGGGGAGTGAACCAGTTCATTGAAGATCTTTCTATCTCTCCTTTCTGAAAATCTGCCTTTCTAAAAGAGATAAACATATCTTTAAAAAAAAAAAAAGTAAAGCTGATATAAAGATAAAAGAAAAATTTACAAGTTTTCTACAATTTAAAATCAAATGGCACCACCATTGCTGAATAACTTTTTCCTAAGGAAAAAGTAATGAGGCCTGGTGCTGCAGTGCAACAGTGTGCAGCTGCTTGGGACACTTGCATTGCAGACAGGCACCAATCCGAGTGCCGGCTGCTCCTGTTACCTGAGCCCCGCACTAATCTGCCTGAGAAAGCAATGGAAGATGGCTCCTTGCCACCCATGACGGAGACCTGAATGGAATTCCTGACTCCTGACTTGGGCCTGGCTGAGCCCTGGCTGTTTCCATCATTTAGACAAGTAACTATGAGCTGCAAGAGCTCTTATTTCTCTCTTTCTTTGATGCTCTGTCTTTCAAACAGATAAAATTTTTTCTAAAAGTTATGAGCAAAAAAAAAAAGTTATGACAAAATTAAGAAAAATCATGGGCTAAAAAGCAGTTACAGGACACAAGGAGACTGCTGAAATAAAACTTTTTGGTTTATCTTCTTAAAACTATTTGTAAGGGAAATTAAAGTACAAAATGGTGTCTTGATTGGGTAGGAACTGGTGTTGTGGTACATACAGCAGGTTGTGCTGCGGCTCGAGATATCAGCACTCCATATGGGCACTGGCTCGAGTTTTGGCTGTTCCACTTCCGATCCAGTTCCCTGTTAATATGCTAAGCACAGCAGCAAATGATAGTCCAAGTACTTAGGCCCCTGACACCCATGCAGGAGACCTACATGGAGTTTCGGATTCCTGCCCTTGGCTTGGTTTAACCTTCTCTACTACAGCCATTTTGGGAGTGAACCAGGGGATGAAAGATTTTCTCTCTCTTTGTGATTCTCCCTCTCTTTCTGTAATTCAGACTCTCAAATACATTAACAAATAAATAAAACCATATTTTAAAAATCCCTCAGGTATACTACATGCCTTCTTTCTTAAGTGAGAATGGGATCTGCTGCTACTTCTAAAATGGATCATATATTCTACTAGATAAAATAGCTGTAAATTATGTACTAGCATTTTTGATACAGGAAACAATGTTGCTTATTCAACAGTGTCTAAGTAAATGTCAATGAAAGGTTTCTATTGAACTCTAATTCTTCATATTTTGAGTGTACTAGTTTCCTAAATGCTCTAATCTGTGACTGCTGCAAAGCAATAATGGCAAAGACACAGACACAGAAAACTCAGAGATAAGAAACTGGAAAAGAGAATGAACAATGCATTGATATTGACAAAACTGAAATTTTTTTTTAAAGATTTATTCATTTTATTACGCCAAGATATACACAGAGGAGGAGAGACAGAGAGGAAGATCTTCTGTCCGATGATTCACTCCCCAAGTGAGCTGCAACGGGCCGATGCACGCCGATCTGATGCCGGGAACCAGGAACCTCTTCCAGGTCTCCCACGTGGGTGCAGGGTCCCAAAGCCTTGGGCCATCCTCAACTGCTTTCCCAGGCCACAAGCAGGGAGCTGGATGGGAAGTGGAGCTGCCGGGATTAGAACCGGCGCCCATATGGGATCCCGGGGCTTTCAAGGCGAGGACTTTAGCCGCTAGGCCACGCCGCCGGGCCCTGAAATGTTAATTAACCCTCTGACACACAAGCTTAGGTGTCTAGGTGTTCCTTACAGATAAATAATCTAAACACTAGTGAGGAAAAGTCAAAACCAAGAAAGATCCTACCTTGACGGAATGTGTGCCTTGCGGACTCCTACCTGAAATGTTACGCATCCTACAGGCAGGTATTTCCGGTCCTCCAGCATGCTCAAATACTCAGCCACAAGTGCTGCTGAGTGGACGAGGCATTGGGCAGCTTCGGCATGATTGCTGCGCTCCGAGTGTTTGCCAGCCATGTTCTGTAGCCAGGTTAACCGCAAGTCTGGAGAGGTCTGGTAACCCTTGGCAATTCTAAGCAGAACAGAAATTCTTTTTAATTAGCATATACTTCTCAAGCTAAGAGGGAGTTTCGACAGCCCACTACGTTTTTAAATGGTAGGAAAATGTTGTTGCATTTGCTTGGAGAAATAACTGTAGCTCATGTTACATTAACATAGTAGTTTAAAAATCAATGAAAACCGAATTTATAAAAGGTGTTTTCGATTACCTCACGTTTGTTCTACAGAGGGTAAAATTACTTTAAAAACTTCAAAATTATACAAAAAGAACATGTGACAAAAAGCAATTCTGAGGTTTTACTATTACATCTCTTGAGATGTAATAGAAATTAAGATATTTCTCAAATGTGTCCCTAGAAATGTTATCCTTTGAATATAACCATGTTTAAAAATCAGAATAACTAATAATTGTAAAACATCCAAATAGTGCATTTTTTTTCTTAAAAGGCTGATTTTTAAAATGTTTCAAAACTTAATATACTTGAAAGGGACAAAAAAAGGGTATCTTCAGTTTGCTCACTGACTCCCAAGATGCCTGCAACAGCCAGGGATGAACCAGGCTGAAGCTGGGGGACCTGGAACTCATTACAGATCTCCCATGTGAGTAGTCGGCCCCTTTGGCCACCCTGATGCTTTGTAGGGTGTGCGTAAGCAGGAAGCTGCAATGGAAAGCAGAATCAGACTTGAACTAAGTGACACTAATTCGCTGTTTCAAGTGGTAGCCTAACTACTGTACCAAATGCCTGCCCTTCAAGTCCAGTTTATATTTACGTAAGGCTTGGGCCTTTCCTTTACCAGGGAATCTGGGGCTCAGGATACCAAAGTGATTGCTTCATGACTGCTTTGAAATATCCTGTTTTTGAAAAACAATAAATACACTGAACAGTTATATACAATTTGAATGCAATTTAGAAAAGGTTCATTTTGACCACCAAATCTACCACTAGAGAAACACTCAGATAACTTTCCTATGTTTATTTTTTCATCTGATAATGCCCGTGACTTACTAAACATGAGCAAATCAAACAAATGATACCTGTACATCAGATCAATCAACATCTCCGGATCTTCTTGATGCTCCTTCATTTTAACAGTGTCAGAAAGGATCATATGGAGATTAAATACCAAATCTTGGACCTTCAGAAAAAATCACATGAAAAATGTCCTATAGTCATCATTAATTTACAATCACTAAATTAATGTAGGAGATACATCTGAAGATTAATGAATTTTATCTATTCTTAAGTAGACAATGCTGCTTTTTTCCAGTTTGTCTCAGAAATAAGAACATTAAATAGCAATAAAAATACAGAAAAATATACAAATACATACGTACACATGACACAAAAGGAAACTTTTATAAGTTTTATTTTACAATAATAAAGTCTATAAAAACTTTAGTTTTCAAAGGCAAGTTACTGTTTGATTAAACAGGAGGAATAACATTTCAGCACAAAGATTTGTCCATAATGCCTAAGTCTACTTAGACTTGTACAAATATCCCAACTTAGATATAATTGTGAAAAGGAATGATAGCTTAATAAAACAACAACAACAACAAAAAGATCCTACCTAAGGTAAATGATATGTAGGATGAAAGAGAAATAAAGGATCCTTCAGCAAAAACCAATGTTTAACTTAACATTTATTTAAAATGTTTAATTTAATTGCCTATTTAAACAGATTATTTCAATTAGTGATCTAGAAAGTAACATTTCTGACCTGATCAGGAAATGTTGTTTCTCTCAGTTCTAAATCTTCTTCGGCATATGTCAATATAGTCTTCAGAGAACGTCTTAAGAATTCTTCGTTAAAATTCTGAGATGTGCCCACCAAGGAGGACAGGGACATGGTCACCTGCATTTTAACCCTGGCAAAGTTCTGTAACAGAGAAACTGTAGGGTCAGTGTTGCATATAGGAAAGTTGACAGAAAACTGATATCTAACAAAGGATGCCATCCTGAGTAAAATATTTTTGAAAGTAACAAAATACGCATTATTGAAATGATAATATAAAATTCACAATTTTGCTGTGAATAATTTGCTACCAAAGAGGGGTTTTGCTTTCTTTTTTAGGCTGTTTTAGTTTTAGAGGGAACACAGTTAAAAGGAGAAACAGAGATCTTTTATCCACTGGTTCAACTCCCAAAATGGCTGCAAAGGCAGGAGCTAGGTTGATCCAAAGACAGGAGCCAGAAATCTCTTCTGAGTCTATCATGTGGGTCCAGGGGGCCAAGAATTTGGGCCTGCAGCAGCTGTCAGCACAACCCTTTTACTACAGTCGCATAATCCTTCATAAGGAATTATAATTCCATCAGTCTCTTATTTAAGTGTACCCCAACATTGCGGGTACAAAGTCAGACAGTCCAGCATCCCATTGTCTACACTTGTCCAACAGTTTCATTGGGAATCCATCTTTCGTCTGTTTTTTCATGGAGCTGTAATTTGTTGTTGTTGTCATTGTTGTTGAGGTGGTTGTTCTAACGCATACCAGTAGTTGACCTTGTTTCATGGCTTCTCAATTATGGAAATGTACAATGATGGAGTACTGGGGTCTACCATATCCAGATGTGGGGGTATAATGCAACATGCATCCCTGCTTCCAGACGAAAGATGGAACTCTCACCCTTTGTATGTGTAAGTTTGTGGGAACAAATTCCAACTTTTCATCAGCTTTCAAACTGCTTGCTTTAAAGGAAGGGCCTTCGAGCTGCAGCACAATCATGGATACACCTTCTGGGGACGGCTAGGGGCTTTTTATACATGTACTAGCTTTTCTATAAAAAGAGTGCCTCTTTTGTAAAACCAAATGCTTCTCTGCTGGCCTACATGTCAAGGGAACTTAGCATTTCCTCATTCTTCTAGTCTGTTTCACCCCAGAGCCTTCCCAGGATTCATGAGAAAGCAGCTTGGAGGCCTGTGGGGGCGCACAGTGGGGGCTCTGGTTTTCTGCCCCCACTTTCACTGTAGCATCTCTGTCCATTTGTCTAGGTCTTGGCTCGTAACCTGCTAGTTGGTCCTCATTTTTGTTCAGGTGGAAGAAAGTAGTTTGAGTTTGAAATCTCCCAGAAGACAAACTACTTCAGCGGGTAAAGCAACTCCTTGCTGTATTGGTAAAGGGCGTTCCTGATGGGCTGCAGGGAAGCACCGTGTCCCCTCCTGTCGTCCTGTCCCCACCATCCCCCTGGGGAGGAGTGCTTGCCTTTCTCCCTCCACGTCGGCATCACCACGTGTTTCTTTGCCAGTTGCTTGGGAATGAAGTGAGCTTCTCCTACTTCTTTTAGAGTTTTGCTCGTCTATTTAGCATTGCTTCTTGGGTCTCATGATTCAGGGAACAATAAATGGCATATAATGCTGTGTGCTACTTTGAATTTCTAATCAGGCTTTAGGAGTGGCGGGTAAAAACACAAGCTCATTCAACCTGAAATGACACTGACGGCATTGAACGTGAGTCTGTCCCAGTGAAACAGGTTCAATAAATTAATGGCACCAGCAAATTTGCTACTTTTTAAAATAGTAAGATGTATACATTTCAGTATAATAAATGTTTTCCAATTGTTTTGCAAAAAAAAAAAAGGAAGGGCCTTTGCCCTGATGGAGGCCGGTCAGGTTCTCCTGGTATGTTAGGATGATGGTCTGCTATTGGGTGACAATCTGGTGCGACAGGCTCTCCCAGGCTCTCCCAGCTAGCTCCCCTAGCTCCTCCAGCTCACACACTCTTGCCTCATTTTCTTGTAGCAGCAGCTTCACCAACTGCTGGGGTACATGCAGAAAAGCACATGCTCCACCAACTGCTCCAGGATCCGCAGGTGGTTGCCACCGGCGGTTGGGAACCGGTACATGCGGCAGATGGCACCGCCAAACACTGACTTCAGTAAAGTGTCTTTTTGCAATGAAGTGTATTTTGATTGGATTCCTAATGCTTCAGTCAGGCTCTCATCAAGAGGCAGGACCATCCTCCCATTGACAGTGTCCAGAGACCAGGTCATGGGGGCTACTCCATCTGCTAGTTGATCACAGTGATGTTACCCACATGGTCTCTCTCTGCAGACCTTAGTGTTAAACGCAACCTATGATGTCTATCTTGTAGCAGGTGTGTGACCATGAATGTTCCAGAGCCTAGTAAACACATCTCAATGATCTCTGTCTGCGCATGCTACGACCAGAATGCCCGAGGAGGGATGGTGACGCTCACTGCTACAAAGCTATTTAGTTTTTGATCTAGTAATGGGATGTGCAGCTCACTGCAAGTTAAGCTGAATTCTAAAATGGGCTCATCTGGCTCCTATATGTTTCCTGCCAGTAGAGGGCAAGCATGTTGGCTGCCACATCAATAGTGGAAGCCCACTGCATTGCACGGGCCCTGGCACCATGGCGCAGTCTGTGCTCTCCTGCTGTCATGGTGTCACTGGTGAAGATGTACTTCTTGTCCTGGGTCAGAACACGCCCGATTCGCAGGGAAACACTGTCATCAATCCCTACTTGCCTGAGGTGGCAATAGCCAGGACATATCTGTTCTTGGACCATATGGCATTTCTTCAGGGAAGTTCCTCCAAATTCATCATCTGCTGGTACACCTGGACCCAAGTCACCTGCTGCCCAGCTGGTCCCACGGTGGTCCTCAGTGCCAGCAGCAGCAGCAGCAGCATCATTGCCCGGTCATCAGGTCGTGGGCTTCGGGGTGCTGGTCCTCTGGGCCTGGCCTACAGCGCATGCTCTGGCACTCGCTACTGTCTCACATTCTAGGTGGCACACCCGGCCCATTTTTTTCATTCCTAATCAATCCCCCTGCCTTTTTGTTTTATCCTTGAAGTCTATTTTCCCTATAACAAGTGAGAAATTTCAGCAAGATGCCAATTTGAATATATCATTCCTCTCCTTAAAATATTCTGGTGGTGGGGCCAGTGCCACGGCGCAAAGGCGAAGCCTCTGCCTGTGGCACCAGCATTACTATTTGGGCACCTGTTCATGTTCTAGCTGCTCCGTTTCTGACACAGTTCTCTATTTATAGCCTGGAAAGCAGCGAAGGACTCAAGCCTTGGGACTCTGCACTCATGTGGAAGACCCTAAAAAAGCTCCTGGCTCCTTGGCTTTGCATCGGCTTAGCTCCAGTGGTTGAGGTCATTTGGGGAGTGAACCAGTGGATGGAAGACCTCTCTCTGTCAAATCTACCTTTCACATAAAAATAAATAAATCGTCTTTAAAAAGTGAGCTGGCAGAACATCTTTTTAAAACTCTGATGATAACTATTAAATAAAACCACAAATGATATGAAAATTTAAGTGTTAAAAAGGAAAATAAAATAATGGTAGGTAAAAAATAAAGAATACTTGATATGAAATCTACAATGAAAATATAAAATAGTTATGAAAATTAATGTACCAAATAAGAGCTAAAGAAATTGAAAAACACATATGAAGCTTTAATGCACCTCTATTAGTACCTAAGTGGATCAAAATAAACAAGGATATAGAAAAACAGAATATCATACTCATGCATTTGTTTGATATTGCATATACTTAATATTTTGAACAGAAATGCCTTTTTCTTAAGTGCTTTGGAACATTCATAATATCTAATCATACATTTGAAAACACAAAAGACACATACTCTCACAACAATATATAAGAGAAAAATGCTATATACATTATGTGACAATAATGTACTAAAACTAAAGATTAATATCAAAGTTTTGAAACAGGAGGTTGTCAAGTCTTTTGAGATAAAAAGAAAATAAAACATGAAATTGCAAAATTGCTACATACCAGAACCAAAATAGATCCTAAAAGCAGCGATTAAAGAAATCCATGGTTTAAAAATAAATGAATTAAATACTTAGGAAAATACAATATATGAATATCTAATAAAAAGTTTAAGTCAGTGGCTGGCGTGGTAGCCTAGTGGCTAAAGTCCTTGCCTTACATGCATCGGGATCCCATATGGGCACCAGTTCACGTACAGGCTGCTCCGCTTCCCTTTCAGCCTGGGAGCGAGCTGAGGACACCCAAAGCCTTGGGACCCTGCACCCACATGGGAGCCCTAAGAGACTCTGGGCTCCTGGCTTTGGATTGACTCAGCTCCAGCCATTATGGCCACTTGGGGAGTAAGCCAGCAGAAAGAGATCTTTCTATCTCTCCTCTCTAGAAATCTGACTTTCCAATAAAAATAATCTTTTTTTTTAAATCTTAAGTCACAAATTAAATTTTTTAAAACGTTATGACACGTAACCATACAACATTCAGCCAAGATACTTAACTTTCAGTATCTTTTACTTAGAGAAAACAAAACTTGCCAATGTGCATTTATAGTGTAAATCTGTTTTTTGGTTTGTTTTCTTTTTTTAATGTATGGAAAGCAAAAGTAGAAATTTGGATTTCTGAAAGCTATCCATGGGATAAGAATTATCGAGGGAATAGAAGATCAGACACAACAGCAATTTCCCCGCTGATCCCCAGAGCTTTAACAGCTATCTGCTTAAGTTCTTTGCCAAGAATTCAGAAGGCTCTGCAGGCAAGCTACTCACATTTCCAATTTCAAAGTTCTGCCTCATCAGGAGGTAGAGGGAGGCGCTGGCATGTGAGCGGATCGTACTGATGCTGCTGCTGCAGTGCCGCAGAAGCCGCAGGCACAGGTCAGCACACTGCTCTGTCTCTTCTTCAAACAGCAGCTCAGGGAACTGTAAAAAACAAAACCAATCACAACACACGCACTGGACTTAGACAGCAAAAGTTCCAGAGACATGTCAATATGACCTGAATAGAAGAGGCATTAAAAGGGCTTAGACACTGAAAAACAACAACAACAACAACAACAACAGGGGTCAGCAAAGGAATCCTCTGCTTGTGGTGTGAGCATTCCATACGGGCGCTGGTTCAGTCCCTGATGCTCCATTTCTAATTCAGCACCCTGCTAATGGCCTGGGAAAGCAGCTAAGGATGGCCCAAGTCCCTGCATCCTTACACCCACATGGGTGACCTGGAAAAGCTCCAGGCTTCAAGCTCCTGACTTCAGATTGGCTCAGCTCTGGCTATGGTGGCCATTTAGGGAGTGAACCATTAGATGAAAGGTCTCTGTTTTTCCTTCCCTCTCTTCAACTTTCAATTAAAATAAATAAATTTCTTTTAAAAAAAAGAAAGAATAAAAGAATTATTAAGGTACAATACTCACTAATGGTTAACAGGGTACATCGTAGGGTCAGATAGACTAGGTTTGAAAACCAGTCTCGGTGTGATGGCTCAGTTGGCTAAATACTCACCTTGCAAGCACTGGGATCCCAAATGGGTGCCAGTTTGTACTCTGGCTGCTCCACTCCCCATCCAGCTCCCAGTTTGTGGCCTGGGAAAGCAGCCGAGGTTGGCCCAAAGCCTTGGGACCCTAGACCCACATGGGAAACCCAAAGAGGTGCCTGGTTCCTGCATACAGATGAGCTGAGGTCTGGCCATTGTGGCCATGTGGGGAGTGAACCAACAGATGGAAGATCTTCATTTCTGTGTTTCTCTCTTTGTGTAACTCAAACTTAACTTTCCAGTAAATATAAATAAATCTTAAGAAAGAATAGAAGGAAGGGAGGGAGGGACAGAGGAAAGAAGGAAGGAAGGAAGGAAGGAAGGAAGGAAGGAAGGAAGGAAGAAAGAAACAAACAAACAGACAGACAAAACAGTTATGTTAAGGCTAGTGCTGTGGCACAGTTGGTTAAGCTGCTGTTTGCGACGCTGGGATCCCATTTAAGTGCCAGTTCAAGTTCTGCCTGCTCCATTTCTGATCCAGCTCCCTGATAATCCATCCGGGAAGGCATCAAAAAATGGATACTTGGGTCCATTACCCACGTGGGAGACCGGAAAAGCACTGCAGGCGCCTGGTTTTGGACTGTTCCAGTCCCTGCCTTTGTGGCCATTTGAGGAGTAAACCAGTAGGTGGAAAATACCTTCTCCTTATGATCCCCAATTCCACTCCAGTAATCCTGCCTTTCAAATCAATTAATCTTTTATTTAAAAAATTGGTTATACCACTTTATTAGCTATTAGCTTGACCTTGTGATATTTCATTATTACAAACAAATGTATGAAAGTTATTTTTTCTGGTTAAATTTATTTTTTCATGGTCCCCCCCTTTCTTTATTGGACAAAAAGTTACACTGCTAACTATTTAGAAACTGACCATGGTGCAGAGCTCTAAGCCAGAAGCATAAAGGAATGGTAGTGGTGTGCTGGGGAGTCTTCCTCCAACATCACCAAAACCTAGGCGACACCATCTTAGGCTCCTTCACAGACCAAAGCCAGGGCTTGGGCCCCTAGGTCAATGCTCAGGTGCCTGTGGCTGCATCACCCTCAGCAAGGGCTGGAGGCAACAGCCAGTCATGTCCAGGCCTGGAAGCAACTGGAAGGGGGAGAGGAAATGGGCAGGTGCTGTCCAGCTGTAGATGGTTAATAGAGTGCACCTAAGGCAGACTGAGGGATGGGGAGAGGCCGGGGAGCAGAATGCAGCCATGCAGCTGTGCAGCCGTGCAGCCCAGAGTCGTGCTCTGAGCAGTTGGTCAGAGTGGTCACTCTGAGTCCCCAGGTGCAGCTCCTGCTCCAAGCCTGGCCACAGGGCTCAGACTCAGGGATCTGGGATTCCTCATCTACCAGCTCAGGCTCGAGGTACTCTCTGTGGGCCAGGATCTCTCCAGGCTACTGGTGACTGTCTGCTTGCCACAGACCAGAATCCCCTGGGGAAGCTGCTGGGTGAGTCCAGAAGAGCATGTGGGGGCTCTGACGGGTCAGCCAGGCCAAACACACTTGGACTTCTGCCTGGCCAGAAAGTTCTGAATTGTGATTGGCCGCTGCTGCCCAGGCAGCCCACAACACCCAATGAGCTTTCTCGTTTCTTCCTTTTGCTTGATCTCTGGGTAGCACTTCACCCTGTTCTCTGACTAAATTTTATCAATTTAAATTTCTGCATTTTGTGTTCTACAATGACTAAAATGGAATAGTTACCTTCAAATTTCAAGAACACATACATTTCCAGGGCATAACAAAGCACCTGAACAAATAAAAATATCTCCTTTCTGCTCACAATAGGATAAGTTAGTTGAATTTCTTTAACACTGAATTTTGACAAACTGAATTTAAAAGGAACAAACAGGAGCAGGTGTTTGTTGCAGTGATTGAGATGCTGTCTAGGCTGCCCAGCCGAGCAGGTGCCTGGCTCTGCACAATTCTGCTTCGAAGTCCATCTTCCCACTCACGTACAACCTGGGGGTGGGAGGCAGCAAATCAAGTACTAGGGTCCCTGACACCCACTTTGGAGACCCAGATGGAAATCTGGGCTTTGGCGTGGCCCAGCTCCAGCTGTTGCAGCCATTCGGGGAGTAACCCAGCAGATGGAAGATCTCTGTCTATATCTCTCTGCCATCACATTAAAAAAAAAAAATGAATGAAAGGAAGAAAAAGGACAGAAGAAGATGAAAACAAGACACATTCCATATATATTTTTAAGGATTTATTTACTGATTTGAAAGGTAGAGCTAGAGACAGAGAAAAATGAGAGGAGAACAAGAGAGAACGGAGAGGGAGAGATGGAGATAAAGAGATAAAGAGAGATAGAGAGAGATAAAGAGATAAAGAGAGATCTTTCATCTGCTGGTACACTCCCTGAATGACCATGACATCTGGGGCTGGGCCAGGCCGATACTAGGAGCTGGGGACTCCACGTGGGTCTCCAACGCGGGCGGCAGTGGTTCAGACACTTGGGCCAACTTCTGCTACTTTCATAGGCACATTAGCAAAGACCTGGAGAGGGAATAGAGCAGCTGGGACCTGAAACAATGGCCACAGGGAATGACAGTGTTTTCAGGAGGCAGCTTCCTTCCCTATGCCACAGTGCCGGTCCCAAGGCCCATAGATGAGTTATTAATTTCAGGCCTGTCTTCACATCAAAACCGCTATTTTTTAAACTACTGGAACTGATTAAAGATGATCCAAATAAATGAGAAATTCCAAAAGGCAGGCATAAGTAGAAAGAAAAGAACAATTAAGGGTCTCGGCTCATTGCTTAAACATAAACTATACATATTAACAATGAATGTGTCAAATGCTCAGATAATGTGAATAGAGAAAGCAAAATTTGGTGACACCAGGTACAACATAGCCTACCTTTGAAACCAGGGCTCTTTGTGTGGCGAAACAATGCTGCAGGTAGACTGCACTTTGGTTACAGGCCATGCTGTGCAGCAGGACCTTCAGCACTCCGCCAAGGATGCTTTCTTTGGACTCCGTTACAGACACTGTCTACAATTGAAAAGCAAATAAATAAAACAGTGATGGGGACCTGCAGTTTGGTTAGGAAGGTGGATTACACATCAATGCACTTCTGAAAGGTAAGACAATGAGACAATCTAGATAGAAGGACTTCAAGTAGAAGAATCTGAGTTGGATTTGGGTAAGAGAAGAAAAGGGGTAAAAAGAATAAAGTAAGAAAAAAAAAAGAGCAAGGATAAAATTGCAAGAAAGCATGAAGGGTTTAATAAAGCCACATGGTCTTGAGGGCCACAGAAGACGACTGGAGGCCAGGCTGCAGGCTGGAGCCCTGCCCGCCGTGCTGGACAAGGCTGGCTGCACCCTTCCGCCTCAAGAACAGAAACCCCAAATTCCAACTGGGGACTATTCAAAGAAACACACAGAGAAGGCTGAACCTTCAGCAACAGGCCTGAGAACCCCTCGGCAGCCCTGGCTCCTCCTACCCACACAAAGGCAGCTGTGCTGACCAAGCAGCCATGGCCTCCGGCGGGCGGCTCACATTCAGCTTAGAGCAGAGGATCAAAGTATCAAGGGTTTTCTACATCTTTTTTCTTTAGACAATGAAAAAATAATACATTTTTATATTTTAGATTTTTAAAAATCAAGATAATGGATGATATTTGAAGAAGTAGCAGCTCTCCAATGTGCAGACAGTGGATCAGAAAAAGAGCAGAGAGCATCCCAAAGCAGGGGGCCAGTGTGACAGCTTTGAAATAAGAACCTGACAAAAATGCTGGCTCTGATGGAAAAAGAATGGGAGGCGTTAGACGCAGGAAGGCTCTTCAAGGAAAATGTGTATACTAAAAACTATGCATTAACTTCCTAATAATTTTTCAGAAATCAGTGTACTTTTATCCAACTCTTCATGTATTCTCATATTTACTAAACAACTGAGAGATGATGGTAATTGATTTAAATTCTGGTTCTTCAATTTACTAGTCATGTGATCATGGGAAATGATTTAATTTCTCTGTGCTAGTGCATTCTCATCTTCATGAGGGGTAGAGGTTACTGGTAGTTCAACCATATGAGTTCCCTGTGAGACTCAAATGATACAATACTTGTGAAGTCCTTGGGACTGACACAGGAAAAACTAAATCAGTTAGTTTAATCCTGCTGTTATCAACCGGATAACACTCTCCGCAGGGGCTTTTGTTAAGACCGAATGTGGCGACCACACACAGGAGACTACTGCTACGGCATGCAGAAGACACTGACCCAGCTTATTAAACGCAGCTGTGACTACGCGGGCATTTTGAATAGTCTGATGGCGGGACTAATAGCACTCAGGGAACATTCAGAAATGTCAGAGTGGCCTTGGAGGTGAGCGACAATGAAACACGGATTATATAACCATCCTCAGAGCAGAGAGCCAAAGCTTCAGGAATAGACACAATTTGTGATGGCAAAGTCACGTAACATTTGGAACTAAGCTTTCAGGAACTACCACTATTTGCATGTAACACTATGGCCCAAGAAATCATTTGCCCAAGCCCAATTTATCGAAACTGTACTTTAAATCTGTCTTTATGTTTTTACCTGGACGACAATCTCCAATGTGTCCAAAATAATCAGATTTGCCTCAGTAGCTAGGTTTCCATCAATCAGTGCTTCATGTTCAATCTCTGCTCTTGACCTAACACAAAATATTATGAGAAATTATATTTATATTTTTATAAACCACAATCCAAAACAGGTTTAAGTACAGAGAAGTAAAAAATTTAAAACTCTCTTCAATATTTAAATAAAAATTTACAAGGATATAAAAGCAGTATTTCACATATCAAAAATATTCTTAAACGTTTTGTTGAATTTGTCAAAAAACATGATCTTATCCTGTTACTGAAAGTATGCTATGACTAAAAGCAAAACACCTGTTAGTTTTCAGACAAGCAGCAAACACAATTTTACTTTGAATGGTGTGCCACTAGGTGGCGCCAGAGGGGCTTGCACTTAGGAGTGCTATATATACAAAATATTCATTTTACCATTTTAAAGTTTCTCAATTTAGCAGTACAAAGGCACTTCTTTTTCTAAGGTTTTATCTGATTTCCGCCAAATTTTCACTACAAATATGCTCATAATATTATTTAACTCTATAATGGTCTAAATGAATTACTCACTGGAAACATACTAATTTGAAAAAACAAGATAAATGAGCTGATTGATACATTAATCGTGATCATCATTCCACAATTGCATATGCATATTAAAACATGCTGTGTGCTATAACCGCATAATTTTGTCTATTATAAGTCAATAAAGTGAGGAGAAATTGCAAAAAAATTTGATGTAGTAAAGAGGTTTATGTGAATGCTAACATTTCTATGTGCTATTTAATGAAAATAAGAAATTTAGAAATAACTACACATGACTATACATGATTTGTGGGTAAGGTTGACAGTTTTGTTTGAGCAGCAATGGATAAACCAAACAGAAAGTTCAGGGACATACAGTAGACCGGCGCTGTGGCAGAAAGTAAGCTGCAGCCTGGAATGCCGGAATCACACACAGAATTCCATAGCAGCACTGGCTGCAGTTGCAGCTGCTCCATTTCCAACCCCTGCTAACGTGCCTGGGAAAGTGGGGGGAGCTGGCTCAAATGGCTGGGCCCCTGACACCTATATGGAGACCAGGGCAGATTTCTGGCTGTTGACTTTACATCATTCGAATTCGCTATATGGAGCATCTTCATTTTCCCTGCCCATCTCCCAGCTGCCTTTCAATTCAAATAAGATAAATCTTAAAAAAAAAAAATACAAGGACATATTAAATACTAACTGTTTGAAATTTATAGATATGCAAGTCTGAACCTTGTTACCAACCACTAAAAAGGGTATATAAACTTCCTCAAATCTCAGAAAGCTGAGGACATATTATAAAAATGCAGAAACATCACAATACAGTAATTACTAAATACCACTTAGACTAACAATTAGACAAATGGACCTGGACAGGGGAAGAGAATGAGAAAAAGCTCTCAGGCAAAGCTCACAAGAACTGAATCACACTGCATATGCCCAGGTAATGCCAATGCTCAGCCAGTTACACTGGGTTCACCTGGGGTAATCAGAATGCTCGCACAGACACACTGCATTCACCCGGGTAATTCCAAGGCGTGTGGATGTGGCACTGGGGCTGCTGGCTTGCTCTGTCCCTCTCTGCTGCCTCCCATAGGCTGCTGCTTCTTGCATGGCAGGATTTTACTGTCCAATGATAAAGTATTTCTTGTAATTTATTTCTGATACTCTTTTGAGGTTTGGCCTGAAGACAGTTCTTTTCATTTGTTTAAAGATTTATTTATTTTTACTGGGAAGCCAGATTTACAAAGAGAAGGGGAGACAGAGATTTTCAGTCCACTGGTTCACATCCCAAATGGCTGCAACAGCTGGAGCTGAGCTGATCCAAAGCCAGAGACCAGGGGCCTCTTCTAGGTCTCCAACATGGGTTCTAGGTCCCAAAGACTTGGGACATCCTCCTCTGCTTTCCCAGGCCACAAACAGGGAACTGGATCAGAAGCAGAGCAGCCAGGACACAAACTGGCACCCATAAGGCATGCTGGTGCTTAAAGGCAAAGGATTAGCCTATTAAGCTACGGCACTGGCCCCAGCCTGAAGACAGTTCCTAAGACAAGGTGGCTGTCCATCCTGGTTTGCCTTGTGATAGGATCAAGGGAGGCACACTGGGAACAATTAGTGCTAAGCACACAAGAGTTTTAGGCAAAAGTGAATGAGCTGGTCCCCTTATGATCAAGAGGTTTCGGGTCAGTCAAGCTATTAGAGCGCTACAATAACTACAAAATGGTAGCGCCTCAACTTAGTGCTATTCCAAGCAGGGCGAGATTCCCTGTAGTCACCTGGACACAGCTGAGGTTGTTCTGGGTCGTTGGGACAGTCAATGTGTCTGGTCCCCAGGGCAAGAACTAGGCTTCCAGTTCTTGAAACACTTGTGACTGTTCAATCTGACACCTAAAATATGCTCAGGAAATAGCTGCTGAATGCTTCTCCACTATTTATTATCACTTGACAAATTCCCCTAAATCTTCTCAAATTTTAAAATTGAACATTTTACAAGATTTAAATTTCTAGTAAGCATAAAATAAAACAAAAATTCTTCATTCCTCTACTCCAGCGAGCCCATAAGTAACATAAACAACAGATTATTATTACTTGTCAAGCTTCTCTGTGTTCTGACGCCAGTGAGTCATATCTTTCCTCCACCTTAGATTTTCTTGGCTTCCAAAGGCACTTCCAGATGGACTTCTCTCTGTCAAATGAATTTTAAAACTATTTTTAAAATGTTACTTCAACCAGTTCACATACATGTATATTTGAAAACATACAAAAATATTGTATCAACCTTGCAATCTGAGTTCATGTGGGAAATCAGTATTTTTTTATTAAATATTTTTCACATTAATTACAAAAGAAAATATTTGCTAACTGAAATCATTTCTGAAAAAAAAGTGACATACATCGTTTCTAAACAAGTAAATGTCATGACACCCCGCATGGGTTCCTAAGGCCCTTGTGTCGTGACCTCATTTCCTGCCACTTTCCCAGAAGAATGCCCCCTGGTGGCTATTCTGCACCCCTCATGATTCCCTATCAGTACATACAGTTGCACCCGTGTAGGGTTCTTGAGAGTTTATGGACAAATGAAATTAAAAGATACAAGTATTCTGGTGCACAGAATTTTGAAACCCATGTATATTTTTTTCTTACCATGTATATTTCGTGAGCATTTTGGAAATTCTCATTTGTCTGCATTTCAAAGGTTTATTGATATTTTAAAAAGTATCTTTTAATTCTGTTTTCCATTAACTTTTAAAAGTCTCCAGGCACATGTTCTTGATTTAGAAGAACCCAGACATGGGTTGTTTCTCTTTCACCTGCTTGCTCTCAGAAATGCTCACTGGCCAATCACGCACCATCCCTTCAGGAAGTCCCTCCCCGGCTCGTCAACACCTCCCTAGCTCTTCCTTTGTTCCTTTCCATAGCTCAGATTGTCACAGAAAGTATAAGCTAGTTAAGAACAGAACAGTATTTTATCCAGCCTTTGTGTTCAGGCTAATCAGTTGTCTGGCAAATACCTAGAGCTGAAAGTTTGTTTAATAAATATGCAAAACTGAAAGAATTCCTACAGTAACTACTTCCATGGATTTAATAAGGTTAAGACAATATAAAAAAGAAAAGGTTCTCTCCAGCGATTCCGAAGTTTTAAGGCCCATCGAATGGCAGGGTTCCTTAAATGAGCAGCAGTAACAGAAACGACTGACACATCAGAAGTGGAGAAGGCATTGGAACTGGGCAGAGAGAAACAAGTGTACCATAAACAATGTAAGCAGTCATAGTTTAAAGCTTTCAGTTAGAAAACTAACACCTTCTTTTGAAACAGATGAGACTTCATATTGCTCAGGAGCATTAATGAATAACAAAAGTAAAATTCAAACTTCAGGGCGCAATGGCTCAGTGGCTAAATCCTCGCCTTGAACACACTGGAATTTCATATGGCCACCAGTTCGTTTCCCAGCTGCTCCTCTTCCCATCCTGCCTGTGGCCTGGGAAAGCAGTGGAGGACGGCCCAAAGCCTTGGGACCCTGCACCCATGTCGGAGGCCCGGAAGAGCTCCTGGCTCCTGGCTTCGAATCGCCTCAGCTCCACTCATTGCGGCCACTGGGGATTGAACCAGCAGATGGAAGATCTTTCTGTCTCTCCTTCCCTCTGTAAATCTGCCTTTTCAATAAAAAATAAATAAATCTTGAAACAATTCAAAATTCAAATAGAAATGAAAGACATACTAAAATAAATTTTATTTCTTATAAAAAACACCTATATTTCTTTTTTTTTAAAGATTTATTCATTTTATTACAAAGTCAGATATACACAGAGGAGGGGAGACAGAGAGGAAGATCTTCCGTCCGATGATTCACTCCCCATGTGAGCCGCAACGGCTGGTGCGTGCCGATCCAATGCCGGGAACCTGGAACCTTCTCCAGGTCTCCCACGTGGGTGCAGGGTCCCAAAGCTTTGGGCCATCCTCGACTGCTTTCCCAGGCCACAAGCAGGGAGCTGGATGGGAAGTGGAGCTGCCAGGATTAGAACCGGCGCCCATATGGGATCCCGGGGCTTTCAAGGCAAGGACCTTAGCCGCTAGGCCACACTGCCGGGCCCAAAACACCTATATTTCTTCTACTTTCTTTCCTTCTCTATTTTTTCCTTCTCTCTTTTTAAATTTCTCTAACAAATTTTTTTTTTTAAGAAAACCAAAGGTATGACTATATTAAGATATTTATTGGAAAAGTAAATATTGGTTAACCTATGTTGAATACTTAAAAATAAATAATTACAATGGCTTAATTTTTCCAACATAAGAAAAACAAATACTTTTTTTGGGGGGGGAGGCAAATGAGAATGTTTTACTAATAGGCCCTTACTGGAAGTTCATCTCCCAACAAAATCATCGCCCCTCCTCATTGGCTCTCTCTGGTCCCGAGGTTGAAGTTTGAGACTTTGATCCTGGAGTTCTGTGGCTCTCAGGTGCAAAATGAACTCAGCAGCACTCCAACGGAAGGATTCAGCAGGGCTGGCCAGCTCTTCTGGCATCATCCTCCATGGACCGTGCACAGTAGGGAAGTGCTCTGCTCTGGCCAGACTCTGGGGACCCTGGGTGAAACCCTGCAAGGTGGGGGGTGGTCTCCTGGGCACGGCCATCTGCTGTGCTTCACACTATGCCCACTTCTGCTCATTCTCCTAGCTGTGATCGTCTTCTTCCTACCTATGTTTCTTGGGATAAGAACCCTAAAGAAAGTTGGGCAAAACTCAAGCGACTGAGGTTTCAGAACTCAGAGTTGCCTGAAATCTCCCCAATTTAAGGATCTTCAACTGTCAATCCTTGGGAACCAGAAGGGCATCACCTGTAATTACTTTCATGGGTTTTGCTAATATTTTAAATGTAGCACTGCGCCATGCCAAGGAGTGCCACACCTCAAATGTCACATCTTTGTGACAATATTATGCTGTGTAAAGAAACAACCAATGGGATATCTATCAGGATTTTTCCCCACTTCTTAAATGCCAGGAGTCTCAAAGAAGGAATAGGGGATAAGACAGGATGCATGTGGATGTTAACCAGTGTATCTCAGGTGCAGTAAAATGCAGTTTAAACATCACTGTCAGGAGGCCAGGATTTCTGGGCTGAGGTTTCTCAGAATTTCAATCTGATAGGATCACATCTCAGCGCCTAGGGCTGGCAGGTTCCCTCATGCTCTGCGGGGTGTCTTCTCGAGTTCCAGCGGCCCTTTATACCGCCCCTCCCCCCACCCCATGTGGCCACGTCCGAATGGTGGGACGGTGGCGGAATGACAGGGGACCACAGGCCGCCTCTGCGGGGCCGGAGGGTGATCCCCGGAAAGTGCGACAACTCGAACCATCCAGGCGGGCCTGGGGCTCCTGGGGTGCAGTGGGGCGCCCCAGGCGCCCAGAGGTCCAGTTCCGGGCCGAGGCGGGCTCGGGGAAGGGGCCCCCCAAACTCTTTTTTTTAAAAAGATTTATTTTTATTGGAAAGTCAGATTTATAGAGAAAAGGAGAGACAGAAAGATCTTCTATCCATTGGTTCATTTCCTAAGTGGCCGCAATGGCTGGGGATGAACCAGGACCCAGGAGTTTCTTCTGGGTCTCTCAGCAGGTGCAGGGCCCCAAGACTTTGGGCCGTTCTCGACTGCTTTCCCAGGTTACCAACAGGGAGATGGAAGGAAGTGGGGCAGCCAGGACAGGAACTGGCACCCATTTAGGACCTCAGAGCATGCAAGCTAAGGACTTTAGGCTTTAGGCTACTGTGCCGGGCCCAAAAACTTGAATTTTTCTACTCAAACAATGATGGCTGTCTTGAGGATACACGTTTCAATACCTAACTGGCATGTTGTTAATTCCGCTGTTCCCAGAAGTGAACATCAGAAAGAGATGTCAAAAAATGAGGAAGCTCCAGACTATGATCTCAATTACCCGCCTCTTTGAGCTTTACTTTCTTAATCTATAAGGTGAGTACAATTATTCATTGGATTTTGGGAACAATTAAAATGATCTAAGTACAAAGGAATTTGCATGCTTTTTTAGAAGTGTGTTGAACAGGGCCTGGCGGCGTGGCCTAGTGGCTGAAGTCCTCGCCTTGAATGTCCCAGGATCCCATATGGGCGCCGATTCTAATCCTGGCAGCTCCACTTCCCATCCAGCTCCCTGCTTGTGGCCTGGGAAAGCAGTTGAGGATGGCCCAAGACCTTGGGACCCTGCACCTGCGTGGGAGACCCGGAAGAGGTTCCAGGTTCCTGGCTTTGGATTGACGCAGCACCGACCGTTGTGGTTACTTGGGGAGTGAATCATTGGATGGAAGATCTTCCTCTCTGTCTCTCCTCCTCTGTGTATATCTGACTTTGTAATAAAAATAAATCAATCTTTAAAAAAAAAAAGAAGTCTGTTGAACAGAATAAATAAAACATAATGGTATGTTGTAAACTATTGAAAAACAGAGTACAAAAACAGGGTCCTCTTAACTCCTATGGAAGCAGATTCTCATATTTATTAAATTTCAGATAAACAGAACATGAAAGAGACACTTAAAATAAATGATCAGTGTGCTAATGATTTGTCAGTGAAAAATAACTGAAAATATTCATCCACACATAAGGGTTATGGAAAACATCTATTATGAAAACACAATGCATGGAGTTCAAAACTTCATTCCATTTTCTGTAAACTTTTTAAAGAATCTCACACAATCATATTTTAATCAGCATATTTTAGTACACTGTGCTGTCAACATGTGTCACATCAACAAAGGACTAAGTCACGTCCCAGACCTTAAGGAGCTTTTAGCAACAAGATTGTTTTAATCCACTTCATCATTAAGCAATGTTTACACATAAATGGCCCTTTCAAGAGGATAAGATCTATGAGTTACACTACCTTTTAAATTCTCAAAACAATCACGGATAGATGAGGCAAAGAAATGGGGAAGACTCAGCAATTTGGTTGGGGTTCAACTAATGGGAGCACGTCTGGGATCAGAAACGGGCATCAAATGCACTCACCTGCTTGGATACAAGCTACATTACTTCACTGAGGGACAACAAACTAGGACAAGTTGTAAGAGTGAAAAGGGGAAATACTTCCCAGCATGAACCCACATGCAAACTACAGACTGTGGGTGCTGACTGTGAGGGTTCATCCATTAGAAGCAACATGCACCCTGTTGCGTGGTGCTGATAATGGGAAAGCTCTGCATTTTCCTATGAATACAACACTGCTCTAAATGTTTATTTCAGTTATAATTAAAAAAAGAGGACAGGTGCTGTTAACAATGACAGAAGGAAAACAGTCTCCCGCTGAGACTATGCAGAGCCATGGTTCACCCTTCTGAAATCAGAATCGTACTGCACATTACTGCCGAGAATCAAGTTAACTCACAATGATGTTCAAAATGGTTTCTTTGAGGAAGGAAGGAAGGAAGGAAGGGAGGGAGGGAGGGAGGGAGGGAGGAGAAAAACAGACTTGCCACTGAAGAACTGCAATACCCATCTTTATAAGCCGTCGTCCAGGAACAGCAGACTGTACCTACCGAGCTGGCCTCGGCTTCTGCGCACCATTTCTTGCCTCGCGCCTATGCTCCCCAGGATAGCTTCTTCAAGTTTTGCTCTCATGTCTTTTGACTTCTTAAAGGTCAAACTATTCATTCTTTCAAACACTTTTTTCCCCTAAAATTTGAACATTAGAAAAGAGAAATTAAGGCAATTTTCTTCTTCCTTTCCTCCACTGTATTTTCTCTGTTCGTTTTTGCAGTGGTAGGATGGCGACCACTTACTCTGTACTCGAAGCACGATACACAGAGATACAGCAGATCCAACAGGCGGTTCAGCTGCAGCACTGACAGATCCGTGAACCACTTCTGCAGGACCGTTTCATCAGCATTCTTGAGAACCCAGAGCAGACAGATCAGAAGGCTCCGGCTGGACTCCGCCGAGAAGGTTGTGTGTTGCCTGCCACTCTGAAGGAAGACAGGTAGAATTAGACTGAACAACAATCATTTCTTCATTTTTGGTTGTCAATTGCTTTTCACTAAAAAAATGACAAAGATTGCTTTAAAATATGTTAAAAGAACCATTTTATTTAGATAATATCTATAAGTCATACAGTAATTGTATGGTAATGGCCTGAAGTTTAATGAGTCATTCCTGGCCAACAGAAGCATGTTTTAGTCTTCAGTGGGGTTACCAGCAGATAATAAATAAATGCTAATAAAAGCATAAAGGAAAAACTAAATAATCTACCACAAGAAACTGAAAGAATGATGGGTGTTGTTGCCCTGCAGGCTAAGAGGCTGCTTGGGAAACCAGCATCCCATATCTGAGTACCAGGTTTAGCTACCCCCCTTCCAATCCAGCTTCCTGCTATCACACTCTGTGGGAGGCAACAGATGATGCTTAAGTGCTTGAGACCTTGCCACCCAGGGAGACCCACTGGAGTTCTTGATCATAGTACTTGGCCTGACCCAGCCCTGGCTACCAGGGGCACCTGGGGAGCAAACCAGTAGATGGAAGACCATTCCCCATCTCTCTGTCACTCTGTTTTTCAAATAAATTAACCATTTTTTTTCTGTTCCTTAAAATTAATGAAGCCATCATAAGCTATTAGACATGATGAAAATACAGGAGAAAAGGAACTGACAAAGTAAGAGTGAGGTACGGACAGGAAGACAGGATGAAATAACGTTATTTTTAGAGGAGCACTGCTTCTGACCAAAGCCCGAAAAACATCAAGGCAAAACGCATTAGAAACACAAAGCCATGGAAATACAAAGCCATTCCGACGTAACGCAAATAAAGCTTGAAATGCAATTTGTAATTTTCAATCTGCACTGCATTCAAGAGGTGAAATACAAATTTAAAACCTTTAAGAACTTGCTTATAGTAGCATTCTACATTTATCATTTGATTTAGCACCTAATGTTATTACCAAGCTCGTTAACTCATCCCAGTTTTACAGACATGAAAACAGAATGGCAATAGCAATAGTGACAATGACAGAAACAACAACCAAAAAATAAACCATGAAATGTGCTCAACATTATACCTAACACTTTTCTTATTAAACTCTTGTAACAATGTTTGAGATATTAATCCCTATTTCTTGATTATAGGCAAGGAAACTAAAGGCTACAGATGAAGTAATTGGCCCTGATTCACCCACTAAGCAAAGGTAGAGTTAGGTTAACAAGTTTCCAAAACCTAAGTCCTTCACTGTAGCATTATATCCTAGGATTTGATTGATAACAATACCAAACACTAAGAAAAAAGCAACACAGGGGATATTGAGAGAAAGGACAGTGAAAGGTTAAACATGGGTAACCCCTGAAGGCATGCTTTCAACTACTTATCCCAATCTTTTCTGTATCCGGCATGATGATAACACAGCAGTTAACACTTACACAATGCTTGCACTGTACTACACACTGGATGGTATTCTTTATGTATATTACTTATGTATCTCTTGTAAGCATCCAAAGAAAGAAATATGATTACTTATCCTATCTAAAATAAGAAAACTGTCATAGTATTTTCTACTAAATAGTAGGATTAGAGTTCAATTGCAGAAAGTACAGCTCTAGTAATCAAGTTCCAACCAACAATGCTCTTGGATATACACGCAACATAGGAATTTACCCATATAACAACTGTGCTAAGTGCCTGAGCTGGGCACACTTAGCTTTGATATTCACCCAAGCTTGCAGTCTCCCTCAGGAGGAAAACACTTGGTTTAAAGGATAAGTGTGCATAAGTATTTTTTAAGAAAGAAAAATTAAAAATTATTCTGAACTTGACAAATAGACAGGTATAAAATGATATATCATATAGTTCACATAAAGTGCCAGTAACATAGTAAACACAAAAATAAAAGACAAAAATTTAAAAGACTCAGTAAAGACAGTAATTTTTTTTTTCTTTCCAAATTCCTCAACAGCATCCGGATAATTCCAGTCAAAATCCTGGTCAGGTTTTCTTCAAAGTATTGTAAACTGAGTTTTAAAATTTGAAGGGGGTGAAAGCAAAAGGTCAATAAGATGGAAGGTACTCAGAATTCACTAGGCCACGGAGAATTGTTCTTGGAGCTTCTACAAACAATCTACCAGTCAGTATTTTCCAGCAGCAGTGAGGCAGTCACTTGCATGACTAATGGGAAACAACTACTGCGTTGAGGCAGTACTGCCTCCTATGTGCTGTTTCTTCTCTCCCTTCTTTCCTTTCTCTGTTTATGTCACTCACTTCTTTTCCTTTTTTATCTAGTATTTAACTTCAGTTGATATAGCTATTACTTCTCTCAATTGTATTACATTTTTGGAAGCTGCAGAAATAGCTCCCAGTGGACTCCAGGATGGTAATATTATTTGATTAATTAAAATAAAAAAGATTTGGGTTCAGCACAAGACCCTAGTGGGACCCTGCACCCATGTGGGACACCTGGAGGAAGCTCCTTACTTCAGTTCAGCTCAGCTCCAGCGACTGTGGCCACTTGGGGAGTGAACCAGTACATGGAAGATTGTTCTCTCAGTAAATTTGACTTTCCCGTAAAAATAAAAGATTTATTTGTAAGGCAAAGTTTCAGAAAAGGTAAAGCACACAAAGATAACAAGAACTCTCATTTCCTGACTTATTTCATAAGCAACTGCAATGCTTAGGCCTGGGCCAGGCTGAAGCCAAGAGCCCAAAATTTCATCTGGGTCGTTCATGTGGGTGGCAATGATCAAACACATACCTGTCAGAATGACAAGAAGAGGTTACAAAACCATGACTGTAGAAGGATATTGCAATAAAAAGACAGAACTCGGTAAAAATGGAGATTTAAGGAAAAGGTAATTCACATATAACACGAAGACTAACTTTCTGAAATAGAGATTTAAAAAATTTACTCACTTATTTGAATCTTAGAGTTACAAAGAGAGAGGGAGAGACAGAGGTCTTCTATCTGACCCATTGCTCACCAGATGGCCGCAACAGCCAGAGCTATGCCAGACCGAACTGAGAAGCCAAGGGCACCTTTCAGGTCCCTAGGTCTAGCAGCAGGGGCCCAAGTACTTGGGCCACCTTCCACTGTTTTTCCCAGGAGTGAGCAGGTAGCTCCATGAAAGTGGAGCAATTAGGACGTAAGCCAGTGCACGGAGGGGATGCTGACAGCTCAGGCAGCAGACATATTTGCTATGCTACAAGGCTGTCACTGGATTAACTCTTTACATAAACAAAATATTTATAAAAACTGACGATATACAAGATCATTAAGCAAGATGCCACAAATAAGCCAAATGAAGTCATAAAAAAGTAACTTCTAGATTGTGCAAATAGGAAAAATTGGAAGCAAAAAGATAAATTTTCCTGACTGGAAATTTAAAAATAAAAACAGCCTCTAAAACAAAGCTAGAACACACTTTTAGACATATTTTGAAATGAATAATAAAAATGATACTTTAAAACTGTGGTATTTAAAAAAACAGCGAAAGAAAAAATATGTAGACTAAAATACATATCAAACAACAAACCACAAAAATTAGTGATTTTTTAAAAAAGATTTATTGATTTTTATTGGAAAGTCAGATGTAGAGAGAGCAGGACAGAGAGGAAGATCTTCTGTCCATGGTTCACTCCCCAAGCAGCCACTGTGGCTGGAGCTGAGCTAATCAAAAGCCAGGAGCCAGGAGCCTATTCCAGGTCTCCCACACGGGTGCAGGATCCGAAAGATTTGGGCTGTCCTGGACTGCTTTCCCAGGCCACAGGCAGGGAGCTGGATGGGAAGCAGGGCTGCCGGGATTAAAACCAGCACCCAAATGGGATTCTGGCGTGTTCAAGGTGAGGACTTTAACCACTATTTCATCACGTCAGGCCCCAAAATTAGTGATTTAAACACTCATTTCAATAATCAGAAAAAGAAAAAAGTAAATTACAAGATCACAGAACATCACAAATAACAAACATTCAAATGGAAGCTCAATAATGCCACAAAGATTCTTTATAAAGACATTTCAAATATCTAATTGAGACTGATTAAGCCATAACCCAGCTATCCCACTCCTAGGAATATACCCAAAAGAAATTAAAACTACATATGAGAAGGGGATCTGTAATCCTACATTTACAGCAGCACAATCTACAATAGCAAAGACATGGAAACAATCCAGATGCTCATCCAAAGAGGAGTGGCTAAAGAAAGTGTGGTACATCTGTTCCATGGAATATTATTCAGCCATTAAAAAGAACAAAATTATACAATTTGCAACTAGATGGTCAAACTAGAGACCATTACACTCAGTGAAATAAGTCAATCACGAAAAGAGAAATAAACATATGTTTTCTCTAATATAAGGAATCCATCATGCAAATTGGAATGTATAGTGGTAGAGTAATGGAGGTTACCATATCCAGATGTGAAGACACAATGTAACACGCACCTCTGCTTCCACAGAAAAAATGGACTCCCAATGAAAGTGTTAGATATATCTAGACAATGGGATGATGCACTGTCTGGGCACACTTAAATAGCAGACTGATGGAACTGTAACTCCTTATGAAGAGTTGTAACATTACAGGAAAAATCAGTTAGGGGGTGGAAATTGGAGGGAGGGGAATCCCAGACTATACAGAATTGTACCATAAATAAAAAAAAAAAAAACTGATTAAGCTACAAAAAGCCACAAGCAGAAACAAAATATACTCTACCACATACAAAACAAATATTAAAAAGACGATACCAGATACCCAAAACAATCTTATTTGTCATGAAATCTGAATAAACTCATTAGAATAAAATCTACAGACATCAGTACAAGAAGAAATAGAAAAATTCAACAGTTTTATACTTACTGGAGAAATTAAATCAGTAAATTTAAAATGTAAAAAGAAAAAGAGAACCCAGGCACAGATGGGCTTCACCCACAACTTTTCCAAATATTCTTTTTTCTTTTATTTTATTTTCATTACAAACTAAGATATACAGAGAGGAGGACAGATAGAGAGGAAGATCTTCCGTCCGATGATTCACTCCCCAAGTGACCCCCAATGGCCAGTGCTATGCTGATCCAAAGCCAGGAGCCAGGAACTTCCTCCATGTCTCCCACGCAGGTGCAGGGTCCCAAGGCTTAGGGCCATTCTCGACTGCTTTCCCAGGCCACAAGCAGGGAGCTGGATGGGAAGTGGAGCTGCCAGGATTAGAACCGGTGCCCATATGGGATCCTGGAGCGATCAATTATTTTAAAAGGAATTACTCACAGATGATAAGATTTTGTATGCAGAAAATGCATACATCTGCTATTAGATTAGTAATTCTATTGGAACTAAGAAAAGCACTGTACAGAAATCAATTAGATTTCTACATAAGAAACAATCAAGAATTAGAAAACAATTTCTGAAAAAGATACCATATATGAAAGCATTCAAAAAAAATCAATGATTAATAAATCTGAAAAAGCTATAATAGGGGCCTGGTGCAATAGCCTAAGTAGAAATCCTTGCCTCGCATGTAGCAGAATCCCATGAGTGCCAGTTTACGTCCTAGTTGCTCCACTTCCCATCCAGTTCCCTGCTTGTGGCCTGGGAAAGCAGTGGAGGATGGCCCAAAGCTTGGGATCCTGCACCCATGTGGGAGACCTGGAGGAACTTCCTGGCTCCTGGCTTCGGATCAGCACAGCACTGGATGTTGTGGCCACTAGGGAAGTGAACCAGCAGACAAAAGGTCTTTCTGTCTGTCCTTCTCTCTGCAAATCTGACTTTCCAATAAAAAGTGGCCTACCAGCTAAAGTCCTCGCCTTGAAAGCCCCGGGATCCCATATAGGCGCCGGTTCTAATCCCAGCAGCTCCACTTCCCATCCAGCTCCCTGCTTGTGGCCTGGGAAAGCAGTCGAGGATGGCCCAAGGCCTCGGGACCCTGCACCCACGTGGGAGACCTGGAGGAGGTTCCTGGTTCCCGGCTTCGGATCGGCACGCACCAGCCATTGCGGCTCACTTGGGGAGTGAATCATCAGACGGAAGATCTTCCTCTCTATCTCTCCTCCTCTCTGTATATTTGACTATAATAAAAATGAATAAATCTTAAAAAAAAAAATACTTCCACAACAATCTACCAGCAACCAGCCAGACTGAATCCTAACTTCACATTAGCCACAAAGGAAAAATGCACTGTGAAATGCAGCTGTCAAGAATAGCTAAAAAAAAAAAAAGATATACTAGGCCTCTGCGCTATAAGCAATAGATATGCATTCATAGATACGGCAAGAAATGTTTACTATGTTCAAAATTAATTTCATAGTATAAGCAATGTTTCAAAAGTGATCCATATTTCAGTATAACGTCAACCAAAATTTTATAAATTTTTTTGTTCTGTTTATTTCAGTGGCTTTTTATAAACTAACCTTTAAATCTACACATACAGAAAATCAATCATTAGGAAAGACTTCGTAAATTTATTCAGATGTTTAAGAACTCTATTAAATAGAACATATAGAGGTGGTGTTTTATAGCAGTAGTGAAAAATCCTCTTAAAAATCAGCATTGAGTGCTCAAGTTCCCTGGCAATAAGGGAAATCCAAATTAAAACATCAATGAGGTACCACCTGACGCCAGTAAGATTGGCCCACATGAAAAAAAGCACCAACAACACTTGTTGGCAAGGTTGCGGGGAAAAGGGAGCCCTACTCCACTACTGGTGGGGCTGCAGGTTGGTACAGCCTCTATGGAAATCAGTATGGAGAACATTCAAACAACTCAAAATCAACATACCGTATGATCCAGTAATAGCACTCCTAGGAATATATCCAAAACACCTGTTTCATGAGAAACCAACATGCACCCCTATGTTCATAGCAGCACAATCAGTAATTGCAAAAACATGGAAGCAACCAAAATGCCGATTAGCAGAAGATTGGATAAGAAAGCTATGGATCATGGAATACTACTCAGCTATTAAAAAACACAAAATGCAGTTCTTTGTGGCCAAATGGGCCAAACTGGAAACCATAATGCTAAGGGAAATGAGCCAATCCCAAAAGGTTAGATACCACATGTTTGCATTAATTTAAGATGAAATGATGTCAATATGAAAAATAGTATGTGTAAAATGTAATATTATCTTAATCTCAAACAGACTATCTCACATGTAATCAGATATTATGAAGCAACCAACGAACCAACAATAAATGTGAGTCAGACTGCTTATGATGTACATCAAAGAATGGTAAATCCTAATATACTTTTAATACCCTATGTTATTCCGTAAGGGGGTGGACGAGCAGAGAAATCTTCCATCACCCTAGAAGGTGTGAGGAAGATGTGAAATATTAGTTATTCCTCACTAGGGTATTGCGGATTTCTCTGCACGTCCCTCCTAAAACTGTTCTGCACCTAAACTGTTGACATATGTCTTGTTGGAGTTATAAGCCAGTCTAGACTACTCGGAAAAAAAAAAAAAGCCACACGATGTGGTTAAGAACTCGAATTTATTTTTAACATATTGGTTACTCAATACTATGTCAATTAATTCCATAATATTGTAAATTGTTGCTGATGGTATGTTAGAGCTTTTAATTGATCGGGATGATACTCTGCTGGCTCTGCCTTCAGACCAGAGAGAGTCTCCCCAAGAAGCTGTTGAACTTGACTGGACAATAAGATGCTGGACTCTATGTTTGGTATATGCTTGCAATGAGGGAATCTCAACTGAACTTGAACTGTGGTTATGCAACAAGGTGGAGGAATCCACCATGGGGGAAGGGTTTGGGGAGGGGTGGGGAGAACCCCAGTACCTATGAAACTGTGCCACATAATTAACTGTGCCATTGTAATTAATGAATAAATCAAAAAATAAATAAAATATATTTTAAAAATAAGCATAAAGATAATTTGGCAAAATATGCAAAATAAACCAAGAATTTTGACACCCTCACTCCAAGATACATTGTATTTACAAAAAGAATCACCTCCAGGTATGTTTAGGAATGAATGCCAAAGGAATAATTACCAAGCATTTTACCATAATGCAGAATATCTGCAAAATCTTGGAATACAGAATTAATTTATATTAATAGGATAGTAAGTAATTTTCTATTTAAAAGAATATTAATTGAAAGATGCTAACTGTAAAGACTGATAAATTCAAGCATTTAAACATGTAACAAAACAAGTCACAGAATAACTGAACTACCTATGACAATGGACTTGATCCAAAAAATATAAACTCCTTCAAATCATGAAATAAATACAATGTAATGGAAAATGGTTTTAAAAATTCTAGACATTTCAGAAAAGAGAACCCAGGGGTCAGGACTGTGGCATCTGAGTTAAACTGCTACCTGAAATACCAGAAGCCCATTCGGGAAAAGTGATAGTTTGAGTCTTGGCTGCTCTGCATCTGATCCACCTCCCTGCTAATGTGCCTAAGAAAGTAGAGGGAGATGCCTTAACTGTTTATGTCCCTATAACACAGAGGAGACATAAATGGAGTTCCTGGCTCTTTGCTTGGCCCAACACCAGCCTTTTGGGATAGAAGATGTCTTCCGATCACTGACTTTCTTTCTGCAACTTGCTTTCAAATAAATAAATGTTGGGTCTCTCTCTCTCTCTCTCTCTCTCTCTCCTTTCAGGAGACAATTCATCTCTTGGATCACACCCAGGAAGTGCTTCCCTCCTTTCTTCACAATCACTATAAAACTTACTCTGTGTCTACAGCTGATTCCCGACTTTTAATTTTATACTAGGCTAAGGAAAAAACCTACCAATCTTTGCCAGTAGCATTATACTTTAACAGCATTTTCTTCCTTTTCCTACACTTCCCAAGTCACAATACATTTATATATCAGAAAAAATTAAGATTGTAACAGTGAAATGAATGACTACAGCATTGTAATCAATTGGGGACAAATAACAGGGAGTGGAAGGAGGCCCTTTGCATGTAAATCTGTATCATGAGTAAAAAAAAAAAAAGGCTTCTAAAAAACAAAAAGAAATAAATGTAAAAACAGTGTCAAAGTAAATGTAGGGCTGGGCGGGCACAGTAGCCTAGTGGCTAAGGTTCATCCCTTGCATCTGCTGGGAGCCCCTAAGAGCGCCAGATCGTATCCGGGCTGCCCCACTTCCCATCGAGCTCCCTGCTTGTGGCCTGGGAAAGCAGTCAAAGATGGTCCAAAGCCTTGGCCCATGCACCCACCTGGGAGTCCCGGAAGAGGCTCCTGGCTTCAAACGTGCTCAGGTCCAGCCATTGTGGCCACTTAGCGAGTGAACCAGTGGATGGAAGATATTCCCCTCTGTCTCCCCTCCTCTCTGTATATCTGACTTTCCAATAAAAAAAGAGTAAATGTTTAAAAAATGAAAGTGTTAAAGTGTGTGTGTGGGGGGTCAGGGATCGGTGTAGTGACTCAACACACCAATCCTCTGCCAGCAAGTGCCAACACCCCACATGGGGTGCTGTTCCAGTTCTAGTTGCTTCACTACCTATTGTGTTCCTTTCTGTGGCCTGAGAAACCAGTGAGGGATGGCTCAAGTCCTTGGAACTCTGCACCCACGTGGGTGACCTGAAGGAACCTACTGAATCCTGGCTTTATATCAGCTCAGCTCTGGCCATTTTGGTCACTGGTGGAGTGAACCAGCAGATGAAGGATTTCTCTCTCTCTCTCTGTCTTTACTTCTTTCTATAAATCTGCCCTTCAAATAAAAATAAATAAATTAAAAAAAAAAAGAAAATCCAATTGGTTAACATACATATATGTGCAAAATGTTGCACCCCTATCAGCTAGGGAAATTACAACTAAAATGAAAAACAACTATAGATTATCAGATTGGCAAATACTAAAAGATCTAATACTGTAAGCACTGGTGAATATACAAAGGAATGAGTCTTACACTGCAAGTACAAATATAAACCGAGACTTGTCATAATCTGGTATAAAGAAATAAAAAATGAAAAAAAGAACAGTTAGATGTTTCAACATGGATGGAAGTCAAAAGTATGCTGATAAGAAACACCCTGGATTTGTACCCTGCTTTTCTGTATTGTACAGACAGTAAAGCAGATCAGTGTTGACCAATGTGGGAACATACGGGAGAGGTTATTTGCAGGGTTATGGGAATGTTTAAAAACTGGATCACAGCAATGGCTACACAACTCTTCAAATACCAAAAACATTAAGTTATGCACTCAAAATAACTGAATTTTTAATGTATAATCATTTTAGTAATGCAATTAAAAGTGTCAAACGGGCTATACATATCATCAAGCTTTTCTGAGGGAAAATGATTTAAAACTCGCACAACTTGATTTGCTTTTTCCCTGCCACCATTTCCTTCCCTCTTTAAGGGAAAGGAAATGTAGCAGCACAACAAAACCAAGTTTTTTTTAAAACATGGAAACTATAAGTCTTCACAGAAAAACCCCCAGTTGCTAAACACTAGAATAAGAATAAAGAAAACAGTTTACTAAGGCAATTTTTAAAATTCTCAATGATAGAACACAAATCTTTCATCCCATAACACTTGTAGTAAGTTTGTAAAATAACTTGGCATAAGACCAATGATATTGAGGAGGGCTGCGGGAGAGGACGTCTAGCTCGGATCCCGAACCCAGCCCGCCATGTGCCCATGGCTCATGGTGGGCTGGGCCGGATATGCCTGGGTGCGGGGCCTGCTTCCTTCCGGGGTGAGTATGCCCATGGCTCATGGCGGGCTGGGCCCGGGTGGCCAGTGCCCCATTTGGCGCCAGGCTGTGCCTGCTGGCCACCCGGCTGGGGAGCTCTGGGGTAATGGATGTCTGAATCGCTGCTTAGATACCTCTAGGGTGACCCCACTGTTTCTGGGATCTGAGTCAACCCTAAAGATTTCCAATGCCAGTAACTGTTCCTTTGAAGAACTTCCAATCCCTTAATAATGCTGAGCTTTGAACACCTATCAAGTAAAAGATAAGCTCCGGCTTGTCTAGCAGACTGGCACCTAATGGTCCTCGGAGCAACCACGGGCAGGTGCATGATTTGCGGCAAGGAACGTGCCCAATCTGGGAGGTAGGGGGACGCCACAGCTGGGATGAGGTTCCCACCAAGGGGTGTATGTGCTGGAATGGCGGCTGCGTTCTATCTAGGAAACAGTTGTAGTCACCCAAGGCACTAGTGTGGGCTGGGATTGGATGCACCAGGCCGGTTCAGATCCCAACACCATCTGGTGTTATGGAGAACCAGGGTAGATGTGGGACTGACTAGGCTGGGTCTCACTCCTCTTCTGAGCCATGTGTGAGCTGTATGGGGGTATGGACGAGCCATGGCTGGGCTGAAACATCCAACAACAAGAACCAGAATGGGGTGAAAGCCAGCCAGGGAAAGCCACTGTTCCTGCTAGGACAGGAGGTGAACCGAGTAGGGTTGGCTCAAGAACCCCCTGGCAAGCGCAAAATCTGGCATTGGGAGGGGTTCTGATGGAGGAGCCTGGGCAACTCCTCTGGCAGGACACAGTCCCTGCAGGTAAGCGCAAGAAGCATGATAGGAAACAGCCCAGAATAGGCCATGGAAAGTTTCCCAATGGCATACATTCGGCATGGGTCAGGAGCAGACCAGGCTGAATCAGTTCATGTCATCCACTGGCAAATCCGAACACCAGAACAGAGTGTGGGTTGAGCCGGGTTTGGTCGCGACAAAACCAGTGCACAATATGGAATGCCAGGGCGTGGTTGCCTGTACTGGATATGAATGCAGCACCCATCCAGCACACGTGAGATCCAGGAAGGAAGGAGCAGAGCTGGCGGGGGGATTAACGGGCTGGTCCCCTCGCTGGACAGCCACTCCCACTGGAGAACGTGGGCTGGGATAGAGACAGACCAGACTAAGCAAGGCTACAACACCTGTGCACTGCATGTGGACTAGATCAGGGCCGCAGCATCAGCTGGCAGAAGCTGGCACTGGGGACTAATTCTGTCGCGTCAAATCACAGAACCACCTAAAGAGTGCATAAACCGGGACAGAGAGACCTGGGAGGGAAAAAGTGGGTTCCCCCTTCTTGGGTCACTATTCCCGTGGGAGGGCATGAAAACTAGGACGGGGGCTGGGATGGCTAGATAGAGAGGCACTCAACCACATATGTGAGGGCTGGATAGTTGAGTTGGTTAGATAGAACTAAGCTTTAATACCCACTGACAAGTACCAGAGCCAAATGGGATGGGGGACAGACTGGTCTTCTGCTACACATACTGGCAAACCAGGGTAGGGGGCGGGCTTGGTGGAGGTTATTGTGGGTCGCCCCGACTAGGCTGCAGCTCCCACTGCTTGATGTAAGGGCCGAACCAGACTGGACTGCAACAACCATTGGTTCCAGTGCAACTCGGGACTGAAAATAGAACCAACCCAGCAATTGCAACCACCAGCTGATCGGGGTGATGGACTGTGCCGGGCCCTGTGCTTGCTAGAACATACAAGAAACTAATCTGGGAATACCTCAAAGTATCTTTGGAGCTCTCCCCAATTGAACTGCTGGACTCAGAACTCTAACCAAGAAAAGACAGAAGACAGAATAGGACAATCATTCATCTCAGCTATATGTTAGCAGCGAAATATGGGGCAAACGGAGACTTCATGATGGACCATATCAATCAGTGGACCACCTCATCGAGCGAAACTGGCAGCGACTCATAACTTGAGAACTATTAACACCACTTGAGCACATATCTCAGAGCATGCCCCACATCCGGGACTTGGGGTGGGCGGGAAACCAGGTGGGGCTTCTCCCTCAATGTCCCCCTCTACCTCAGATACATGATGGAAACAATATTGACATAATAGCATTGCCCACCTCCCTATCCCCCTGAACCTTTTTTTTTCTTTTTCTTGTTTTCCTTTAACTATAGTTAACTATGTAAAGATTGTCAACAATACAATAAAATGGATTAAAAAATAAATAAATAAATAAATAAAAATAAAAATTCAAAAGTAAAAAAAAAAAAGACCAATGATATTTTGAAACTGTGCACTTTTCATAAAATAACAGAGTAGTTTTACATTAGCTGACACAGTAATCTAGTTTAGTTTAGAACACATCCTTGCAAATATTTATTTTTCCAGAAAAAAATGTCTGTGGGTGGATTTGCTTTTACCGTGGACGTGAGGAGGAAACTGCCAGGTCTTGTTAGCTGAGGCACTGATGTTCCTGCGATCGCCATGGCAACGGTCTGGCTTATCATGCTTCCGCTCTCACTTTCATAATCGTCAGGTGCTAGACAAATCGGTCTCCCTCGCTGATTGTGAGTTTCTGAAGATAAATAATAAAAATTAAAACTGTTTAGCTCAACTAAGCTTTACCAAGCATGTAATTTCTTATCTAAGCCTGTACTATGTTTTAAAAGAAAAACCTGTCAAAATGTAGTATTTATCATTAGATTTCCCTATTGCACACAATTTAAATATTTTCAACTTAAAATTCAGAGTTATACAGAACTTCCACTTAGTAGCAAAAAAAATGATATAACAACATTGATATTTTTACTTTAGGCAAAGAAATCCAATTTTATAATTACAAAACGGGAAAGGCAAACAGCTGGCTATCTAATATCTTTCAAAATTCTTAATACATTGTTTTCAAGAAATGTTTTTGCTTTTATCAAGCTGTAAGTACTTAAGTGAGTTATTTGGTAGTTTAAATTAATATAATAGCTCTAAAAATATTGTTACAACCTCAATTCTTATTTTTTAAGTTTATTTATTTTTATTGGAAAGGCAGATTGTACACAGAGGAGGACAGACAGAAAGGAAGATCTTCCATCTGATTCACCACTCCCCAAGTGGCAGCAAAGGCTGCAGCAGGGTCAATCTGAAGGCAGGAACTAGTAGCCTCTTCCAGGTCTCCCACGTGGGTGCAGGGTCCCGAGGCCTTGGGCCATCCTTGACTGCTTTCCCAGGCCACAGGCAGGGAGCTGGATGGGAAGTGGAGCTGCTGGGATTAGAACCGGCGCCTATATGTGATCCTGGTGCGTTCAAGGCGAGGACTTAACCTGCTACACTATCATGCCGGGCCCACAACCTAAATTCTAACAAGCCTAAGTAAATTATAAATATGGCAAAGTACAAGCAGCAGAACCTGTGGATTTTGGTTCTTCTAAGAAGCAATGCAAATTCAATTTGTTAATACAATGCTAGCAATAAACCTAATTCTTGACAGTCAAGTGTATATTAATAATATTCACTTTAATTATATATGTATTTGGGGCCCGGCAGTGTGGCCTAGTGGCTAAGGTCCTTGCCTTGAATGCCCCAGGATCCCATATGGGAGCCGGTTCTAATCCCAGCAGCTCCACTTCCCATCCAGCTCCCTGCTTGTGGCCTGGGAAAGCAGTCAAGAACGGCCCAAAGCCTTGGGACACTGCACCCATGTGGGAGACCCAGAAGAGGTTTCTGGTTCCTGGCTTCGGATTGGCACAGCACGGCCGTTGTGCTCACTTGGGGAGTGAATCATATGATGGAAGATCTTCCTCTCTGTCTCTCCTCCTCTCTGTATATCTGACTTTGTAATAAAAATAAATAAATCTTTAAAAAAATTATATATGTATTTGAATAAAGTTGCACTTAAAAGTATAAATATATGTCAAATTTTCTTGTATTCTTTCTCAGATGCACTGTAGATATTCACAAAAACAAAACCATTTCCTAAAGGAAGGTAAAAAAATTATTACAATGGCTTTACTTGTAAATTCATCATTAAGAACTACTTAAATATTTTACTAAATCCTTTTTCACAGTCAACAGTTTTTGAGCAATATGATTAAATATTGAGTGTTTACTTTTATGAAGTGCATACTTCCTTACAGTCACTTTCCTAAATAATCGCTGATGGTTGCTTTCCTGTTCTTTATCCTTGAAGTATTTTCTAAAACATCAAATATTGCATTCTGCCTTTAAAACCTATTTTAATTATAGTGATACCTGTAAAATCATACAGCTGAGGAACAGTTTCCATGATAATACCAATCAGAGGGAGATATAACATGGCCACACGAGCCTTTATCTGGGGGTCAGAGTACCGAGGGTCTGAGTCATGACTGGAGAGTAAATTGTGTACCATATTGATGACTTTCTTATGCAATCCAAACAGTCTATTTAAAAAAAAGAGATGGAGAAGAAGTAGTAATAAGGTCACAAAGATTAGTTAAGATCTTTAAAACAAACAGTAAGTCACAATATTGAATCACATTTGCCCAACTTCTTAACTTCATCATTCATTTTGAAGTATTCCTATAAAACACTTGTCATTTTAAGATAATATATAAAAAAAAATCTAGAGTAGAGACAAAAAGGGAATGCTATACAAATTCCCTGAGTAGCAAATACGAAAATTTTCCCATACCTGTTTAATATATTTTAATATTAAAAATTTAATTTTAAAGTAACATTTTAATAAGTAAATCATAAAAAGTTACAAATTTTATCCCATCAAAACAGAAACACTTACCAAAATTAAATTATTTTCTTTTTCCGAAAAACAAAACTTCCTCAACTACATATTCCACAGACTGGAGTTCCTTTGACACTACAATTTAAACCTAACCTCTTTGCTCACATAATTTATTTATACCCTCATAACTTTTCTAGATTTCCAATCTTTTTCAGTTATAGCTGAGCTAATACAATAACCAGAGTAACTTTCACCTTATTTTTTGTCTTCTTAGATTGAAGGGACAAAGGTAGTGATAAATTTTCCTTACAAGAAATCAAACAGAAGACTAATATACTTTCTTTAATTAAAAAAAACTCCTACTATACATCAATACATCTGAATCTATCTACTACACTGCATATTTTATTTTATCTAATATTAAGAAAAAACCAAATATGCAAACAATTTTATGACAAACATCAAGTTCAGAGGTGGTATATGACAAACCTATCTTCCTTAAGACTGATGAAATAAGAAGCAACACAGATATGAAAGCAAATAAAGAAGTAGACAGAGAAGGGGAAAGAATATCCTTTTGATTCTCAGGAAGTGTTGAGTCAGACACTTCTGACGCCATTGTCCAAACTGATATTCTCCAATGCAAAAATGTGTCTACTCACCCTTCAGCATCAGGGTCTAAAATGACGGCCAGTTCTGTCAACACAAGGCCTGCCAAATAATGCTGTTGGCGGAAAGGCACAGAAAGTTCAAACATGTTTGCAATCTTCTGGTCCTGTACATTCGTGGAAAATCCAGAACTCTGTTGGGCAGTGAGGGAAGCAGAATGAAATTATAGCACTTACTCAGCAAAGCACCCCAAAGGCAGCATTACAGCAAATGAAAGTTGAGTATTATCTGAAAGTGAGACAAACTCTACTTAGTAAAGTTCTTTTTTTATTTTTTTATTTTTTTTAAAGAATGGGGCTTTGTTTTTCCTTTTTTTAAAGTTTCATTTTTATTTTCATTACAAAGTCAGATATACAGAGAGGAGGAGAGACAGAGCCATCCTCAACTGCTTTCCCAGGCCACAAGCAGGGAGCTGGATGGGAAGCGGGGCCACCGGGGTTAGAACCGGCGCCCATATGGGATCCTGGCATGTGCAAGGTGAGGACCTTAACCACTACGTCACACTGCCGGGCCCCAAAGTTCTTTTTTAAAATACCACTATTAACATTGGAAAAAGCAACTAGTCTTTCAATGTCACACCTGAGAAAAACATTTCATTAATTTAATAACTGCTAGAATTAATCAAAATTTGTCTTAGGTTTTTCTCAGATTGAAACTTTTCCATTTATTCTTCCTTCTTTTAACCATTCAATGACTTACTATCATAACCTACAGGGGAAAAAATGTACAACTAAACTCAAGCAATACAGAATCCTAGTCTAGATTTCTGAAGAAACATTCATGATCAAGGTTATTGGGTTTCCAGAGAAATTCTAAAGACCAGTAGAAGTATTTTTGCGGAAACATACATTTGCTATGGTTTGGATATGGTTTCTCCCCCAAAGGTTCATAAGTTGAAGCTTGGTCCTCAGCACTGCAATGTAAGGATGGCAGGACCTCAAAGAGGGGAAGCTTTGTGCGGGTCAGTGGGCACACTGTCCTGGGAAGAAATTAAGGCAGTTCTTGTGAGATTTCTAAGTTCTTGCAAGAAGTTTACAATAGGTGCCCGAAGTTTACAACAGGCGCCAGGACAATGGCTCAATCCTGGACCGACTAATCCTCCACATCCAAGCGCTGGCATCCCACATGGGCACTGGCTTGTATCCTGACTGCTCCACTTCCCATCCAACTCCCTGCTTGTGGCATGCGAAAGCAGTGGAGGGTGATGCGAGTGTTTGGAAACCCACACCCATGTGGGAACTCAGAAGATTCTGGCTTCAGACAGGCTCAGCTCTGGCTGTTGCAGCCACTGGGGAATGAGCCAGTGGATGGAAGATCTTTTACTCTTCTCTCCTTCTCTCTCTGTAAATCTGCCTTTCTAATGATAATAACTAAGCCTTAAAAAAAAAAAGATTGCAATAGAAGAACAGGCCTGGCTACCGCCCAGGCTCTTTGGCTTCATGTCTGGTGAGTTAATCTGTCATGTTCACACATGCTCCTACTACTGTGACATCACCCACCAGGAGGCCCCCACCAGAATAAAGTGGATGCTGGATCAATACTCTGGACCCTACAGAACTGTTAGTTAACTAAGCATCTTTTTTGTTATAACTTATCATCAGGCATTTTGATACAATCAGAGAAAACTGATTAATATACCCTCCCTGGAAATTCACTATCAATGTGTAGTCATTTTAGAAACCAAGTTTTTAGAAGTTTTAATACCATAAAGCAGCACTCCCCAAGACACATTCCATATTCAGGACAATTAATGTGAAGTTTTCTAGAATAATAATAGGTTTTGCATTGCTCTAAGTAGAAATCATCTTTTTTTCTGATCATCCCTCAAAGCACTGCTGTAATCCAGTGAAATCTGAAAATCCTGCCTGTGAGATGAGTAAGTCAGGAAGATACAGGACATTCAGCAGAGAGCCTCAGTAAGAAACTAAATGTAAACTGTGTTTCACTAAAAACTTTCAGAAGCTACAGTCATGATGAATTTGACTCCGGCTGTAACCACATCTTTGGCAGACAGGGAAACAAAGCAGAAGAGTGACCTACTCAGTGCAGGACACATGTGGTAATCAGGTAAGCAGGGTACATAGAAATAAACGGATCCACAAGATTGTCTGCAAAGGTAAACTGAAAAGTTGTCAGGACTCTGAGCTTTTCTAGCCTTTCTAAGTGAACTTTATACATCTTTCCTTCTTCAAGGACATGAGATTGGTGTGACCCAGAGAATTCCACTAAATGTCTCAAAAAAATTAAGAAAAGTTTAAGATTGATTTTAGATATGGAATCCTGCAAAGGAAAATGTGTGTTTCACTAAGAAGGAAGAAAATTCAGGCTCCTCTGATATGTTTTAAAAACACAAAATCCCTTTTCTCCATCAGTAAGAGAGGGCACACAAACTACTTGCTATAATCCATTTTTCATTTTTGAAAGACAACCAGCTGCTGAAGCCAAACTGCACCAACTGAAAAGCAAAAGCACATATAAATTCCTTTACCTTCTCTGGGTGAGCAAGTTAGGCAGGGTTTTGTCAATAAGGCATCACAATTTGATTTACTTCTCTGCTCAATATGTCTTATGTCCCTTCTTTTCAAAGATAACAGCCCCTAATAAACACCTTCTATCCCAAACTCAATCTCAAGTATCTGATTCAAGCACCTGAATCTCCAAAAATCATTTAAACAAATACATTTATTTAGGAAAATTACCTCCAAGGGACAGAAAGCTGTGAAAGGCACACGGCATACTGGTTCACAGTTTAGGCTTTAAATAAATCATTAGTTTATTTTAAATAAAACCTGGCTGTGCAGCTTGCTATTCAGTGACCTTTCTGTGTTTCCTTTTCATTAGTATATGAACATGATGGTAGAAACTAGAGTTGTTTTGACAATTAAATGAATTAACTCTTATAAAGTACTTACAAGTAAGCCTATCATAGTTATTAGAAATTGAAGTATTATAATTTTTTCCAAGCGTTTAAAATTCTTTTTTCACAAATATAGCCTTTCAAAGTACCTATGGTCATACTCTTTGCATACCTGAGATGTGGCAGAAGAAACAGAAGGGGACGGCGACGCAGGTGGAGTGAGTAAGCTGCAGGGCAAGTTCAAGGTGACATAGTGCTCATGACTACAGACGATTCTCAGAAAATCCAATCGCAAGGACACCAGGACATTTGGATTGGGTAGTGAATAAAGCTTTGAAGACACCTTGTAAACAATGCATAAATTAAGAAACAAAATAAATACATCATTTCTATATTATAAACACAAAATTTATGGGTAAAAGAACAGTATTCAGTGGAAAGTATAGGGTTTTTAAGCAACAATTGTTTAAATAACAATATCAGCATTCTTCAGTTACTGTTAAAATTAAATTTTGAATAAGATTTATTCTGTAAATACATTTTTTGACTTAAAAATGACACTTCATTTCTAATATAGCATTAATATTTCTACTTCTCAAATCTGAAGGAAACAGTATAAGGCTAAAATTACTTTGTGAAAGAAATTTCCATTTTCTTTGTAGCATCATGCACTTAAGAGAAATAAGAAGGAACACAGAGCAAAATGCAGCTACATGTGGGCCAGAGTTGTCATGTCACATGTAAAGTTGCTGCCTTGGGTACTGTCATCCCATGCAGGCCTCAGTTCATGGCTCGGCTGCTCTACTTCCAACACAGCTCCCTGCTAATGGCCTTGGGAAGAAAGACGACTCAAGCGCTTGAGCTCCTGCAATTTGCCCAATAGACTTGGGACAAACACCTGGCTTCAGCTAGCTGCTGCTGCCATCTGGGGAGTTAACCAGTGGATGACAGATTCTGTGTGTGTCCCTCTCTCCAACTCTGACTTTCAAAATAAATTTTACAATATTTTCAAAAAAATATAACTGCTTTAAAAATATCACTCTAGATACAAAAGTGGTTCATTCAGCATAAACACTCCACTTGTGCAGCACCCTATGGCTGCTTTGTGCTTCCACTTTGAGGGTGTGCTTCAGGAAGGGAATTAAAGAGTCACGAGTGTGCCAGTGCAACTCAAGGAAAAGCTGACTGTACTGACAGCAGCGTGCTAGAATCCTTGTGAAGTCATAAAACAAACACAGTTCTACTTGGCCTTACTAGTGAAAACGTGTTACTTTATGCAACTTGTTGTTTGAATATCAACACATGCTTTTCAGGTTCTCAAGAGTTCACACAGTATTTGGGTTACTTCATTATTAATTATCACTAATGCGGTATTACCTGTTTATAGCAGGTCTTTATAAGGCTAAAAACAAATCCTCTGTCCATAACTGACAACAGATCATTGAGAAAGAATGCAAGGCTTGTATTGAGTCTCTCAACCATTTCTGTGTCCTAGGAAATGCAATATAAAGCAAAAACAAGAGTTTAACATTTGAATCTCAGTTTGAAAGAGAAGTGGGGAAAAAAACTCATCTTTACCTTCTGAAATCGTGAAACTATATCGCTAGCAATTGTGCTGACAAGAGCAGCAATGTCATCCATGAAACGTTCTGGAAAACGACTTTTCCTTGGAGCATCTAGTTTATCGTTAAAGTACAGATGATGCACCATGCTTTTGACCTGACAAAATAGACATAAGTGATTAATTTAATCTTTCATGAGTATAATTGACTGACAATAACTGTAAACACTTGGGTTCTTTTTTTCAACACACTGTGTGATCTAACAGGTGGCTGAAATACTTGAAATATCTTTTTAAGTATTTTGAATATGTTCCCTATGATATCTTAAATGTGTCAAAGTGCAACTCAGTCATTTCATCACCTTGTTTAGCTTGGCTACCAAAAACTGCTTATTTCTAATGACAAAATATTTTATACTTTTTAAAGAATTTTTTTCTTTTTAAAGTATTTTTAATGCAACTTTTCAAAAACTTAACAAACTTCTGTTCCATATTCCCCCAAACCATAACCATAACCTGTGAAACATTAGAAACAGTCTTCACCACAGTGTCTTTAGCATCCATCATCTGTTGGCAAGTCATATAAAATATATGATGATGAAAACTGTAAAATATTAGTTAAAATTAATGCAGCAATCTAAATTTGCAGAACGCTTTCAGATACACACTTTTTGTAACAAAATTGTGATAATGATAATAAGGAATATTAAAAATTCAGATTCAGGGCTTGGTGTGGTAGCCTAGCAGCTTAAGTCCTCACTTTGCATCTGCCAGGATTCCATATGGGTACCAGTTCATGTCCCGCCTACTCCATTTTCTATCCAGCTCCCTATTTGTGGCCTGGGAAAAGAGTGGAGGATGGCCCAAAGCCTTGGGACCCATGTGGGAGACCTAGAAGAAGCTTCTGGCTCCTGGCTCCTGGCTTTGAATTGGCTCAACTTGGGCCATTGCAGCTGCTTGGGGAGTGAACCAGACGATGGAAGATCTTCCTGTGTCTTTCAAATAAACAAACAAATCTTTAAAGAGAAAAACAACTTTAGATTCAAGAAAGCGTGGTGTTTCGCCTGGAGACTGATACTAGTTGTAACATCCCACATCATGGTATGTGGCTTGAGAACCAACTTGGGCACCTGACTCCAGCTTCCTGCTAGTGTAAAATCTGTGAAGCCATGGTGTTGGCTTCTTGAGTATCCGGGTTTCTGCCACTCTTCTGGGATACCTGGATTGAGTTCCAAGCTTCTGACTTTGGCTGGACCAGCCCTGTATGTTGTAGGTATTTGGGAAGTGAACCAACAGATGGGAGGTCTCTTTCAGCTGTCTTTTTTCCCTGATTCTCAGGCTAAAAATAAATAGATAAATAAATAACCTCAAAAAAAACCAAGGCTAAGAATTGCCCATTGGGCCCGACACAGTGGCTTAGTGGCTAAAGTCCTCGCCTTGCAAGTGCTGAGACCCCATGGGTGTCAGTTCGTATCCCACTGCTCCACTTCCCTTCCATCTGCCTGCTTGTGACCTGGGAAACAGTACAGACTGGCCCGGAGGACAGCACATTGCTTTGCAATGCTGGAGCTGTGTGGAATACCAGGAGAAGGCTCCTGGCTACTGGCTTTGGATCAACTTAGCTTTGGTCTTTCTGGCCACTTGGGGAGTGAACCAGCAGACCCAAGATCTTTCTCTCTGCTTCTCTGTTGTAAATCTGACTTTCCAAGAAAAATAAATAAATCTTACTAAAAATAATAAAAATATTTACAGTTAATATGCAGCATAGTCAGGTCTTGAACTTAGGTCATTTGTCTTTTATATTTAAGAAATCTGAACATACACGCACAGGCATAGCTATTAAAAAGGTATAGTTGTTTTACAATAAGAGTACATGAATTACAAATGTGACAGTTACTTCCTACTGGAAAATAAGAGTTCCTGTCGCTCAGACATGATGCTAGGCATGTTTGCTCTGTACAGTAGTTAGCCTCTGGAGAACTGGCCGCTGAGGACTGGTGCTGTAGCACATCACACTGAGCTCCCTTCTGATGCCAGCATCCCACACTGCAGTGCCAGCTACAGTCCCGGCTGTTCTGCTTCTGATCAAGTTCTTGGGTCATGTGCTTGGGAAAGCAGACGTAGATGGCTTGGGCTCCTGTCACCCATGTGGGAGACCACATGGAGCAATGAGCTTCTGACTTCAGCTGGACTAGTCTATCCATGGCCTTTGGCACCATTTATAGAGCAAATCAGCAGATGGGTGTGATAAACAAATCTTTATATCTTTGCTTGTTATAAAATTTACAGCACCCTTTTTGTAAACATGCATGTTCATATCAGCAAAGAATTTAGCACATCTTTAAAAATAATTTAAGCAGCTAGAATTGTGGCATAGCATGTAAAACTTCCACCTGTAACCCCAATGTTCCATACTGGTGCCGATTCACATCCTGGCTATCCCACTTCTGATCCGGCTCTCTGCTAAGAACCTGGAAAAAAAGCAGTGGCAGATAGTCCAACTGATTGGATCCTGGCCACCCATGTGAAAGACCCAAATGAAACTGACTCCTGGCTTTGAAGTGGCTCAGCCCTGGCCACTGTGGCTGTTAGGGAGTGAAGCAGCACATGAAGACATTTCATTTTTGTCTTCTCTCTCTCTGTCACACAGACTTTAACTATGGAAACTATCTCTGACAAACCAGGGTTAAAATGAGCTGCAGATTTCATAATTTCATCTACACAGTTTCAAGGGTCCAGAGCTTTTGCTTCAAGGTATGCAGATAAAGCCATTGCCTGCAATGCCAGAAACTCATATGATCATAGCTCGTGTCTGGGCTACTCCACTTCCAACCCAGCTCCTTGTTAATGGCCTGGGAGAAGCCATGGAATAAGGGCCAAATGCTTGGGCACCTATTACCCACATTACCCGCAGGTGAGTTCTGGATGGAGCTCCTGGCTTTACCCTGGCCCAGCACTGGTCACTGCAGTCATCTGGGCACATAAATTAGCACATGGAAAATCAATTCTTTCTCTCCCCCTGCCTCTCTTTAACTATTTCTTCAAAATAAATAAATAACTTTTTAAAGGACATAAATCAAACGTAATTCTACCTGAGAGGCACAGATAAAACCAACAACCCCTTCCAAACAAAACAAAACAAAACCTCCAGGATGAAGAAAGAACTGACACAAAATTATTCACTAAGAAAACTCTGACGAATATAGTTTGCTTACCATTAACTCAAAAAAGAACCAGGCTTGTTGCAAAGCTGATTCACGAACACTGCCACTGCAAACAACCCACTGCAAAGCCAGCTCCTCATGAAAAAGCTATCCAGAAATAAATGCAGAGTTATTACCAAAATCAAACCTGCTGATAACATAAACCAAACAAAATGCAGATACAGGTGAGGAGATAATGCAAATAAGCCAAGTCAGACATGTGTGGGAACCATTGAGTGATGGAGTGAAAGACACCCATTAACGAAACGGCTGTTTATGCATGTAAGACAGTGGCATGTTGAACAGCTGAAAAAATTACATGTTATTTTGGAGTAAAATGTAATTTTCAAAGGACAGGTAGGAAATCACCTCCTAAATTGTACCTGCAAACAAAACTAGACTGAAATCTCACAATTACAAACAGGATCTTGCTTGTGTCTTAAATACATTTTTTTAACATATACAAATACACTCAACAACTTTGCTGGTACAATTTAGAAAAGACTTTTAAAAATTTAAATTTTGCTATAAGACATAAATTTTCAGGTTTTTAAGTGTTTAAAGTCTTCCTTCAAATAGCAGTAAATTCCTGCCTTATAATGGATACACATACAAAGCACTGGCAAAGTAGTGTATATCAATATGAAAAAGGACTAACAAAACTGTGCATAAGGGAAGCAAATCAACATATCTTACTAAGAGTGATAATTTTTCTAACTCATCTTCCTTTCCCTGGAGATTTAAAACACAAAACAGAAGTAGTTACAGAGACAGAATTAAGAGTTGATACATTATTTGGCACTAAAATTTCATGATCAAATTTGAATTCACAAAGCTGTAAAAACAGTCAATTCCAAATGCATGAACATTATCATAATGCAAGAATCCTACGATGGAGAGATTTGCCCCCAATAGCATAACACAAGCAGTGCTTGCTAAGATGTATTTTAAAATACAGTGCAACTGTTTTAATATTTCATAGGGTTATATAAAGAAATCCATCTATTTAATTGTTGAAATGATTTCCCCCCATGAGGGTTTTCTTCTTTTGAATCTACCTTTTTAGTTGGTAAGCGTCCCGTTAATGTTTGTAAGAAACTTGAGGTCTCTGTGTGCGAAGACATACGATTACAACCTCGATCCACAGCCTATGGAGTGAAGATGAATGAACGACGAGATAACATTAAACATTTATAGTGAGTGACTGCAGATCAAGGATCGCGTGAAATTTAAAAACAGAGTTTTATTGTGGTTTCAACAACCATCTCTTTTATTCCTCATTTCATATTCACCATTTGTCATTGCTTCAATGACAATGCTTTAGAATTACCAACATGGCCTTTGTGTTTTTCATCTTTATAAAAATGGTATTTTAATGGTTATATAATACTCCAAGTGCTGCAAAGAATGAAATTTTAAGATATGTGACCATACACATGCATATATCTAGTAAAAATATATAAAAAGTAAAAACATACTTCTCAAGTGGTTTTTGACCAAAAACACATTAAGAATGTGGCATTCAATAAAAAAAGTTCAGAATATTTTCACATTTTTAAGCATTATCAAAAGCCACTGTTCATGTTGTTATAGACTACATCAAATATAAATCATCTGTCATTAAATATTTTTTTCAATATGAGAATTTTCCTCCAAAGTCAACACACAGATAAGAAGTACGTTTTCACATTTCATGCAGTATTAGATATCAAGCAACTAGTCTTAAGCAAAATGTAATTCAACTAAATTAAATCAAATTTCATACTTTGCAACACAGTACAAATTAAAATGTACTCTGCTTCTGGTATTCAACCATACAGCAGAGGTATCAGACACTGTTCACATTAAATTTTAATTATCACCAGTCTTCCTATTGCGTGATTATAGAAAAAAATGACAAGAAAATAAAGGCTAAATAAAAATTAAATAATAAGTCTACTTTAAAACAAAAGCAAACTGAAAACTTGAATTTTTTCATAGAATTAAAATAAATTCCTACATCTCTAAAGTAGAAACTACTATAAAAGCCATCATTGCATAAGCAGCAGGCACTCAAATACTGACGCAGTGTAAGGTAAGGGGGAGGGAGGAGAAGAAAGGAATCGGGAAATAAAACATTACTGGTGCAATTGGTGGTATTCATGCATAATAGTTGAAAATGTGCTAAAAGTAAACAAAACACACACTTCTTAATGATCAAAAAAAAGAAAAAAAGAAAAAAGCAAGCCACTGAAATCATAGTATGTACTAAAAAGTAATGTTCTAAAGGGGCACATCAGCAGCCAATAAAGAAACCTCTAATGTAAACACCACCTGTGTTGGTTCTGCACTTGGACTGGGGTTGGATCCCCATGGGGCAGCTTTGGGACCACCAGTGTTAACCCAGGAATTGGAGCGATCTAAACCCTAAGCATACAATAGAAAGCAGTTGGAAAGGAAAGAAATATTACATGTTGCATGCTATAATTATTCACAAAGAAATCCAGACCTTCCAGTGCAAACCGATTCTTAATTAGTACTGTTAAAGCAACCAAAACTTTTAGGCACCTATAGAGAGTTAGTTCACCCAAATTACCTGATCACAAATCTTTTTTTTTTTTTAATCACAAAGAACATTAAATACATGATCTAAAGGTAATTTCTCTTCATGCAAATGGATCACCTGGAAGAAGCAACTCAAGTTTCCACAGCACCACCTCCCCATGTGTTCTTTAAAGATAACACAAGTTAGCAATAATGATTATCTGAAGTTAAGTGATTTACAAGGGGGGAAAGCCCATACTTCATTATTTTCTAAACAATTTTAGTTTCTTTTTTTTTAATCAGCTGAAAATTATTGTGCAGTAAAGCTCTATACTTCATCTGACCTTGCTTTTCATTCATATTTTTTAGACAGAGAAGTGAAAAATCCATTAAAAAATGATGCCCAATATTTGCTCCCACCTAATAATGATAGTGGATTTGGAAATCTGCTCCGCTTTATACTATTATAAGAAAAATACTAGGTTGGGATTGTCTACAGAAATCGTATCTTCATCATTACTTCTATTAATTCAGTTTTTTCATAATAATGCTATGAGCAGAAGTACTCAATGTCTGTATCTGTCTCTGAAAGAGGTTCCTAGGACTCCAAGAAGGGAACTCAGGCTTTACTCCTATGTCCTAAACCTGACTCGTGACTGGAACTTTGCAATCAGATTCTGGGATAATATCCCAAGAAAGCTGATTCAACCTTCCAGGCTAGATCTGGAGCCCTAGAAATCTGCTAATCATAACTGACAGAGGTTGTCAGGGAATTTTAGATTATTATTAGGGGCAAGAATTTAAGAAGACAAGCAAACACAGGCTCACCAAGAATATTAGTGTATGAGTAGGGGCCCAAATCAAAAAACATCAAAGAGATGAAAAAGAAGACAGTTTTCATAGAAACTTTCCATTTACTTTTAAAGAATGCCTTCTAATAAAGTAAATCTAAAAATCTCCAAAGACTAGTCAAATTGTATAATTATATTTGTTTAAAATATTTGCCTTCTCAAAGCTCTATTATGGTATGTCAGATAAAAGCAAATCAACAACTATATGTTTTTCCAATAAAGTAAAAACTGTTGGGCCTGTTTTGATGGCTCAATGGCTAAATCTTCAACTTGCAAGTGCCAGGATCTAATATAGGTGCTGGTTTGTGTCCTGGCTGCTCTACTTTGCATCCAGTTCCCTACTTGTAGCCTGGGAAAGCAGCAAAGACTGGCCCAAATCCTCGGGATCCTGCACCCACATGGAAGACTCTAAAGAAGCTCCTGGCTCTTAGATTCGGACTAATTCAGCTCCAGCCATTGTGGCCATTTAGGGTGTGAACTAGTAGATGGAAGATCTTTCAGTTTTTCCTTCTCTCTGTAAATCTGATCTACCTATCCAATAAAAATAAACTTTTTTAAAAAACAAGGAATTACATTTTACAGACAAGGTAAAATCAAGTTTCTTTGGTAATCGCCAACATTGTTTCTGGTATATGAAGTATTTCTGCCACAATCAATTTTTGGGGTCACTACATTATAAAAATAAATGTCAGCATTTGATTTACCAAAGCTGTAATTGTGTTCTCTCTCATAAATTTCCACCAATTCAGTACAGATATCTTTTCTGTAAATTCTGGAATATTTTCAGGAAATTCACTTTGCAACATACTGTTTAATACTTTCTTTTTTAAAGGAAAGAGTAAAAGATTTGTTCATTGAAGTAATTAATGTAGTCATTAGGCCAGTTCAAGAGGAGAAGGAAACATAAAAGAGTGAAACAGATTAAAAAATCATAGAACCAACAGATTAGAGGTGACAGGGAAATAAGAGAGACTGTTGGAGTAAGAGAAAAAAATGCAAGACAATCATCATAGAATAAGATGTATGAATTTGAGATTAGGAGGGTTACATTTACGGTAACTGTGTAGGATCTGACCAGGGCAGAGCAGGATGGAAGTTAAGACCACTCCAAAAAAGTGTCGTGGATTGTCACATCCGTAAAAGCAGAATAACTGAGAAACGGATATGCATAAATTTACACCCCATTATTATTAGAGATTTGACTAATTGATAATCCAATATGAAAACAGCTATCAAAAATTTTGCAAGAAAAAGAATAAAGGCACTTAGATAAAACTTGATTAGGATAAGCAAGTTATCATAAGAAACATTCTTTTCTTATGATGATCTCACAAATTAATACATACATAGGTGTCTATATATAAAAATTTATATAAATTATGTGTCAATAAAATTCTTAAGAAAGGGTAACATTCATAATTTTTCTTCATACTAGGTCTTGAGGTTACAATTAACTAAACATATAAGATACTCCAGAAATACAATGAAGTATAATATAAATCTTAAAGAAATGGGGACATTTTAAAAGTAAAACCTTTAAGGAAATGCTGCCTATAGCTGTATTATTTGAAATTTCTTTATAACTCACACATCAGATTCAACTCCGCTGAAAAACAATACCTTATTAATATCTAAATACAATCAGATATGATCAAAAACGAAAACAAGAATAAAAATCTTGAATTATCTCCCTAAGTATGGCAATGTTTCTGGAAGGTAAACATGCTCTTGAAACTGCCATCGTGTTCAGGGTGCTCTGCAGAACACCATCTCAATACATTGGCATATAGTTTTAAGAGTTTGCCGAATAGGTCCTTAAGTTATCAAAATCCATATATTAATTTACTATTTATAGGGCTAAAACATATTTTTATGTGTGAGAAACTGCAAATTATGAAAAAATGAGAAATGCTTACATGAGTGAATTAAGATTCACTAATAAGATGAGTAAAGCAGAAGCTTCTGGGTATAAAGCTTCTGTACCTAACTAATGCCAAGGGCATTTCAGATGTGCTGCGTCAATTTCCAGTACTTCGCCAACCCACCTGTCCAGATCTCTCAAAGCTGTATTGCAGTTCAGGCAAAGAATTAAAAACTAACTTCAGAACGCACTTATTTATTACTTCTTCCTCATTCTCTAATTAATGACCCAAACTGCCAGGGAAAGTTACCAATATTTCTCCAAGAATGATTTTTCCCGAAGTCAGTCTGAAATACTTTGGTCGAAATACAACACAACGGAATTTCTTGGTCTCACTCTCACTTGTGTTTTTTTCCTGCTTGGGTTACTTGTACATACAGAAGGATAATAGCAATCTGTTACTTCATGTATACTATTGGGTCATAAATATGGATGCTTTGAATAAAAATACAGCTAGAAATAATACTAGCTGGCTTCCACCTTCTAATCTGTAATACTGACCATTACTGAATAGATGGTATCTTTTTTTTTGGAAAAATTTATTTATTTTTATTGGAAAGTCAGATATACAGAGAGGAGGAGACACAGAGAGGAAGATCTTCCATCCGATGATTCACTCCCCAAGTGGCCGCAATGGCTGGAGCTGAGCCAATCAGAAGCCAGGAGCCTCTTCTAGGTCTCTCATGTGGGTGCAGAGTCCCAAGGTCTTCGGCCGTCCTCCACTGCTTTCCCAGGCCACAGGCACGGAGTTGGATGGGAAATGGAGCTGCCGGGATTAGAACCGGCGCCCATATGAGATTTCGGGCATGCAAGGCGAGGACTTTAGTCACTAGGCTATCGCACCGAGCCCCCAGAATAGATGGTATCTTAATATCTTGTTTCACGGGCCGATGCTATAGCACAGTGACTGAAGTTCTTGCCTTGCATATACCAGTATCCATATGGGTACTGGCTCTAATCCCAGCAGCTCCACTTCCCATCCAGCTCCCTGCTTGTTGCCTGTGAAAGCAGTAGAGGATGGCCCAAAACCTTGAGATCCTGTACACACATGGAAGACCCAAAAGAAGCTTCGGCCGTTGCGGCCACCTGGGGAATATACTAGTGGATAGAAGATTCTTTTCTCTGTCTCTCCTTCTCTCTATCTGCCTTTCCAATGAAAATAAATACATCTTTTTAAAAAATTTTGTTTCACTTTCACGTGAAAGGCAGCTCTGTTACATATCAAATGTCATCACTGTTCGTGATGTTTTTTGGAGGGGCTCATACTTTCAAACAATGATGCCCTATCTCTTACATGACAGTTTTCTGTTAATTCTATAAGTAGTCAATCCAGTGATTTTTTTTTTACACAATGGAATATCAGACAAGTAACATGTTATATTAATAACCAGTCATTCCAGATAAATTTTAGAAATTGGCACATATTTTTGCTGAGTGTATAAGTCAATTTGTAATAGCAAGCATATTCAACTGAAACATAAAACATTTGTTTACTGATTTTACTGAATTTCCTGATAATTTCTAACTCAAACATATCACAAAACTGAGAATAAAATAACTGGATATTTCTCATTTGTTCAGCAAATGGTAAACCATATTGAGAGACACATATCTTTACCTTACTACCAATGATCGACCGAACTTCGTCATCTGGTGATGTGGGAGTCCCAGATATGTCTGGATTACTATTACTAAGGCTTCGAGAACGATTTAAATTAAGGCTTGCAGGTCTCACAGCAGATCTAGCCATTGTGGCGTAATGCACTGATCCTCCCAAACCCCCAGGACCTGGAATTATATATGGAACAGCATTCATTTAAACAGAAAATGCAGAAAGGACGTAAAAAAACTTCGTTACTTTACAGATTCCACAAGGATCACAAATTGTTTTTGGTTTTCAAATGAAAAATACTATAAAAATGAAAAATACCAGAAGAAAGAAAAATACCCATCACAACTAACAAGAGTTATAAAAAAGACATTCAATTAATTTTACTCTAATTACAAGTTAAAAACATCATCTCTTCAGTGTGCCTATGGCTATGTAATATAGATACATTAAAAAACAAAATTAATAAGGGGAACATATCACCTTGATTTAGATACAGTTGCAAACATGACCCCAAAATACTCCAGCTGATATCCCTTCTGCTTTTCTCCACCCCTCCAGTCACTAGGAGAACCAATTTATTTCCAGCATCTCTTAAATAAGACTATCCTTTTGGCTCTACCTTTATTAGTAACAGTTTAAACAATACAAAATGTCATGTTAATGATTTAAACACACACATGATTTCAAAAGCTCAGTTTATAGATATCTCTGTGTACATATATAAAGGTAAGTATATATAAATAGTGCTATAAATACATAAATAAAGGTAAATCTTTTTGTCTGATTTAAATCATACCTAACATTACCCTTCAACAATGTTCTATGAATCCTAAAATATACAGTCATTATTCCCATAACCTAATTTGGATATTTTTTATTCATAAAAGTAATTCTAAATGATACATGCTTATCAACTAATTAACATATATATAATCTGAGAACGATAAATGATTCAAATAAGTCAACAAGTTGAACAGATTGTGAGACATAATTATTAGCTAACTGTACAACTAAAAGTTTATTCAACTAAAATACTACTACTATCATCAATGTCGTAGGATAGATAAGTAACTACTCAGGGTCCAATGCTCAGAAAAATATATTAGTTTACTGACCATAAAGAGATCAGAACTTGGGGACCAGTGTTATGGCACTGCGATAAAACTGCTGCCTGTGGAGCAGGCATGCCATATGGGTGCTGGTTTCAGGACTAGTTGCAACATTTCCAATCCAGCTCCATGCTATGAGCCTGGGAAAGACATGGAGGATGGAACAACTACATGGGCCCTGAACCAACGTGAGACCCGGTAAAAGAACCTGATTCCTGGCTTTGGCCCAGCCAATCACCCACTGTTGCGGCAAATAAGTCTTCCAAAACAAGGTCAGAACTTTTACAGAGAAAAACTTTTTTTTAGAAAAACTTTTTTTTTATTATTATTGTAGGATTCTTAGGGTTATCAAGTAACTACCTAACAAGTTTTTTCTCACTACCCAACACAATGTTGAATACCCAAGATAATAATAATCTATAACCTTTTTAAGGTGTATAGAACCTGGCTGTATATAAACTAAAATTGAAATGCCAATGAAGAAGGTACAGGATGCAATTAAGAACTTGTATTTTTTTTTCTTTTCTTTCTTTTCTTTCTTTTTGTTTTAACATATTGGTTACTCAAAACTATGTCAATCAATTCCATAATGTTATAAATTGTGGCTGATGTTATGTTGGGGCTTTTAATTGAGTGATTGGGATGATACTCTGCCGGCTCTACCTTCAGACCACAGAGAGTCTCCCTAAGAAGCCGTTGAACTTGACTGGACAATAAGATGCTGGACTCTACGTTTGGTATATGCTTGCAATGAAAGAGTCTCAACTGAACTTGAACTGTGGTAATGCAACAAGGTGGAGGAATCCACGGGGGGGGGGGGGCCTGGGGGAGGCGTGGGGGGGGGAATCCCAGTGCCTATAAAACTGTGTCACATAATGCAATGTAATTAATATAAAGAAAAATCTATTTCCTATGTTCCTAAAGAGTGACAAAATGCTTCCAGAGACATAAGAAATTAATTTTGGAGTTAATTTCTAATAATTAATTCTTTAATGTCTGTAACTCAAAGGTTTATAAATGATGTTTAAGAATACTGCTGGCTTGGGCACGGCGGCGTGGCCTAGTGGCTAAAGTCCTCGACTAGAACATGCTGGGATCCCATATGGGCGCAGGTTCTAATCCCGGCAGCTCCACTTCCCATCAAGCTCCCTGCTTGTGGCCTGGGAAAGCAGTGGAGGACGGCCCAATGCATTGGAACACTGCACCCGTGTGAGAGACCCAGAAGTGGTTCCTGGTTCCCAGCTTCGGATCAGCACATCACCGGCTGTTGCAGTCACTTGGGGAGTGAATCATCGGACGGAAGATCTTTCTCTCTGACTCTCCTCCTCTCTGTATATCTGACTTTGTAATAAAATAAATAAATCTTTTTTTTTTTTTAAAAAAGAATACTGCTGGTGTATCCATTTAATTCAAGCATCACGCATAGTGAATGGCATTTTATTGGGATTCAACACTTGTTTGTTATTCAACGAATGAATCTTTCTGTGGACTACACAATTATCTCTGTCATAAGCATAATTTATGAAGAACATTTTCACGGTTTAAAAAATTCAAAATACCTGGTGATGGTGAATTAGGGTAAGTATTTGGTAGGCGAAAGACATAGTAGATATACGATGCAAGAAGGCTATTTCTGCCATGCTGGTCATGATTTCCTTCTAAGTTTTTGTGAAGTCGGTTTATAATGGATGCCATGGCTTCAAAAGATGCTTGACCTAGATTGACTTTTAAGGAAGAAAATATTTTTGCTTTACCTTGCTTAGACTGTAAGTTCCATGAAGATTTAAGTTTTTTCATCTCTACATGCTTTATGTATACTTATTACAAAGATAGCAAATACATAAATGTTACTTGAAATTCATTTTAATGACATCCTGTTTTAGCCGAATCAAAAACATTTTTCCTAAACAAAATGAGGAAACACTAATCTTCCTAATTTAAAATGAAAATTGCATGGATTTGGTTGGTTAAAAATGAAAACATTTCCCAACAGGTTCCATTACTTTGCAAAACAATACAGAGCACATGATTTAAAAAAAAAATCCATCCTGCAATTCACATTCAGAAGCAGCTTCTCATTTTAAAGATGACTCTGAAAGTCCAAACACAATGATAATAGATTATTTTTTTTAACAATAGACTATTGAAAGTACTAACAAAGTATTTAGAAAAGGAAACAGTAAGCCACTTGACTGAAATGAGTGAATTTGTATAGAATTAGAAGGGAAAATAAGGGTTAGAAAAACAAACTGTAGTATAACACAGAATGCAAGTTCCAAATGCTACGGTAATCAACAGCTACTCAGTTATTCAAGTCAGTAGGTAATGAAGGTTTTATAAAAATTAGGAAAATGTGGTAAGATAGCATGCTGAATAAAGGATAAACTCAGCAGCCATTCTGAGAATTCAGCTCAGAGTCCATGATTTATTTAATCAAGACAGGAAATTATAAGCAGAGAATGAAGCCAATTAAGTTTTCCCAAAAGTGGAACAACCAGATAAAATGGTCATGTAGGAAGATTAATCTCTATACATTGACCAAGAAGGAAGACTAGACAGAAACCTGAATGAGGTTTAACAATCCTGTGTCCTTAATTAATTCCTTAGCTTTTTTTTTTCTCATATTAGCTGTCCAAACCATCACCATCCTTTTTAAAACTCAGCTCTGCCTATTCCCTTCTTAGTAAATTTTGCCATCTACTTCATACAACACACATACATGTACACAAATTATGAAGTATCTAAGTCTCCAAGTTTAGAAAATTTGTCAGCATCTCAAACTTCTTTCACATTCTAAAAGAAGCCATTCCTTTTTCCTACAGAAGAGCAGTCTATCGACCTTCATGCTTATCTCATAGATACACCCTTTTTCACTCTGTAGCTTATATTTTTCTTCTTTTTGCCAACTGTTTTCTCCTAATATGGAAGCATGCTAAAATTTCTACATCCTAATGCGCTGTTGAGTCCACTTTCTCTTCTACACTTGATCTTAGCCAAAAGGCGGAGAAGCGGTCACTTTCTCTTCTAATCAAACTTACAAGAAGAGTATATACTTGTGTTGCATCCATCATGTACTGTTAACACTCTCTAATTCCCTGCAGTCTGGTTCCTACCTTTAATTAAACTAAAACTATTCTTGTTAATTTCACCAGTGAAAAATGTCTCAAGCATAGTAAAGCAGACAGACATTTTGGTTTCAGTTGCTTGGGTTTGAATTTTGACTTTGCTATACATGATTTTAAGCAATATGTTATAACTTTTTTCATTCATGATATGATGATAACATTAACACCTACAATATAGGGCTGTTGTGAGAATTTCATGTATTCTTACAAATAAAACATACAGCACTATTCCTAGTACATAATTAGTGTGACTCATGTTTGCTACTAGTGTTACATAGTATTTATTGTTACAATGTTACACACAATAGTTACTAAGGTCACATAATGCTATTATTATAATATTATTATTTGAACAATTTACCACAGAAAACAATATTACTCATTTTTCTCAAGACTTTTTCTGTTCTTTTGTACAACAGTGCTTTTTATAAACTCTTACACCATCCTCTCTTCTCCATTAAACTGCCTTATGCTGTTTATCAGGATCTTACAATTTTTTGTACTAAATTCCACACAACTCCTAATTCTCCAACTTCCCCTTTTACTTGCTCTCCACCTCAATGCAGCAAGGCTGTCTTTTTAAAGGCAGAGCTGGTCAGATTACTTTCTTAATTAAGAAAAGGCCAATCAAAAGCTATTGATTCCCAACAGAAAAGTAGTCCCAGTCCTCCAGGTGTCCTGGGAGACACTACAATTCCTGCCCTTCAAATCACCTGTAATCATTACCTAGAACTTAGAATACTATTCAAAATTCCTCCCTCAAATAGCCAATTTCAGCTATCTGTGCTTATACAACGCACATTGCTATTTCATCTGCTAGGTATATTGTTTATCTGTCAGAATCCTATCTATCTTGAGATGCTCACACCAAGAGTTGTGTCTCCTTATAAGTCTTCCTTAAAAATGCCAATAAGTTAAATATTCCTCTCCTTTATCCCACCACTCAATAGAAACTTTGTATCAGGTTAGCCAAAATTTCTTTCAAGCTAAACTTTTTTGCATAGTTTAGGTGGAATTATTAGATAACTAGGGGAGTAATCCTTGGGTAAGTGTAGGGAAGTACACCTCTCCTCAGGCAACAACACAGAAAAGAACAAGTGATTTCAAGCAACTGAAGGCAGTAAGAGCTACTAAATGGATGACAGCAGATGAATGAAAATGTAGTCTAGGTAGATTAAATCTCTTCTGCATTGGTAACAGAATTTATTGTTTGTCTATATTTTCATAACTGCTTTGTGAGATTTTAAATCAGGGACCATGCTTCTCAGTGTCTGACATATTAAGTACCTATCTGGTGGATGAACAAATTTGGTTACATGATTTCATCAGAAGATTAGATGGCACATTTTATAAAAACAAAAGAAAGCTATCAACTTCTACCATTAGAAATAAAAATATCCTCCCCCTCAAAAAAAAATCAACCACAGTCCTTATAAACAGTAATGAAAAATCATGATTCTTCCTCTTCTTTTTCTTCTTCTTTATTTTTTCTTTTACAAAAGTTAGAAATTTCAACTTACAAATGTCATTTTTTATCCCCAAACAAAAGTAAATTACCTATTTGGCCAGCAATGACAGGAGGTCTAACAACTAAGAGTATCAGTTTATCAAGCAGAAGATGAAGAAATCGGACCACTGGTTCCAACTGAGATGAGTTCAATGCTGAAATACTGCTCTTCAATTCATTTTCTAAGTTATTTTCCATGATTCTCATGTCCCCAATTCGGACTGGGAACATGTGTTCATCCAGAGCATTGACCAGGGCAAAAAACTTGTCAAGATAAGGATCCTAAAACAAAAAAATGAACCAAAGCACTAAACAATTAAAATTCTATAAATTCCCCTTTAAGGAGTAGGGACCACTGATATTGCATATTCATTAATAACACAAAAAACACATATGGGTATATAAAAACATTATTTCCAATTAAATACATCTATTTTCACTTATTATTGCAAAACAACCACTTCAAATACTACTGGTTACTCAAGAAATTTACTGATGCTAATTAAGCTTCTTCTCGGTTTTTGTTTTTAAATTTGAGTTTGCCTTTTTAGTGTGGAGTTGAATTATTATGGCAAATACATTAGCAACCTACCTGTGTCCATTATCAATGTATTGCCTCTGAGCTCCAAACCCAGCATCTCTTGTGTACTTTTTAATACTAGAACTCTACTCTTCAAACTATATTTCTTCTTGGTCAGGTGACTTGTGGTTATGTTGGGCAGACAGTACAGAGCAGTGTGTCAGGTTTAAGGAGTTAAAAGGGTCTTTTCTTCTAGTCTTTTGTTTCCCTGATGGCAGCAAGCAGATGTGAATGCTGTGGGTCTGTGATGAATGACATGAGCAGCAGCGATCACTACAGCCACAGTGCTTCTCCCTCCACAGCGAGTGACTGTAACACTACAGCAGCATGGCAGGCAATGTGACTCTACAGCAGCATGCCCTCCCCAGAGCTCTGACGGACAGCCTGAAAAACCCTTCTTTACATTTCTAAGTTCCTTCCTTGATACTTTATGTAACTGCTATCACATTGATAATCAGAATTTTCTTTTACCTCTATCTATAAGTGAATCAATCTTAGCCTCGTTAACAATTTTTCTATATACTACATGTTCTCCATTCATGGGTAGGCACAGTAGGTTAAGCCACCACTTGGGATGTCTGCATTTCACACAATGCAGCTGCATTTCAATCTAACTTCCTGCTAATAAGCCTAGGAAGCAACAGATGATGCTTCAAGTGCTTAAGTCCGTGCCACCAACATGGCAGACTCAGATGACGTTCCTGGCCGCCCAGGGTCATTGCAATCATTTGGGGAGTAAAGCAACAGTTGAAGTCCTTTCTCTCTTTGTTATTCCACCTTTCAAAAAAATAAAAATTTTTACAGGTGTTAAAATGTTGGATTTTCCGTAGTTCTTATCTCTTGACTCCATCCTGACAGCATGTGCCATGTGCCAGGTCCAAAGGCAACACTCACTTTCCCAGAGGCTCTTTGATACTTCAACATCGCCATCCATTAGTATTCTGACCAACGAGCTGTGAGTAAAAGTCTATTTCAACTATGGAAACACTTCCACTTAGCAATAAAAATAAACTTAAAGGGAAGGCAATAATGCTATATAACTTCACATTTATAATTCCAATTCTGTTCCAATTTAATATGCATGTATCTAAATAAAAAAGGAATTCAGTTTTGAAATCCAATTTACAATTACAAGAAAAGTATAAAGCATCATAGATCTACTTTCATTGATCTTTTAAAAAGGTTAGATTATATGGTCAATTTATTTTACATAGTGGTAATAAATCCAGTATACTTCAAAACGATAAATAAAACATCTTAAGAAATATTTACTATATTCAACTTATCTTTTAAGAAGCCTATAATATGCATTTGACTTAATTTAGAGTGGCAAAATGTATTAACTTTTGAGTACTAACCGATGATGAATGCCATAATGCTATAAAGTAGATGTACATAACTATTTCACCACATTACATATATTCTAAATATATACAATTCCAAATTACACATATTCTAAATCTATATAACAACATATTGGGTTTTAAATTCTTCATCATCACATAAAACAACTATATATCTGCCTGCATAAAAGCAAAGTTAGAAGTGAATAAATAACAAATCTAAAAAGAAAACTCATAATGACTATAGGAAAGGGGGGAAAGTGTAAGAAAATGTATTTATGTATTTAACACAATATAACAGGATACCAAGAATTCTTCATCAAGGGAATGAACATATTAACATTATACTGCAATGTCAATCTTATCAACAGGGAAAGAAAACAGGAAGTTTACAATAGATCTGGCAATATCAAAAAAGAAAAATCACAACAGCGTCAGGCTTTTACTGGGGACTACTTCCATATTGTATTTGAACCTAAATACTGCCAAAATTCCTTTCCTGTCCCTCACTACACAGAGAAGTGTTAGGAGCCACAGACTTATGGGCCTTAGACTTGGCCTACCTGACAGCCTGTTGCACTGCAAAAGCCTGCAGGCAGGGCTACAGCAAGCAGGATATTAGGCCAAAACATCCTCTGTGGAGCAAGCAGAATAGAACCTCCACCCTTGTTCCTGTTCAAATAATTAGTTCCTCCCCTGTTTCAATATAGCTGATTAGTTCCTTCCCTGCTTCAGGGAAGATAATTACTCCCAGGAAACCCCTCCCTTTCTCCCCCTCCCCTAGAGAAGAAGGTATATATATATGTATATGAGGAGTAAAAATAAAGAGAGAGGCACTCTTTTCCACCAAGTACGCGTGGAGTGTCCGTGTGTTTCTTGGGCCAGCAGCCTGGGGCTACCAGCCCGGCATTCCCAGTCCACCCTCAGGGTTTGAGCGTCCTGTCCTGCAGGTCGGGACAAATTGGTGGCCCGTAAGGGGACCCTGATACGGTGGAGCTACTGAGGAACCTCGCGGTGAAGACTTCGGCCGAAGCGTTTGGGGTGCGAGGCAAAAAAGGTGAGTCGATAATTGACTCGGACATTACTAAGAAAAATTTTGTAGGGGCATAAGTGATTTCATATCCAGACCCTCTCCCTGTCCTAGGGCACGAGGGACAATCTAAGAGACCCCTGGAACTCTGGAGGGGCATAGTTGATTTTATCCCCAGACCCTCTCCCTGTTCTGGGCACGAGGGACAATCTGAGGGACTCCTGGAACTTTGGAGGTGCATAGTTCATTTCATTCCCAGACCTTCTCCCTATCTTGGGGCATGAGGGATAATCTGAGGGACCCCGGAAATCCAGAGGCAAGCTTAGAGTTAAAACTTAATGGTAATCTACCCCCACACTAGAGTTACCCTATTCTGAAAATCTATAGTGCTTGATGTGTGGTGATCTGGACTGGGCTGTTTTACTCCTGTCCTGCCAGGCCAAGTTCGATACACATTATCCACCTCCTCCTATTCTTTCCTTTCTTAAGGTTCACTCTGTCGCTTTTTCGAGAACAGTTAGACCAACCCCTATTAGTAATGCTTTAACAATTTTTAATCAAGGATTATATTGTTGGGAAGTCTATGTTAATTATAAACAGCCTTAGCAAGCCAGGTCACGTGTATTTATCTTTATGAATATAGAAACTTTGAAAGTTAAGACAACACATTAAGATTTTGACATTACATTGAAATGGTAAGAAAGGACATTAGTTTGTTTGCAAAACAAAAGATATAAACTTGATCATGGCAATTATGTGATTTTAGCATTTGTGGCAAGTTCTATGGCTGCTTCTTAAGACATGCATATATAAGTATGTAGCAAGATTGCTTGATGTCTCTTTTTCTTATATTTGCCAGCAGTAACCTATCAGACTAGATTTGCATGCTATGTATGAAGTAAAAATAGAAAATTAAAAGTAGCAGAACCTTCCTAGTGAGTTCAGTGGATGACTACATTAAGAATGGCCTGATTGTAAGTGGATAACCAAGCAGATGGTAGTATTAACACACTCAAAACTTTTGCTTGAAATAAAATATAGCTTATTTTCTCAGTGTCTCTCAGTAGCTATTGAGTAGACATATAATAAAACTCTGTATCAGTTAGTTGAAGGAAAAACAATTATTTCCATTTTGGCATTGTTAAGCCATTGCTAAACCTGAGATAGTGATGTTGGATTATCATAAGGATTCTGAGATTTGATGAGATGACAAGAAACTGGTAGTGGATCACATTTGTGAATAGCTTCCTAACAATTGTCTAGAGATGCTGTCATATCTTGGTTGCAAAACCACAGGCTGCATTTTACAACTAAGACGAGTAGCCCCTCAAAAAAGATGGTTAAAGATGAAGGTAAACGTTTTAAAATATATTGAAAATGAGCCATTATGCCCTGGCCCAGAATTAGAAGCTTGGGGTCTGAAGTGTAATGTCTATAGACCCCTGGAACTCCCAGAAAAAAGAAAACTACCAAAGCATAAGAGGCTTTAACATGTCTAGGAGATTTCTGAGTGGTCTTATCACCCGAAAAGTCTCTAAACTGAAGAATACTTAGTGGTTGTGTTGTAAAGCTACCTGTGAGGAGCTCTGTGTTAGTGTTGTGTGTGTCAACACTGTTAGACGTGAGTGTGGTATTGTATACTATCCTGACCATTGCATGTGGTTTATACCTCACAACTCTTTACTCCCTCTACACCCCAGTTCCTGTCTCAAAGTCAGGATTCTGAAGGTCTAAGTCTGGAAACCTGAAGTTGGATGAGAGCTCCTGACAAGACCTACAGAACCCCATCAAATGCAAACACTCAAAATTTCTCATTTGCTAGAGTTGCATCAATGAAAACTAAGCTGTCTTCTGGTTAATGAGAAGACTTGCTTACCTTTGACTCTCTCCTGCAAAGTTGTCTTACATTCGCCACCCATGCCCAAGGAGAAGAGAATAAAATCAGTTCTAACTATATGGGCCTAATGAAAGCTACCAACACTTTCTTCTGTTCCTTTACATATTTTCCCCCTACTTTTAGCTCTTTTTGCCCTTAACTTTTAAAATATTGATCATGAGGGTAACTGCAGCAGATCGTCATTGGAACCCACACTCAGGGAAAAAACCCAATGTCTTTTGGAAAAATGTTTTGACTGGACAATGGCAAGGGCCAGACCCTGTTCTTATTTGGGGAAGAGGAAGTGTTTGTGTTTTCCCACAGGAAGAAGACAGCCCCAGATGGGTTCCCGAAAGCTGGTTAAACACCATTCTCCCAGTCTCACTACTTCTACTCCTATGGAACCCACCACCCCGAAAAACGGAGATTCACTGGGGAATAATGAGAGTGATCCCACTTCCACTGCCATTGGGACCCACAACTAGAGTCCTCCTGAAGCTTTTTCAGGAATACTAATGCTGAACCAGAGTTGATTTATTACTCGGGTTCAATGCAGTATGTGTCACCTTAGTAAAGTTGGAATGTGTCTCTACACTTGCTAATCTCTCTCATCAGCTCTCTTACAGGTTGAACGGTTCCTGGAATGCAGACTTTGAAGGCTTGCTTTGACATCACATCTTTGTCATTTATTCCACCTATGTTGATCCCATTTCCTGGAATTCTCTTGCAGTTAATATAGCCCAGGGGTTCCATTTGTTCAGGAACTGAGTGGGGGTTGCTGCTAGGATGACTCTTATGCATAGGCCTCCTTTTGCTGTGCCTTCAGCTTAAGTGGCTAAAACAGCAAGCACAGGCTCAGGTTATGGCCATAAGACAAGCCTTTGGGGCCCGGCGGCGTGGCCTAGCGGCTAAAGTTCTCGCCTTGAAAGCCCCGGGATCCCATATAGGCGCCGGTTCTAATCCCGACAGCTCCACTGCCCATCCAGCTCCCTGCTTGTGGCCTGGGAAGGCAGTCGAGGACGGCCCAATGCTTTGGGACCCTGCACCCACGTGGGAGGCCTGGAAGAGGTTCCTGGTTCCCGGCATCGGACTGGCACGCACCGGCCCGTTGCGGCTCACTTGGGGAGTGAAACATCGGATGGAAGATCTTCCTCTCTGTCTCTCCTCCTCTCTGTATATCCGGCTTTCCAATAATAATAAAATCTTTAAAAAAAAAAAAAAAAAGACAAGCCTTTGCAGCCCTAGAAGGACGGCAAGACTCTCGATTCTGGCTCTCACCTATACAGTAGCCAGGGCTGGTAGTCAAAGACGGGCAACCTCTGACCCAGTCAGGTACCAACCTAAGACAGGAGTTAGGCTTTGCCATCTGCCTAAGCTTCCCATGACTGGTAAGGACCTGACGGGAGGTCAGATGACCTAAGACAGGCACAGTCACTGAGCCATACCCTTACTGTATCATAGAAAAAATAGAGGGGGAAACTGTTAGGAGCCACAGACTTATGGGCCTTAGACTTGGCCTACCTGACAGCCTGTTGCATTGCAAAAGCCTGCAGGCAGGGCTACAGCAAGCAGGATATTAGGCCAAAACATCCTCTGTGGAGCAAGCAGAATAGAACCTCCACCCTTGTTCCTGTTCAAATAATTAGTTCCTCCCCTGTTTCAATATAGCTGATTAGTTCCTTCCCTGCTTCAGGGAAGATAATTACTCCCAGGAAACTCCTCCCCTAGAGAAGAAGGTATGTATATATGAGGAGTAAAAATAAAGAGAGAGGCACTCTTTTCTACCAAGTACGCTTGGAGTGTCCGTGTGTTTCTTGGGCCAGCAGCCTGGGGCTACCAGCCCGGCATTCCCAGTCCACCCTCAGGGTTTGAGCGTCCTGTCCTGCAGGTCAGGACAGAGAAGAGTTAATACAGCAGGTTTAAAACTAGTGGGAAGATGCAGGTTAGGATGCCTCCATCCTATGCTCGAGTGCTGCATTTAATTCTCAACTCTGGTTCCTAATTCCAACTTTGTACCAAAGTAGCTCCTGGGAGACAGCAGTGACAACACAAATGGTTGGATCCTGGTCACCCATGTAGGTAACCTCAACTAATATCCTGGCTCCTGGCTTGGGCTCTCCTGAATCCTGGCATATAGGAAGAAGACCAGGGGACAGGTATTCTGTCTCCAGTCTTCATGCCTCCGGCATTTTAGAAAGAAAAGCCTGCAGTCTCTCAAAAGGCGTGGGCATGTCTGGGAAGTTAGATTTTCAAAAGGGTTCCCATGGAAACAACTATCTGTACAAACATTATGGTACTGAATACCTGCTTTCCTTCCCGGAGTCTGGACTTACGGTATCTGTTGGGCAGACAGTACTAAAGTGACAAGCCCTTCACGAAAACTCTGGGAATCAAGTCTCCACTGAGACTTGTCACATTCCCTGTCACAAAAATGTCACACTGTTTCAATGGCCTGTGTGACTCCACCAGGAGTCTCCTTAGACCTCTGCTTTTGTTTTAGTTTTGTTTCCTCTCCATATTACCCAATGACCTTTTCCTTTTTCTGATTCAGCTTCCCAGCCTTCCATTAAAGTCAATCATCATTCTGTGTACACTTATGAGCTGAGTCCCATAATCCCCCTATCAGATATCGAACGTGAACCGACTTTAGGGAAGCTTCCATAGCAGCTCTTCTTGTAACATGCTGGTGAACCACTAATTTCCACTGCAAACACTTACCTCTTCTCACTCTACAAATTCTCCCTGGAAATTACATTTATAATTTAATTTTGGCTATCAGGTTTATTTGGTTACTTTTACTCCCAAACTCTAAACTGGTTACAACTGCCTGTGAGAAATCTCCATTTGCAGAGCACAGGCACTTTAAGGGCAACAAATTCAACAAAGCTGGCCAGTTTCATAATTGCTGTCCCTCAGCATGTGACTAAATTTAGTTCTCTATTTAAGTTAGAAATTACCATCTAACTAGATTCTGAATTCTATGGCATTCAAGGGCTTTCATAATCTGTTACCAGCTAATTCTTCTATCCTGATTGAGCATGATTTTCTAGGCACTTTAAGTTATTTGCAAAGATTACCTTCTGGGAATTTTTAAAGCAATTTCATTTATGTATTTACTTGACAGGCAAAATGATGGACAGAGAAAAAGAGCAGCAAAGAAATAGGCAGAGACACAGATCCTTCCATCTGCTGGATTCCTCTCTAAATCCCAACAGCCAATGGGGAGCTAAAGACAGGAGCCAGGAACACCATGTTTGGGTTCTTCATGTGGCTTTCAGGAACCCAAGAACTTGTGCCACCATCTTCTGCCTCCCAGGTACATTAGCAGGAAACATGGACTTGAATCAGGCACATCTGAATTTAGGATGTGTGCATTCAAAGTGGTGGCTTAATTCACTGTGCCACAATTTCTACTCTAGTTGCCCACCTTTAAAAACAGACTACTCATTTTACACTTGATATTTGACCATTTGGGTTGTCCATGTTCCTGTCTGTACAGTACATGTCTAACTTATCAATGCAATGACCCAGTCCCAAGTAGAATAGATACACTTGTTTGCACTTGAAACCACTCAGTTAATATAGGTAACACAGCACTGTTGATAATTATGTTTATACATTCCTCTGGCTCTTTTCTCTGACAGGTAACAAGTCTAACTTCATGAAACTTGAACTTTAATGGATATGGTGAGGAGTGGAACATACGCTTATATACACATATATGTGCAGAAAGAAAGAACAACAATGCAACAGAGAAAATGACACTGAGATACAGAGAAGAAGCAACACAGTAATAGGTACAAGATAAAAAGACCCAGAGAGAATGGGTTCAATGTTCAAAAGCGTCACCCAAGTAGGCCTCTCCAAAGCAAGGAGAAACCCTTTAAAAAAAAATGGCACGGACATCAGGAATAACACTTTGGAGGACAGCTAGGAATGTTTCAGAAATAACATGAAGAATTTAGGGCAAATTGTGCACCAAATGCTTCCTGCGTGAAATACTTTAGAATGAAAAATAAATTAAGCTGATGATAGTTTCCTAACTATATTCTGCCATGTACCAGAAACCTTAGGAAAATGTTACAGAATTGTTCAAAATGAAGTTAGTAACATTTTGAAAAACAAAATGTTTGCTGTTGTTGACATTCAGTGACAATTTGTCCATTCCTTGAAATATTTCTAATCTGTATTTTAATTAATATATATTCCTGTAAGTCTGGTAGCAGATAACAAAACGGACAGTTCACGAAAATGAAATTTGATCATAAAAATGACTAAAGTTCACTTACTTGTGTATGGATTGATGAAACTGCAACAACTTCAACATTAAAAACACCTTTGTGGTTATCCACCCATTTCATGCCAGGCAGAGGGACCTGTAAGACAACAAACACACTGATCAATATGCTTAATAGATCGTAAATTTTTTAAAGAAATTTTAAAATAATATATCAAGGAGAAAAAATACTATGGAAATATATTTGCATTTACTATGAGTAAATTAAAAGTATATTTTGCACTTAATACAAAATGTCTCCTAAAAATGAATTAAAAAGCTTGAGTGAAAACAGAAACAATACCCTAAATTTCTCTTTTCAGAGAAATATCTCCTTGTATCATTGCAAATGTTCTGTATACACATATACTTTTATAACCACATCTTATTCTGAAACCTATGTTTTTAACATTCAAGAACATTAATTATCTATTTAAAAACTTTTAAAAAGGCAAAAAAAATCTGTCTATACTTTCTCTAAGGACAGAGAAAAACCCTGAAATATGACATATAGAGTTAAAATAAAGATTCTGAAAGGCAGAAAGAAGAATGAAGATGCATTAGTGACATCAGGATGAAGGGAAATAGAAAGTAGTACTTTCTCAAGTTTATTTTTACCTCTTATATGCTGGACTAGTGTTGGAGTTTGGCAACCCTAAGACACACACACACACACACACACACACACACACACAGAAACTCTCCTCTCAGAACAAACAACAAAAAACCACTATAACTCATCACAAAGAAACTAACCTTGGTCCTACTTTTCCTTTTACAGGCTGAGGGAAGAGCCTATGCTGCCAACCACAGCGAACAAGTTGCCCTGCTCTCCAACTTAATACCTATATACCAGGGCGACACTCTGTCCCACTTCCCCTCAAGTTCTGAGCACCTCCTACCCAATTCACAGCTGGGAGTTAAAATAAAAAGGCAGAGTGGGGGGAATGTGAACTCTAACCTCTGACAGTAGCACCTTCCCCCTTTACTGGTAAAACAAAAGATTAAATAAGATCCAAAATATCATTACACAATAGACCAAATAACCAGGATATAATTGAAAACCATGAATTATCTCAAGACCAGGACAAGCTCAACATAAATAACAAAAAGACAGCAATTAGACAATGGCACCAAAGTAACGCTGACAATGGAAAGCTTAGAAGAGGATTTTAAAGCAGAAATTGTAGAAAATGTTTCTCTAAAACATTTCAGACAAGCATCTCTGAAACAAATTTTTAAAAAGACTGTAAAGCAGACAAAAATATAAGGTCTATATTTGTCATGGCTTTATCCTTTTATTCTGCGTAGAAAACAACTTTTTTAAAAGGCTGATAGAATAACTTCAAACCTATCAAAAACAACAACAACAATAACAACACTTGTTTTCACTTTCAAAAATAATACTGGGGTCAGTGGTGCAACATATGGGGTAAAGCTGGCACGTGGCACATACAGTGCTGTCATTCCACATAAGCATTTATTTGTGTCCCAGCAGCTCCATTTCTGATCCAGCTCCCTACTAATGCACCTTGTAGGAAAGCACTGGAGGAGGGCCCAAGTACAAGGATCCCTGCACTCACATGGAGATCTGGAAGAAGCCACAGGCTCCTGGATTGCATTGGCCCAGCTCCAGCAGCCATTGAAGCCATTTGAGAAGTCAAACAGCAGAAAAATAATAGTAAGATATAATATGAACTCACAAGGGTGGTCTATTCACAGTTATGAAAATCATCTGGACACTGTCAGACACAAACTCAACCTGGAACCTAGACCACTATACCAGAAGCCTGTGAATGAGGTTTAACTACTGGGTTGCAAAAAATCCTCTAGTTAGTTCAGATGTATGTGAAAAGAACTGCTAACTCAGATACTTGGAACAGGCAGCAGCAACAGCACCTTTCTTGTGCCTGGCATTCTAAGTGTTCTCTATATTACTCTGTCATTCACATCAGCACAATCGCAGCCAGGGTTTCTTCCACAGTGTTCAATAAGCATGAGTCCAATTATGGAAATTTTTATGTTTAAAATATTTGTGTAATATTCTGATAAAGATCTTAGAAGGCATTTTGATTTACGAGGCATATAATTTGGGGGGAAAAAACGATGAGCAGAAACTCAGAGTAGGAGTTGAGAGCATCTTGACCATTGCTCAAGTTGTAACTATGCCACCTCAGTGGCAACATTCGCTTGAACTGCAGAACAGTGCCTTACCCAGAGAAGAGGATTTCATGTAATCAGAGTAGAAGAACAAATATTTAACGGAATAATAAGCTGAAAACCACAACAATGAGGTACAACAAAGCCACATAAAAAGGTCATTTTTTTCCACATTTAAAAAGAAAATTGTTTACTGAGTCAAATAATTAAGAACTAGTGTACTGATTACAGAAATTAGTTTATTAGTACCTACGCATTGTTACATGCCAAGTTTCACACTCTAACTTCTAAAGAACTATTGAAGTTAAAATAAGTCAAAAGTATGGACCAATAAATTCAAAATCACATTAAGCAATGTCGTAAAAGATGAATGCTTAAATAATTATTTCACTTATTTTAATCTAAGCAATGAAGCAAGTATAGATTCTTTGAATCTTTGAGTAATAAGATTAGTTCCTAATCAGGTGGGTTGTTTCACATATCATTTTAGCCACACTATGTCAATACCATCTTAGTTAAGTTCAAAAAAATCTCTATATTCTTATTACAATTAGCATATATAGAGTCATATCCCCTGAGTCTAGGCATGTGTCATATACTCCACGTTTTCCAGATTTTAGAATATTTGCATCAATTCTGTCAGTTGAGCATCTACCCCCCTCAAAAAAAACCAAACAAAACAAAATTTAAAAAAAAACACCCAAGTCTAATATACTCCAAAATCAAATTTTAGCCTAGCAGTCTAAAATACTATTTTTAGCCATTTAAGATGACATATTCTTGGATTAGGGATGTTAAGCACATACAGTACAGGGGCTACAAGAAAATCAGCTACAACTCTTTAGAAAGTTTACCTTGGCGCCCAGCATGGCATCCTAGCGGCTAAATTCTTACCCTTGCACGCACCAGGATCCCATAAGGGTGCCACTTCATATCCCAGAGGCACCACTTCCCATCCAGCTCCATGCTTGTGGCCTGGGAAAGTAGTCAAGAACAGCCCAATGCCTTGGGACCCTGCACCCACGTGGGAGACTTGGAAGAGGCTCCAGGCTCCTGGCTTTGGATTGGTGCATCTCTGGCCGTTGCGGCCACTTGGGGAGTGAATCATCTGACAGAAGTTCTTTCTGTCTCTCCTCCTCTATATGCCTGACTTTCCAATAAAAAATAAAACAAATATTAAAAAAAATTCTCCTTGAATTTGCAAATGAATTAAGTAAAAAGAAATCAATAACTGACAAAATTTAGATTAAGGTTGAAGGTCCTGTGTTACTTTTTTTCCTGCTTTATTCACTTAACAAATATTCACTGATTATCTACAATATAAGTAAACACATTTCTAAACATGATGCAGCAATAAAAGATAAAGAAAACATTAAATGTAAAGTCAATGATACATAACACAAGGAGAAATAAAACAGGGATAAAGCTGGGGATGCTGCTATTTGAAACGTGTGTAAGCACAGGTGACTTTACTGAGCAATATGAAGAAGCAGGCCTTGTCATACAACACTGCTGGCTGGGGAAGCGCCAAGAGCCTGCAGCAGGAAAGCACTTCTCACACCGCATAAACGGCAACAGACACTGTGCAGTGAGGAAAGGGCTTACTGAGTGACTCAAGTCAGAACACCACCTTTTACTGCTTTATTTTTTCTTATTGTTAAAAACAAAAATATCAATTATTTGTGAGTACTTTTAAAAATTATATATAATTTAAAAATTATATTATATATAATCTAAAAATATAATTTATAAAAAATTTGTAATTTAGAAATTCAAAAATTATATTCTCAAAATAAATACCACCAGATTATTCACCACACCATTTCAGATTCATGTTCATCAGCAGACACAGTAAAAAATCATTATGAGATATTGGTAATCGCTGTGTGATAATTCTCTAAACAGACACTTTGGTTTGTAAATAACAGATACTGACTGTTAACTGTCTGCATTTCAGGACTTTGGCATCTTCAAATCTGATACATCCTGTATGCTTATGGCTACTCTGTATTCACACAATCATCTATTACAAAGATTCTAAAATTTTAATTTAGATCTCTTTTCCTTCAGGTTTTTTTTTTTTAAAGTTCATAACAAGCCTGGTGCGATAGTGTAGTGGTTAAAGTTCTCGCCTTGCATGCACAAGGATCCCATAAGGGCGCCGGTTCTAATCCCGGCAGCCTCGCTTCCCATCCAGCTCCCTGCTGGTGGCCTGGGAAAGCAATCAAGGACGACCCAAGACTTTGTGACCCTGCACCCACGTGGGAGATCAGGAAGAGCTCCTGGCTCCTGGCTTCAGATTGACTCAGCTCCAGCCATTGTGCTCACTTGGGTAGTGAACCAGTACCCATATGGATACTGGTATATGCAAGGCAAGAACTTCAGCCACTGTGCTATAGCATCGGCCCGTGAAACAAGGTATTAAGATACCATCTATTCTGGGGGCCCGGTGCAATAGCCTAGTGACTAAAGTTCTCGCCTTGCATGCCCGGAATCCCATATGGGCGCAGGTTCTAATCCCAGCAGCTCCATTTCCCATCCAACTCCGTGCCTGTGGTCTGGGAAAGCAGTGGAGGACGGTCGAAGACCTTGGGACTCTGCACCCACATGGGAGACCTAGAAGAGGCTCCTGGCTTCTGATTGGCTCAGCTCCAGCCATTGCGGCCACTTGGGGAGTGAATCATTGGACAGAAGATCTTCCACTCTGCCTCTCCTCCTCTCTGTATATCTGACTTTCCAATAAAAATAAATAAATGTTTAAAAATATGTTCATAACAAAGTCACTTTCACAAAACAAAACAAATTTCATTTACATTTTATTTGAAAGACAGCAGAAATAGATAGCCTATCTGCAGGTTCACCCCTCAAACGGTGACAACAGCCACAGCTGTGATGAGCCAAACGGGCCTGGGACTCCATCTGGATCTGCAGTGGGACTGGCTAGAACCCTGGTGTTTGTGTCCCATCTGCTGTCTCCAGGATATACATTAGTAGAAGGCTGGATCAGTAGCTGAGATTCAATTCCAGAATTCTGACACAGCACGCAGGTGTAATAAGCAGTGACTTAAGCACTGTGCTAACCGCTTGCCCAGCCCTCTAGCTTTTTTAATAAATGCTCTGTGGGTGGGTAAAGCCACCCCCTATGGCAATGTCATCCCATTAGTGGCTGGTTCATGCCCGGCTACTCCATTTCTGATCCACTTCCCTGGTAATTTGCCCAAGAAGGCAGCAGAAGATAATCCAAATCCTTGGACTCCAATGAAATATGGGATATACCAGTGGTATGTAGGGGAGAACGGACTGGTCCACTGCACATGCTGGCAGGCACAGGAACCAGAGCTGGGGGGCTGGTCCAGTGGGGGTTTTGGGGGAGTTGCTCTAATTGGACTGCAACTCCCCTGTGATATGTTTGAGCCAAGCATGTTTTGGGCAGGGCTAGGCCAGGCCGCAGCACATACAGGATTGCTGAGAATGGAGGGCAGAACAAACTGATCAACTAGCCCAGTGAAGCCTGACAGCTAATGAAGACTGGGAGGTGGACTATGACAGCCAGTTGACCTTCGAAGGATTTCATCATTAGTGGAGCAGCGACATCAGCAGCACCTCAGAACTACTGAAACCACATCAGCAGAACCCTCAGAAAATGCTCCACCATGCAGACCCTGGGATGACATTGGGTGGCAGTTCCCCATCCCCGGGGTAATGTGGCAGCTGGGAGGCTGGGTGTGGGCATGGTTTCTCCTCTTGTATTCCCCTTTCCCCCAGATACAAGAAGGGAAAAAAATGCGTAAACAAAGGTCTCAGTCACTATCCCCTGATCCTCGACCCTTCCCACCTTGATCAACTATGTAAACATCATCAAAAATAAAATAAAATAAAAACAGAAAACAAACAAATTCTTGGGTCCCTGCACCAGCCTGGGAGACTCGGGAAGTTCTTGGCTCCTGGTTACAGAAAGGCCCAACTCCAATAATTGCAGCTACTTGAGTAGTGAATTAGTGGATGGGCTCTCAATCAATCTTTTTCTCCCTTTGCAAGTCCGCTTTCCAAATAAAGAAATAAATCTTTATTTTTAAAAAGAAATACTTTTTATACTAAAAGGAAATAATGATTTGCTTAAAGAAGCTACTTGGGAGATAAAATGCAAAGTTCTTATTTTGTTTTTTTTTTTTTAAATTTATATTGCATGTACTATTTTGGTTCCCTATATAACTTTTTTTTTAAAAAACAGAAAAAAGCTTTCAGAGTTGGGAGCTACTGCGTCCCAATTGGAGTCTCGAGGTTCAAGCCCAGCTCATTTTCCAATCCAGCTTCCTGAGTCTACACATCGTGGGAAGACAAAGGACAGGTGCTGTCTCAAGAATGTGGTTCCGTGTCACCCACGTGAAGTTCAGAGGCTGCTGGTTGCAGACTGGGTTAGATGTTGTGGCCATTAGGCAATGAACATCCGGATGGAACATCGATCTCCCCATTTTATCTGACTCTCAAAAAATAATCTTAAATTAACAAGAAAAGTTTCTAAATTTTATACAGAGAAATTTTAACCTCGGGAGAGGGAGAGACACTGCTTCCTTATTAACATACTTAAAGATACAGGAAATTGCAAAGTTTTGCTGAGTAACTTCATATAACTTTTAATAAAAGTCTCATTTCATTCAAGCTGGAAAATTTCCGTACAAGAGATACTGACCTCAGGAGACAGCACTGAATAGGCCTGTGGTGGTTTTTCCAGGGAGACAGGAAGACAAAACTGGCCAGTCTTCAATCGTCCATTCTGAAGCATTGGTATCCACTTTCAAATAGAAAAACAAACAAGCAAACAAACAAAAAACCTAAATGTTATAAAAATAATACTTGCAAAGTTTGACTTCAAAACAAGGCACAACACTAATTTGTCTCATCAAACATCACAAGATTTAATTATATGAGGGAGTAATCAAGAAGTTCATGGAACTTCCTATACTACATATTTAATATAAAAAAATCAACAATCTCAAAATTGTTTGCAAGAAAGCAAACTTGTCATCTAATTCTATTCTCCCATATAATTTCTGAATAGCAGACTTTCATAATTCTTACAAAGACAAAATAATCTGATAATATTTTAGAAAGCATGAACCCAAAACATGATATTTAAATATTTAAACATAAAAATGTGTTCTTATTATCTAAGGGAGAGTTGAAGAAAAAGATCATATATCAATTCTAAAACAGATAATAGTTTCAGCATAAATAGTGAATGATTTTATTAAACAATGTGCTGAAAATCAAATTAAAAAGTATAAACAAAATTTTTTTTAGTGTTAATTAGCAAAATGCATGATACAGATGGGAAAAAATAAATCATAGGCCAATGTGTATATTAAACTACCCCATGCAATGTCAGTATCCAAAATGGGCTCTGAATGGTGTCCCAGCTGCTCCACTTCTGCTCCACCTCCCTGCTAGTGCCCCTGGGAAAGCAATCACATGAGAGATCAAGATGGAGCTCAGGCTGCTGGCTTCAGCCACTTTTGGAGTGAACTAGCATATGGAAAATTGATCAATCTCTCCTCACTTCTCTCCTTCTGAAACTCTACTTTTCAAACATAGAACAAATGAATCTTTTAAAAAATACTGGGTCCAGGGGCTCGGCAGCGTGGCCTAGTGGTTAAGGTCCTCGCCTTGATCCCATATGGCCGCTGGTTCTAATTCCGGCGGCTCCACTTCCTCTCTGTCTCTCCTCCTCTCAGTATATCTGACTTTGTAATAAAAATACAATAAATCTTTAAAAAAAAATAAATAATGGGTCCAGTATTAACATTTTCTCTTCTGGGAGGAAGAACAAGACTTCTGAAAAATTTTTGTGACAGCACATGATGTAATTCAACTCAGGTTTACCTTGAGAACACAAACACAACCATTTCTGAAAAGCATTTAAGGGCGCGGCAGCGTGGCCTAGCAGCTAAACTCCTCACCTTAAACGCCCCAGGATCCCATATGGGTGCTGGTTCTAATCCTGGCAGCTCCACTTCCCATCCAGCTCCCTGCTTGAGCCCTGGGAAAGCAGTCAAGGACGGGCCAAAGACTTGGGACCCTGCACCCGCATGGGAGACCTGGAAGAGGTTCCTGGTTCCTGGCTTCGGATCTGCACAGCACCGGCCATTGCGGCTCACTTGGGGAGTGAACCATTAGAAGGAAGATATTCCTCTCTGTCTGTCCTCCTCTCTGTATATCTGACTTCGTAATAAAAAATAAATAAATCTTAAAAAAAAAAAAGAGAGAGAGGAAAGCATTCAAGCATTTTCATTTATTTTCCAAGGGTATTTTTTATTCATTTCATTCAAATCACTATCTCAAATATTTACACTACAGGGCCTGATGTGATAGCCTAGTGGCTAAATTCTTGCCTTGCAAGTGCCAGGATGCCAAATGGGCACCAATTCATGTTCAGGCTGCTCCACTTCCCATCCAGCTCCCTGCCTGTGGCCTGGGAAAGCAGTAGAGCAAGGCCCAAAGCCTTGGGATCCTTCACCTGCATGGGAGACCCAAAAGAGGTTCCTGGGTCCTGGTTTCAAATTGGCTCAGTTTTGGCTGTTGAGGCTACTTGGGGAGTAAATCAGAGGATGGAAGATCTTTGTCTCTCCTTCTCTCAGTAAATCTGACTTTCCAATACAAATAAATAATCTTAAAGTGTTTACGCCATACAGCTAGCTGGGCAAACACAATAATAATGACTATTACCTAGGTGTTTATATGCTCCAATGATTAATCCCATACCTTTTCTTGTTATGGTGACTTTTCCTAATCAATGCAATTTTTTAACTCTGAGTAATCAGTCAGGTAATATTCAAATAGGGGAAAACATTAACCGTATTATAGCAAAATTATTTTTGAAGACCAGAGAGTCCAAGGGATGGACATATGTTTGACCCATTAAGCTGTTGGTTGGGATGATCACATCCCATTTTGGAATACCTGAGTGCGAGTCCTGAATCCCCTCTGGATTCCAGCACCCCAACAATGTTGTATCCTGTGAAGAAGCCAGTGAGATGGAAAGTACTTGGGTATGCCAATCACACAGGAGACTCAAATTGAGTTCTTCGCCCCAGTTTGAATCTGGCCCAGGAGTGAACTAATGGTTGTGAAATAGTTCTCTCTCTTCTTCTCAATTAAATACATTAATATTTTAAAAAGAAAATTAAATGTTTTACAAAAGACTTACTGTGTATCCTACTGGGGTTTCCAGAGGAGTATTTTGTTTTTGTTGACAACTAACATGATAAAAAGTAAAAAGCAAGTGATGATGATCAGTTAAAGTAGCAGGGAGTTTAACTTTGATTTCTTCATGAAAATCAGGAGACCTTCACACAAAAAGAAATTAATGGAGTTAGTAATTGATCAAATACATAATTACTGCATTTGTATATTTGTTTTAAAAATTAATTCTAGAATTCACGCTTAATTTTAGCTCTAGTCTAAAACATTATTTTCCATTCCCAATTTTGAAAATAACTATATCCTAATTCTCTACAAGGCAGCTGTCACTGTTTTGGAAATTTCTCAACTCATTTTTATTATGGACTAATTCTACTTTTGAAAATTGATATGTACCATGTTGTTTCTGAAATCCTCATTAATTAAAAGTTGTTTGTGAGAGACCAGAGTGGCACTTTCTATAATTTGAGACAATTACAATAAGCATAATTGTGTATTTTAAAACCAAACACATAAAAATGCTTTTCTATTACAGGACTACTTTCATGTCAGGAATAAACTGTATCATAATATTAAAAATAAAAATAAAAGGTATCTACAAAGACATTTTAATATAATGGTATGCTCTCTATGGAATGTCTTACATCAATGAGCTGTTAAGGATATAAAAATGTTATAAAATTAAGAGCTAGTATTGACTGACTACTTAGAAAAAAAGTAAATCAAGGAATGACCACAAATTGCATTTGTCCTACAATTTGGAAGCACTCCCAAACAATGTAAGAAAACAAGAAATATCATGTTCAATCAAGCATGATCTTTCATCTTAGTACTTTCATCTCAACGTTTGTGTCTTAAGGGATACTTTTATAAGCATGGCTGCTATTTAAGATAGAGATATTAAAAAGCATGCTAGCATTCTAATCTTCTGTATTTAATTGTCATCTCTCAGAGTTGAATTTAATGTAAATGCAAGCAAACCATGTGACTTCAACTTTGTTTAAACTGAAGGTTGTTTACCACATCCTACACTCTCAAATGAGGCTTAGTAACACTAACTGGTGTAGATATGATTAGAGAAATATTAAGTGGAACTGACTTTTTAATAAATCCAACAAGAAGAACACCTAGTGCTAGCCATCTGAGAATTTGATGACTCTGGTGAAGGAAAACAATGCTACTGCTATGCATCTTAATCCTGACTGCTACAATTATCATTTAAGAAAATGCTGAATTTAACAGCCTTGTTAGTTTTATCATTTTAAATCCACAAACGGTGAGAACAACAAAAACAGTTATCCACAAACTGAGATACTTTTAAAAACTGCTTCCTTCTTTCTCAATATCTTTGCAGGTATTGAGTCCTAAAATAACATGATATGAGAGCATTTGTGAAAAATCCAGTATCCATAAGAGTTACTTATTCAGCAAGTAGTTTCAGTTGCCTGTGTTGAAGCCACATACTATGTTACTTCTGTCTCAGTTTTAAAGACCAATGTATTAAAATAATTATCCTAAAAAAGTGTAGATATCAGCAGGAATATAAGTAGAAACAAACACATCAATAGCTATGCTGTAAGACAGGAGTTGGCAAACTGATCCATAGATTAAATCCAGTGAAGAGCCTGATTTTGTAAACTGAAAACCAGGAAAGGTTTTAACAATTTTATAATGACTAGGGGAAAAGAAAAAGCATAATATTATATGAGATGTAAAAATTATATGGAGTTCAAGTTTCAATGTCCATAAATAATTTTATTGGAATGCAGCCACATCTATTTGCCTGAAACTAATTGTCTGTGGTTGCTTTTAAACTAAAGAATGCTAGAGTTGAATGGTTCCAAGAGAGGCAACACAGTCACAATTTCAAAATATATACTACTTGGTCCTTTGTCAATAAAGATTGCCAACTCCTAGCATACAGCACACAGAGGTATGCACTTGGAGAACAGAGATGAACAGATGGTTACAAGAGGAAGATCTGAGAATTGTCATTAACAGCTAATGTTTGGTACAGAACTTAGAGAGCAACTAGATGTTCAACCAGAAATCAGTATTATAATAGAAATAAAAATCCAATGAAGTCACAAACATGAAAGCAAAACATGATTGATAATGAGGGAGAAAGAAAATCATTAAGACTTAAAAGTTGATTGGATAATTGAGAATGAAATGGGTATGGCAAAGATGGCTTACATTTTAAGCCAGAGCAACTGGAAAAAATGGTGGTACAAGGAATCAATCCAAAAGTCAGAAAGAAACAGGATCAGGAAAAGAATAAATTACAGATATATGAAATTGAGAAGGCAGCAGGGCACCAAAATGAATAGGCCAAGACCTCTGTACCTCAGATTACCATGCAAAATAGTGGGAAACAATCCATAGATTGCTATCAGCAGCAATTTTGTTAACTGCAACTGAGAGATCCGTACAAGGCTACCTAAGAGGAGAAGTGGGTTACGGGAAAAGCTATAACTTTCTAAGTGAAATTGCCTAAAAAAAAAATCAAGAAAAACTACAAAGGATATCTTTTTCCCAAAATATTAGAAGGAAACCAAGATAAGCCCATAAAATAAAACTAACAAAGAACGTTTTAAGGATTTGAGAGAGAGGGGAGGGATAAAGGAAACGTACACTACTCAACAACACTTAGGAAAGATAGTTATGGTTTTTTTTTAAAGCATGGAGAGAATACTTTTCTTTTTGAGAGAGAGTTGGAGCCAACAGAACATGAAACTGATTATGCAAGAAAAGGCATAATTGATTGGCCCACATTCTGAAACAGACTAGATACGACTGTTTGAAAGCAGAAGTGACAAGGTTCACATTGAGCAAGGAGTTGACTGTTGGTATCTTTAAAACAGAGGCTGGGTCAATGTGGAAATACCTAGAGGTGAAGGGTAGAGAAGTTGATGGATTTAAGTTGGACAATCTCAGCAAGTTGGCAAAATAGAAACACTGAGAGTAATGCAAACAAGCAGAAGCTAAAGGAAACACCTCTAAGCTACTGCAACATTAGACAATTCTAACAAATGACAATAAGAGTAAAGAAACTGGAGAAGATAAAATAAAATGAATTATATAACACAATAATAAAATTCACTATTTTCTCAAATAGTAAAACTGTGTTATAATTATATAACACAATAATATAATTCACTATTTTCTCAAATAGTAAAATTTTGTGTCCAAGAACATTCAATAATCTCTTGAAAGAGTAAAAACTAAAGATTACCCAAAGTGATCAATTTTCTAAGGCAGTAAATAGAAAATAAGAAAATAAAAGAATTAGTGGATGTTGAGAGCATCTCCAACCTAATACATTCAAGCATAGCAGAGTTAAGTAAAACTATTCAGTGATAGGGGATACTGAAGAAATTGCAAAGGACAAGGGGAAACAAAGAATAACAAAATGAAAATGAAAAGATCAGAGATTTTGATAGGAAAGACATTTTGTGTACAATGTCTTAATTTTCAAGTGTCTATGGAGAATGGTTGTATGTCTACAGACTTAAAATTGTAACTCGGATGTCATCCTTGAATTTGGCACATTCAGTGCAGCAAAGTATTTGGTAACCATACTAATGTGGGTTCTAACAATGCCATTAGGAAGTGAGAAACTTTGAAAGAAATATTTGAATTCAGTACCTGTTATGATATACTACGGCTGTATAGGCTTCCTTTGAAAATTCTGAACAGCTAGATTTACCAAAGATTACCTGTAACAAATAACAGCATATTGAAAAGTTTTGTAGTAAATGCTGGATGTTTCATATCTATGAAAGAATTTGTCTAATTTAATAGCTTTTGGAGAAAAAATAGGAAAAGTCAGCCCAATGAAAAACAATGTGCTGACTTGTCTTCATTTTAAAGTTCAATTGCTTTAAAATAAAAAGTTCTAACTTTTTTTCATGATAGACCTGTCATCTAAAATTTCAAAAAAAGTTTCTGTAAATTAGTTACTGGGCAATAAAGTATATATCTTTCCCTTTCTTAAATAGAGTAATGAATTCATTTTAAACTGGATATGTAGCTGTTGTGCATAGCAGGTAAAGGTACCTGCCAGCATCCACATGGGCACCAGTTTGAGTCCCAGCTGTCCCATAGCTGACAGGCTGGGAAAGGCGGCCCCTGCCACCCACGTGGGAGACCTGGATGAAGCACATGGCTTTGGCCTGGCCAAGCCTTCACTGTTCTGGCCATCTTAGAGGTAAATCAGTGGACAGAGGACATCTCACTTGCTCGCTCACTCACTTTCCCTTTCTCTCTGGAGCTCTGACTTTCAAATAAACAAATCTTTAAATAATAATAAAAAAACTGGATGCAGCCTGCCATTTTAAGTTATATGAGAAATAAGATCATATCATGGTGCCTTATTTACTATATAAATTGCTGTTGTTTTTTTGTTGTTGTTTTTACTAACAGAGTACAGACATTTTGAAAATATAAACTCTTTGAGATAAAGATTAAATGTCCTATTTAAGTCAAGCTATATACCCTTTGTGTCTAGTGTTCTCTGCAAACTAACAGTGGAAGGGGAGCTTCATGTTTTATATATATATATATATATATATATATATATATATATATATATATAAAATATATATTTCAAATTCACATTAAAAAATTTTATAAACTTCAGAAAAAGTTTAGAAGTAAATCAATTCAGCCTTATATATCTTCCTTTCAGGTTCTAACAGGAATATCATGGTTAATTTGGGCAGGTGATTAGATAAACGATTTACTGATGTCAAGGTCATAATTAACATCCCTAGGTTATCCAGACATGCAATGTTTTTTAGCCGTAGACAAGAAACTCAAATCTGGTTATCTATCTTTACATACATATGAAAAACTATGCGAAAATGACAGCTTATTTCTGTCAACAAAATTGGTAAAACAAGTCACATACAATATAATAGGATTAACTAACACCATCCTTAACTAAAAAAGCATGGAAGTATTTGGTTATTTTTTCAGTGTTTCAAGTAGATTCTTTTATTTTAAGGTTCTGGAAAGAAATAATAATTATAATGCTCTTCAGTATGTCTTATTTCATCAAGATGATAATACCATGAGGCATGTGTTTATAAAATTGTCCAGTGCCATAATTATGAATTTTATACTTTTTATACCTTTTATAGAATTTTACACCTTTTATAGAATCAAAATGTTATCTTTGGACTTATTTGAGTAATACTTATTTTTCAAAATAAACAAAACATACTATGTCTATGTTTGTATACTCTCAAACTCATCACTCAGATAAACATAAAAGCATTAAATGTTCACATGACTAATAACACACAAGGAAAAGGAATACATTATTCTTTTTACTCCCTGAAAAGCTATTATTTTTGTAAACAACTTTTTATAACATGGATGAAACATGGTCATGTATTTTTAATCATTCAGCAGCATGGGATGAGTAACAATTACATATCAAGCACTGAGGTAAGTGCTGAAATACAGGTTTCAGTAAGACATGGCCCTGCCCTCAAGGAGCTCACAGTCTAAAGAAGCAGATGAAGCAAACATATAACCACAATGTCATAAGGCCACGCAAGAAGTAAGAAGCTGCCATGGCTGACCAAAGAGGGAGTGACCTGTCAGGGTTGGTGGGGTACAGCGCTGGCTCTGTAGAGCAGGCCATACATACGCCCAGACAAGGGAAACTGTGTTAGGCAAACAAGGAAAACAAATAATTTAACACATAACACATATGTTATATGTTCCTAAACACATGACAATTCACATATAGGCTAACAAAGCATTTACTTTCACATTCCAGTACTTTTTTTCATCAACCTATAGTACATATGCTCCTTCAGAGAAAAGAAGAGCAAGTAAAAAGTATGAAAAACCAAAGCCAATCCTCAAAAATAAATTGTACACTTATCCAACAAATGTTTTTCAGCATATATTACACTTAACAATCTGAAATAACTTCCATGGGAGAATACAAAGATGAATCATATATACTCATTACTGTCAAGAGGATCCATGAACGCTGATGGAACAGTGTAACAGAGGAAAAAAAAACTAAACTTTTCCTACCAAGTGAAAAATCAGAACACATTGATTAAAAGACAGACATGGAAGGATAAAAATAATAATCTCTTAACAATGTACCTGCTCTCAATTCATTTTCATTCTATTTTGGGTTCTAACAAGTTGGATACCTGGAGTGCTTCTGTTACTAATTTCATTTGATTCCAAAATCCATAGTCACCTAAGGTGATTTTTATCAGGGTCCCACAAGGCCTCAAGGATCCGTGAGGCAGTCAGGCGTCTGTACAGTCTGGCCTCTGTACACTGCTTCTGATTTATCTCACATTTTCTGATTTACTGGCAATTGACCTGCGGTACTAACCACTCTTCATGGACATTCCCAGAGTTAAACTACTCTCCCTTCCCTGCACACCCAGCACTCTTAACATCTTAACAAGCCATAGTTTCAGCATAGAAGGATCTCTTCAATGTGATGTTTGCATTCATTTCTATCTACGAGTCCTCTTAAAGCCTATACCAATATTTTAACAATTAGCACATACCTTAGTTCACAACACTGCTGCAAAATATAATCCCTTGTGAGACTTTACAATACTGATAAACAGCGTCTGATCCTCAGAGATTGATTCAAATGAGATTCAACTTGAACCCTGGTACTTTTAAAGCTCCCAGGTGAAGCTAATGTGCAGCCAAAACTGAGAACTAATGCCAGAGTTTGTCAACAAGATCAAAAGAGTCAAACATACTAGAATCACCTCACCCGGCCTTTCATTCAAACAGGAGTTGAGGACAATCAGAATCACAAATGATAAAAGTAGAGAAAAGGTTATCTTCATTTTATGATGCAGTTCCCTAACCCTGTATGTATTTGTCTCATGTGCTCTAGCACAGCTGTGAGCATAGAAGGCCTGGGAAACCACTTCACTTGGCCCTGCCGAGGTAATTGCAGGAAAGACTCAGGCAATACTCAAAATTCAGTAAACTCTAGCAGGCTAATTTTTAACTTGATAATTTGCATGCTTGCAAATGATATTATAAGTATCCGAATGGACCTTGGCAGAAAAATGGTTCCCCACCCTGCTCCACTAAAAGAGTTATTCATCTTTGTAATTCTGGGAGTGTCTAGGACATATCAAAATCCTTAATACATTAATATATCAGTAAACTCATTAGTGTCTATACACACACAGTGATGAAGTTAGAAATCTGATGTGAAGCATCTCATTAATTTCCACTTAACAGCTGCCAGCCAGGTAACATAAAAAAAAAAATCTATACTTGAATCTTGTATGAAGAACAGGAAAAGTAAAGAATATTTCTTACCGGCATAGCATTGCTTGGATCCTCCCCATACATAAACTGGACTTTTACTGTTATATTTCTAGCAGAACCTTGGCGATTGGCAAAATTAAGACTCTGAGGGTATATATAAAGAAGATTTCTGTGAAAGCAATAGTATAAATGATGGTTAATTCATACATATAAACACCATATATCCTCACTAAATGCCAAAAATGAGATGAATAAATAGTGAATTAGCTTTTGCTAGCCACATGCTTTATTTAATCCTTAGAATAGCTATTCAAATATATAGCAATATAATATATCCAAACTTTCCAAATGAATTAAGACCCACCAAAATTAACTTATTTTCACCATACAACAAATCAGAGCCCAAGTGACCAAAACTAAAATCTCAATATATTATTTCCTCCAAATGAAGCTTCTGGGAAATAAATGAGTGTGGACTGAAACATTAAAACACAGCTCAAATATTACCCTGTTTTTCCAAGCAGATGGAAATACAATGGCATTTTTAAATGTGACTTTTATATAAATGTACTCAGGAACTTAAGACGTATAATTTTGACATTATTGGAAAACATATTACAATAAGCACAGGTGGTTTGATAGTAATGACATTCCATTCTGTATTTACCTTTTTGTCCATTTTATGATCAGATAACTTACATAAACTTTAATTGTCCCTGTTGTTAATGTAGAACAGAAATAATTCAAGAAAAGGAGGAGCTACAAAAAGAATTACTTTAACTGAAGACCAGTGCTTGGAGCTGATGATCAATATTTCATGCATAATAAAACCTTCCTGATCAACCGCTGGAGCAAGAGAAACAGATCTCAAGTTTCTGGGGAGTAGTCAGAATCTAAATAAAAATGCCCTTTGATCTAATATACCCACCCCTAGCTCCGGTAGAGAACTGCACACATGGACAAATAGGTAAGATAAAAGTAACCCATTACTTTTTTCATAATACAGAATAGTTACTCATAATAAAAAGGCCATCTATACAGGTTAAGTTTCTCTAATCTGAAAACCTAAAATCTAAAATGCTCCAAAATCTGAGCTTTTTGGGTACCAACATGTTTCCACAGATTTGATGGTGCAATGTACACAAATACCATTTTATGAACAGAATTTTTAAAAATATATATAATTACCTTCAAGCTATATGTGTATAAGTTGTAATGAAACAAACAAATTTCAACTTTAGACTTGGATATATTCTCATGATATCTCACCATTTGTATAAAAATATTCAAAAGAGCCACACCCGATATCAAATACTTCTTGTCCCAAGTATTTCAGATAAGAGTTTATGCAACCTGTGCTGGACTGGTTTATTAAGTTAATTAAAAAAGAATAATACAGAGTCCTGAAAGTGACAATGTACTGCAATTTTTTTTTTATGTGAAAAGACTTAATTTGCAGGCAGAGGAGCTGGAGGATCGGTTCCAGAATGGAAAGCATGGTGGCATGACTCTATTTCTGGAAAACTCTGTGTATCGGTGTGGGATAGGGAAGAAAAATGCATAAAATTATTTCTGAAAACCAGTAGAAATGGCTTTAGTTTTCTTACATATTTTGAGCTATTTTATAGTGAAAAGAGATGATCTTTACAATCAAAGCAATAATTTATCTGATATAGGATGTAATAGTATACACATATATAGTCCAAAAGTACTTTAAAAATGAGGAATCATCTGTATTCAAAATAATCAGAAGTGTAAGAGGAAAAATAAGGAAATGTGGACCAGTTCACAAATCAAAAAGAACAAGAGATTAAAGAGGAACAGAGATTACTAATCACTGAAGCCATAAAATAAAAGCAACACAGAAATTGCTTACTGATCCCCCAGCAAATGTGAGGCACTGTGTTGAGCATTAGGGAAATAAAAGATGATGAAGAAACCATTCCCCTGGGGTTGGCGTGATGGCTCAATTGACTAATCCTTCACCGTCAAGGGCCAGTATCCCATAAGGATGCTGTTTTGTGTCTGACCTGCTCTACTTCCCATCAAGTTCCCCACTTATAACCTGAAAAATTAGTGCAGGATGGCCCAAGGCCTTTGGACACTCCACCTGAATCGGAAACTCAGAGGCTCCTAGCTCCCAGTTTCAGGATCAGCCCAGTTCCAGCTATTGTAGCCATTGGGGAGTGAACCAGCAGATGAAGATTTCTCTGTCTCTCCTCTTTGTAAATCTGCCCCCTGCCACCCATGTGGAAGATTTAGACTGAATTCTAGGCATCTGTATTTGGCCTGGTTCAGCAGGGGCTGTTGGGGACACTAGGGCAGCGTCCTAGCAGATGAAGACCTTATGTCTCTTGTGTTTTTGTTTTTCAAATGAGTAAGAAAGGTATTAGCTGTCTGTGGCAAAATCTTGTCATCTGGGACACTGCCCTATCTTTCCTAGTGATTATTTGTTGGAGGAAACAGATTTATTGCATACATTTTTGTAGAGCCTAGATTTTATTGATTACATTCATACGGTATCAATTAATATTACTCAGTGATTTCTGCATATTCACAGTTGGATTTAATAGCCTGCTCGTGTTTTAAGGTTGAATTTTTATCAGTAACATTACTTCATAAACAGGAGACAGCAGCGATTTCTCAAGGAACTGGTTTCCTAAAACCCACATGGGAGACCTAGCCTGCATTCCTGGCTCCTGGCCCCAGTCTCATGGCTCTGGCCTTGGGGATAGCCCTAACCATTGTGCAAATTTCAGTAATGCATCAGTGGTTGGGAGCAATCTCTGTGTCTCAAATGAACATTTTGAAATATTCTACCCAAAAATCTCAGCAAGAAATTTGCAAAATAGGGTTCGGTGTAGTGGTCTAGCAGCTAAAGTCCTCGCCTTGAACGCGCTGGGATCCCATATAGGCGCCAGTTCTAATCCCAGTGGCTCTGCTTCCCATCCAGCTCCCTGCTTGTGGCCTGGGAAAGCAGTCGAGGATGGCCCAAAGTCTTACCACCCTGTACCCACGTGGGAGACCTGGAAGAGCTCTTGGCTCCCAGCTTCGGATCGGTGTAGTACTGGCCATTACGGTCACTTGGGAAGTGAATCATTGGACGGAAGATCTTTCTCTCTGTCTCTCCTTCTCTTTGCATATCTGACTTTGCAATAAAAATAAATAAATCTTAAAAAAAAAAAGAAATTTGCAAGGTAAGACAGACATGTAAATACACTGAAAAGATACCATACTTTCCCCTGCAATTTGAAATCTGAGTGCACAATCTATAATTATCTTATTCACTTAGGTAGTACTTCATTTTTAAAATACGTTCTCTAATACATACCAAACTCTATAACGTTATCATCTGCATACATAAGATATATATAACATATATATGCACAAAACATTAAATACTACACATCAGAGTTAATGAATGAATAGTATAGGATGCACACACACAAAAAATTTACTTAACTCTTTGAGGAGTTTGAATTTCAAGTAAAATGAAAATCAATTGAGCACTGTCTATAAACTATGCTTTATTTTCAATATAAGCTGTATAAGCTTAAAATCAACATGTCTTAAAACATGAAACACAGATAACTGAATCCAGATTCTTTTTCATTTAACTATCAACCCAACTAATAAAAATTCCCCTGAACTTAGTAAGTGGTTAGTTTATATGTAAAATGCTCCTTCAATTAAATTTCAAACCAGCAAAAAGGTAGACTATATAACTGATAAGCCACATACAGAGAAAAAATGAATTCATATTTCACTTATCAAAATAAATTTCAAAGTAATAATTAAATTAAAAAGCTTTAAGAAACTCAAATTACATAGGTGAGAGGGAATTTCTTAGCATAAGCCACAAAAAACGCAGAAAACATGAAATTTTAAAACTTCTGTATAATGATCAATTAACAGAACTAAAAGAAAACAGAAAAATTTGAAAACTGTTACATGTACAGCAAGGTATCCATAATAAGTAAATAATTCCCACAAGTAGCCAAAAGAGACCAACTGTTAAAAAAAGAAAAGGGAGGGGGCAAAAAAAAAAAAAAAGAAAAGGGAAAGTAGAAGAGGAATTCCATGTCATTCCCAGCGACAGCAACATAATCACCAAATGTTTATTCATTACATTTATCAATATTTTTGGACTTGTTGAAGTATTTGTAAACATTTCTAGGAAATGAGACATTGTTATCTACTCCTGCCAGGGATGTCAACTGGTACAATCCTTTTAAGATGTGATAGTAACTGAAAACTCAGTACCTGGGCCAGGTTAAGCTGACTCCTGGAAAGCTCACATCCCACAACAAAGTGCACAGGCTTGAGTTCGAGCCATGCTTTCCACTGCAGCTTTCTTCCTCATGTGCACTTGGGGAAGCAGCAGATGACGGCTCAAGTACTTGGGTCACTGCCACCCATTCGGGAGAGCTGGCTCATGGCTTTGGCTTGGCCCAGCCCTAGCTGTTGAGGTGCTTGGAAATCAGCCAACAGATAGATCTGTCTCTTTCCACCTTCCAACTAAAAAAAGTTAATTAAAACAAAAATAATAAGAACATTCATAACAATAATTTTCACTAAAAAAAAAAGGGAGTTGGGAAAGATGGACCTTTTGGCCCGCCATGTTCTTCATGGCACTCTGGCCCCGGGGGAGAGGATGGCTTCCTGGCCCATTGAAGAAAACATAAAAAATTTGCATAAGACAGCTGTGCAAAATGGAGCTGGAGGAGCCTTACTTGTGCATAGAACACTCCTAGGAATAACTCGGATACTCCATTTGATTTCACACAAGATGAATCTAAGAGGATAGACGCAATTGCAAAAAATAATCCAGAAGGCATGAAACAGCAGCTATGCTCCCAGGCCTGGGCTTAGTCCAGAGGCAGAATGGGTGATTGCTTATCTCTGCAATGAACAAGGCTACAGAAGTTCTAGATGTACCTCCAGTGAGAGTATATGAAGTAGCAACTTTTGATACAATGTAAAATCGAAAGCCAAGTTCTGGAATCCCTATGATCCACCAAGGACTTTACAGCAGCTTTCATTTATTCTAACAGTTTGAATAACCCTCTGTAGTTATTTATTTTATTTTTATTGGTAAGTCAGATATATAGAGAGGAGAGGAGAAACAGAGGAAGATCTTCCATCTGCTGATTCACTTCCTAAGTAGCCACAATGGTTGGAGCTGTGCCAATCCAAAGCCTTTTCCGGGTCTCCCACATGGGTGCAGGGTCCCAAAGGTTGGGGCCATCCTTGACTGCTTTCCCAGGCCACAAACAGGGAACTGGAGGGAAAGCAGAGTCTCCAGGATTAGAACCGGTGCCCATATGGGATCCCAGTGCATGCAACACAAAGATGTTAACTGCTAGGCTATCACACTGGGCCCTGCCCTTCAAAGTTATTATTAAATAAGTTGAAGATCAACTTAACACAACCAATTACATGATAAAGTCAATCTGGTAATTGAGATGATCACTAAGTGACTAACAGGAAACATGTATATTTCATTGTGAATATGATGGACAAAGGGATGATAGGTAGATTGTGATTTATACCTTCTGAGTTACTTACTTCTAGAATTTTCCATTTCATATTTTTTGACTATGGCTAACTATGGGTAAACCAGACCACAGAAAATGAAACCATAGATAAAAAGGGACTAATATAATTCAGAAAGAAATAATCATAATTTAAACATAAGAAATTAAATGTATAAGTAAGTGCAAAACAGCCATAGTTAGCATTTTATCTGGAAGTCCTATCTGCATAAGATTGCATAACTTGAAAGAGGTAAAACGACTTTTCTTTGCTCAGAATTTAAATAATTTGGGCTCTTAAGTGTTCAAAAATTCTACAGTTATGAAATTTTGTATACTGGGTCTTATAAACTAGAAATATTTAATTAGGGCTTAGGTTTGCTGAACTGTGCTTCATTATTTTGGGCATAATTTTTAGTTGTTTTTTTTTTAAGATTTATTTTTATTGCAAAGTCACATGTATATACAGAGAGGAAGAGAGACAGAGAGAAAAATCTTCTCTCTGACGATTCACACCTCAAGTGACTACAATGGCTGGTGCTGCACCAATCCGAAGCCAGGAGCCTGGAGCCTCTTCTCCTCCAGGTCTCCCACATGGGGTAGGGTCCCAAGACTTTGGGCTGTCCTCAACTGCTTTCCCAGGCCACAGGCAGGGAGCTGGATGGGAAGTGGAGCTTCTGGGATTAGAACCTGCGGCCATATGGGATCCTGGCATGCGCTCAAGGCAAGGACTTTAGCCACTAGGCCATGCTGCCGGGACCCCATAATTTTTAGTTTCATAACATTACTAGTTATACTTAACCAGGGGGAGTCTATCTAAATAACCAAAATTCAACCAAGATTATTTTCTGTCTTGAACAATGTGTATTTAAAAAAGTATTAAAAGGTAGCGATAAGTCCATTTATAAAATCAAGTCATTGCCGTGTCCTATGTTGAAATGTTTCCACGGACTACAATTAGACAAACTATTTATTTTAATTATGTTCAGTAATAAAATGACAACCTTTAGAAGAAAAAAATGTATCCAGATGTTTCTACCCAGACACAACATACTATAGACCAAGAATAGTGTATTGCCTATAATTTTTCAACGTTCAATTTATGGGTAACTACATAAATCATACAAACGTGTAATTCTAACAAGAATCCAACATGGAACGAAATACCTTCACACATCCTCTCCTTGGTACTAGTGCCCACTAACTTCCACGTATGTGAAGCGACAATTTCAAATTTCCTTCACTAAAAAGAACTTATGTCAACAGCATGAGTTTCTAAAATAAGTAAAGTTTTACACTTGGGAAATTTGCAAACACTATAAATTATTGTCCTATTTATTAAATAAATATGTATTATTTTTACCAGATGTAAGGCATTGTACTGAATTTATATTCTATGTAAATTAAAAACAGACACACATCTTGCCAAAAAGTAGCTTATAGTCTGGCAAGACACCTTGGCCCATCTCAAATATCCCTCATCCAGCAAGCAGATGAAACACCCAAGTCAGTTTTAAACCAGACACAGAAGCTGACAGCTCAATTAGAAGGTTCCAAACACACCCTTCAGGACCAGTGATCACCATTGTTAACTTGTTCCTTTAAAGAAGGAGAAAATCTGAATTTCTACTATAGTTTAAGAAACACTGTTAGAAGTCTGTAACATGTTGTAAATGAAGAATAAAAATTAAGATCTTTCTTTCTCTTCTTCATTCGTGCAGACTGGTCTAAGATTGGGTTGAAGAACAGTCAGGAGACACCACTGTTCCTGCTAGGACAGGAGGTGAAGTGAACAGGGCTGGCTCATGGACCCACTGGTATGCACGAAACCTGGCACTCAGAGGGGTTCTGATGGAGGAGCCTGGGCAACTCCTCTGGCAGGACACAGTCCCTGCAGTAAGCGCAATAAGCACAATAGGAAACAGCCCAGAACAGGCTATGGAAATTATCCCATTGGCATACACATGGCATGGATTGGGGGTAGACCAGGCTGAACCTGTTCACATCACCCACTGGTGAGTCCGAGCACCAGAACAGAGTGTGGGTCGACCCAGGTTCGGTTGCGACACATACTAGTACACAATAAGGAATGCCAAGGTGAGATGAGCTGTACAGATGTGGTTGTAGCGCCCAAACAGCACATGTGACAATCAGGGGGAGGAGGCAAAGCTGACAGGGGAACGTGGGCTCCCGTGCTGGACAACTACTTCCATTGGAAAGCGTGAGTTAGGATGGGGGCAGATCAGAATAGGCAGGGCTGTAACACCTGTGGGCCTCATGTGGACTAGATAAGGGAAAGGCCACGATGGGCTGACTGTTCCGACTGGTGCAAGCAAAAATTAGAGTGGGTGAGGGTTGGTTGGGCTAGCCGCAGTACTAGCTGGCAGAGGCTGGTACTTGGAGCTAATTCTGTCAAGTCAAATGCCAGAACTAACCTGGAGAGTGCATAATCTCAGAGTGAGTGTGGCCTAGAAGGGAAATAGTGGGCACCTCTCTCAGGGCTACCACTCTCATTGGACAGCACGAACACCAGGACAGAGGCAGGGGTGGCTGTACAGAAGGGCACCTGCCAGTAGGTGTGTGGGCTGGATAGTAGGTTGGTTGGGTTGAGCTGGGCTTCAATGCCCATCGATACATGTGAGAGCTCAACGGGATGTGGGACAGACTGGACAAGCCTGCGGTGCATACTGGCAAGCATGGGAGCCAGGGTAGGGGATAGAACTGGTGGGGGCTATGGGGAGTCGCCCCACTAGGCTGCAGCTCCAACCGGTTTGCGTGAGGACCGAGTATGAAGCGGGCAGGATCGAACTGGACTACAACACCCGTTGGTTCACGAGGAAGACAGGGCTGGAAACAGAAAGAACCCAGCAGTCTCAACGACCAGCATGTGTGTAAGCTGATTGG